>NW_027328721.1:56190430-56490430 GCF_048564905.1 Vicugna pacos
TGCAAACCCCCCTAGCATTCCCTGGCGCAGAGACATTAGGAAAACCCTCAGGGGTGACGAGCTTAGGCATTCCGTTTGATCCCATGCGCTGCCGACCTTTGGTGGAACCTCCCCACGCCCAGGATTCCGGAACCATTGTCAGTGCGTGGGGGAGCTCGAGAGACAACTCCACGCAGCTCTCTTCAGTCACAGGTGTTCCCTGCACGGGGAAGTCCGAAAAATACCTTCCCTGACGTTGGGGAGGCAGCATCTCTCACTGGGACTTCCTGCCAACCCCCTAGCATTCCCTAGAACATAGACATTAGGAAAACCCTCAGGGGAGACGAGCATAGGCATTCCGTTAGAACCCACGCGCTGCCGACCGTTGGTGGAACCTCCCCACGCTCACGATTCCGGAACCATTGTCAGTGCGTGGGGGAGCTCGAGAGACAACTCCACGCAGCTCTCTTCAGTCACAGGTGTTCCCTGTTCGGGGAAGTCTGAGAAATACCTTCCCTGACCTTGGGGAGGCATCCTCTGTCCCTGGGACTTCCTGCAAACAGCCCTAGCATTACCTGGCACAGAGACATTAGGAAAACCCTCAGGGGAGACGAGCTTAGGCATTCCGTTAGAACCCACGCGCTGCCGACCGTTGTTGGAACCTCCCCACGCTCAGGATTCCGGAACCATTGTCAGTGTGTGGGGGAGCTCGTGAGAAAACTCCACGCAGCTCTCTTCAGTCACAGGTGTTCCCTGTTCGGGGAAGTCCGAGAAATATCTTCCCTGACCTTGGGGAGGAGCCTCTGTCCCTGGGACTTCCTGCAAACCCGCCTACCGTTCCCTGGCACAGAGACATTAGGAAAACCCTCAGGGGAGACGAGCTTAGGCATTCCGTTAGAACCCACGCGCTGCCGACCTTTGGTGGAACTTCCCCACGCTCAGGATTCCGGAACCATTGTCAGTGCGTGGGGGAGCTCGAGAGAAAATTCCCGCAGCTCTCTTCAGTCACAGGAGTTCCGTTTACGGGGAAGTCCGAGAAATAACTTCCCTGACCTTGGGGAGGCAGACTCTGTCACTGGGACTTCCTGCAAACCCCCCTAGCATTCCCTGGCACAGAGACATTAGGAAAACCCTCAGGGGAGACGAGCTTAGGCATTCCGTTAGAACCCACGCGCTGCCGACCGTTGGTGGAACCTCCCCACGCTCAGGAATCCGGAACCATTGTCAGTGCGTGGGGGATCTCGAGAGACAACTCCACGCAGCTCTCTTCATTCACAGGTGTTCCCTCTTCGGGGAAGTCCGAGAAATACCTTCCCTGACCTTGGGGAGGCCACCTCTGTCCTTGGGACATCCTGCAAACCCCCTAGCATTCCCTGGCACAGAGACATTAGGAAAGCCCTCAGGGGAGACGAGCTTAGGCATTCCGTTAGCACCCACGCGCTGCCGACCGTTGGTGGAACCTCCCCACGCTCACGATTCCGGAAACATTGTCAGTGCGTGGGGGAGCTCGAGAGACAACTCCACGCAGCTCTCTTCAGTCACAGGAGTTCCCTGTTTGGGGAAGTCCGAGAAATTCCTTCCGTGACATTGGGGAGGCAGCCTCTATCACTGGGATATCCTGCAAACCCCACTAGAATTCCCTGGCACGGAGACATTAGGAAAACCCTCAGGGGAGACGAGCTTAGGCATTCCTTTAGAACCCACGCGCTGCCGACTGTTGGTGGAACCTCCCCACGCTCAGGATTCCGGAACCAATGTCAGTGCGTGAGGGAGCTCAAGAGATATCTCCACACAGCTCTCTTCAGTCACAGGTGTTCCCTGTTCGGGGAAGTCCGAGAAAAACCTTCCCTGACCTTGGGGAGGCAGCCTCTGTCACTGGGACTTCCTGCAAACCCCCCCCAGCATTCCCTGGCACAGAGACATTAGGAAAAATCTCAGGGAAGTCGAGCTTAGGCATTCCGTTAGAACCCACGCGCTGCCGACCGTTGGTGGAACCTCCCCACGCTCAGGATTCCGGAACCATTGTCAGTGCGTGGGGGAGCTCGAGACACAACTCCACGCAGCTCTCTTCAGTCACAGGTGTTCCCTGTTCGGGGAAGTCCAAGAAATACCTTCCCTGACCTTGGGGAGGCAGCCTCTGTCCCTGGGACTTCCTGCAAACGCCCCTAGCATTCCCTGGCACAGAGACATTAGGAAAACCCTCAGGGGAGACGAGCTTAGGCATTCCGTTAGAACCCCCAAGGCTGCCGACCGTTGGTGGAACCTCCCCACGCTCAGGATTCCGGAACCATTGTCAGTGCGTGGGGGAGCTCGCGAGACAACTCCAAGCAGCTCTCTTCAGTCACAGGTGTTCCCTGTTCGGGGAAGTCCGAGAAATAACTTCCCTGACCTTGATGAGGCAGCCTCTGTCACTGGGACTTCCTGCAAACCCCCCTAGCATTCCCTGGCACAGAGACATTAGGAAAGCCCTCAGGGGAGACGAGCTTAGGCATTCCGTTAGAACCCACGCGCTGCCGACCGTTGGTGGAACCTCCCCACGCTCAGGATTCCGGAAAAATTGTCAGTGCGTGGGGGAGCTCGAGAGACAACTCCACGCAGCTCTCTTCAGTCACAGGAGTTCCCTGTTCGGGGAAGTCCGAGAAATACCTTCCCTGACCTTGGGGAGGCAGCCTGTAACACTGGGACTTCCTGCAAACCCCGCTAGCATTCCCTGGCACAGAGACATTAGGAAAACCCTCAGGGGAGACGAGCATAGGCATTCCGTTAGAACCCACGCGCTGCCGACCGTTGGTGGAACCTTCAGACGCTCAGGAATCCGGAACCATTGTCAGTGCATCGGGGACTTCGAGAGACATCTCCATAAAGCTCTCTTCAGTCACAGGTGTTCCCTGTTCGGGGAAGTCCGAGAAAAACCTTCCCTGAACTTGGGGAGGCAGCCTCTGTCACTGGGACTTCCTGCAAACCTCCCTAGCATTCCCTGGCACAGAGACATGAGGAAAACCCTCAGGGGAGACGAGCTTAGGCATTCCGTTAGAACCGACGCGCTGCCAACCGTTCGTGGAACCTCCCCACGCTCAGGATTCCGGAAATATTTTCATTGCGTGGGGAGCTCGAGAGACAACTCCCCGCAGCTCTCTTCAGTCAGAGGTGTTCCCTGTTCGGGGAAGTCCGAGAAATATCTTCCCTGACCTTTGGGAGGCAGCCTCTGTCCCTGGGGCTTCCTGCAAATCCGCCAAGCGTTCCCTGCACAGAGACATTAGGAAAACACTCAGGGGAGACGAGCTTTGGCATTCCGTTAGAACCCACGCGCTGCCGACCGTTGGTGGAACCTCCCCACGCTCAGGATTCCGGAACCATTGTCAGTGCGTAGGGGAGCTCGAGAGACAACTCCACGCAGCTCTCTTCAGTCACAGGTGTTCCCTGTTCGGGGAAGCCTGAGAAAAAATTTCCCTGACCTTGGGGAGGCAGCCTCTGTCACTGGGAATACCTGCAAACCCCCCTAGCATTCCCTGGCACAGAGACATAAGGAAAACCCTCAGGGGAGACGAGCTTAGGCATTCTGTTAGAACCCACGCGCTGCCTACCGTTGGTGGAACCTCCCCACGCTCAGGATTCTGGAACCATTGTCAGTGAGTGGGGGAGCTCGAGAGACAACTCCACACAGCTCTCTTCAGTCACAGGTGTTCCCTGTTCGGGGAAGTCTGAGAAATAACTTCCCTGACCTTGGGGAGGCAGCCTCTGTCCCTGGGACTTCCTGCAAACCCCCTAGCATTCCCTGGCACAGAGACATTAGGAAAAACCTCAGGGGAGACGAGCTTAAGCATTCTGTTAGAACCCACGCTCTGCAGACCGTTGCTGGGACCTTCCCACGCTCAGGATTCCGGAACAATTGTCAGTGCGTCGGGGAGATCGAGAGACAAATCCACGCAGCTCTCTTCAGTCACAGGAGTTCCCTGCTCGGGGAAGTCCGAGAAATAATTTCCCTGAACTTGAGGAGGCAGCCTCTGCCTCTGGGAATTCCTGCAAACCCCCCTAGCATTCCCTGGCACAGAGACATTAGGAAAACCCTCTGGGGAGACGAGCTTAGGCATTCCGTTAGAACCCACGCGCTGCCGACCGTTGGTGAAAACTCCCCACGCTCAGGATTCCGGAACCATTGTCACTGCGTGAGGGAGTTCGAGAGACAACTCCACGCAGCTCTCTTCAGTCACAGGAGTTCCCTGATCGGGGAAGTCCGAGAAATACCTTCCCTGACCTTGGGGAGGCAGCCTCTGTCACTGGGACTTCCTGCAAACACCCCTAGCATTCCCTGGCACAGAGACATTAGGAAAAATCTCAGGGGAGTCGAGCTTAGGCATTCCGTTAGAACCAATGCGCTGCCGACCGTTGGTGGAACCTCCCCACGCTCAGGATTCCGGAACCATTGTCAGTGCGTGGGGGAGCTCGAGAGACAACTCCACGCAGCTCTCTTCAGTCACAGGTGTTCCCTGTTCGGGGAAACCTGAGAAAAAATTTCCCTGACCTTGGGGAGGCAGTCTCTGTCCCTGGGGCTTCCTGCAAACCCCCTAGCATTCCCTAGCACATAGACATTAGTAAAACCCTCAGGGGAGACGAGCTTAGGCATTCCGTTAGAACCCACGCGCTGCCGACCGTTGGTGGAACCTCCCCACGCTCAGGATTCCGGAACCATTGTCAGTGAGTGGGGGAGCTCAGAGACAACTCCACGCAGCTCTCTTCATTCACAGGTGTTCCCTCTTCGAGGAAGTCCGAGAAATACCTTCCCTGACCTTGGGGAGGCAGCCTCAGTCCCTGGGACTTATTGCAAACCCCCTAGCATTCCCTGGCACAGAGACATTAGGAAAGCCCTCAGGGGAGACGAGCTTAGGCATTCCGTTAGAATCCACGCGCTGCCGACCGTTGGTGGAACCTCCCCACGCTCAGGATTCCGGAACCATTGTCAGTGCGTGGGGGAGCTCGAGACACAACTCCACGCAGCTCTCTTCAGTCACAGGTGTTCCCTGTTCGGGGAAGTCCTAGAAATACCTTCCATGACCTTGGGGAGGCAGCCTCTGTCCCTGGGCCTTCCTGCAAACCCCCCTAGCATTCCCTGGCACAGAGACATTAGGAAAACCCTCAGGGGAGACGAGCTTAGGCATTCCGTTAGAACCCACGCACTGCCGACCGTTGGTGGAGTCTCGCCACGCTCAGGATTCCGGAAACATTGTCAGTGCGTGGGGGAGCTCGAGAGACAACTCCACGAAGCTCACTTCAGTCACAGGTGTTCCCTCTTCCGGGAAGTCCGAGAAATAACTTCCCTGACCTTGGGGAGGCAGCCTCTGTCCCTGGGACTTCCTGCAAACCCCCCTAGCATTCCCTGGCCCAGAGACATTAGGAAAACCCTCAGGGGAGACGAGCTTAGGCATTCCATTAGAACCCACGCGCTGCCGACCGTTGGTGGAACCTCCCCACGCTCAGGATTCCGGAACCATTGTCACTGCGTGAGGGAGCTCGAGAGACAACTCCACGCAGCTCTCTTCAGTCACAGGAGTTCCCTGATCGGGGAAGTCCGAGAAATACCTTCCCTGACCTTGGGGAGGCAGCCTCTGTCACTGGGACTTCCTGCAAACACCCCTAGCATTCCCTGGCACAGAGACATTAGGAAAAATCTCAGGGGAGTCGAGCTTAGGCATTCCGTTAGAACCAACGCGCTGCCGACCATTGGTGGAACCTCCCCACGCTCAGGATTCCGGAACCATTGTCAGTGCGTGGGGGAGCTCGAGACACAACTCCCCGCAGCTCTCTTCAGTCAGAGGTGTTCCCTGTTCGGGGAAGTCTGAGAAATATCTTCCCTGACCTTGGGGAGGCAGCCTCTGTCCCCGGGGCTTCCTGAAAATCCGCCTAGCATTCCCTGCACAGAGACATTAGGAAAACACTCAGGGGAGACGAGCTTAGGCATTCCGTTAGAACCCACGCGCTGCCGACCGCTGGTGGAACCTCCCCACGCTCAGGATTCCGGAACCATTGTCAGTGCGTGGGGGAGCTCGAGAGACAACTCCACGCAGCTCTCTTCAGTCACAGGTGTTCCCTGTTCGGGGAAACCTGAGAAAAAATTTCCCTGACCTTGGGGAGGCAGTCTCTGTCCCTGGGGCTTCCTGCAAACCCCCTAGCATCCCCTAGCACATAGACATTAGGAAAGCCCTCAGGGGAGACGAGCTTAGGCATTCCGTTAGAACCCACGCGCTGCCGATCATTGGTGGAACCTCCCCACGCTCAGGATTCCGGAACGATTGTCAGTGCGTGGGGGAGCTCGAGAGACAACTCCACGCAGCTCTCTTCAGTCACAGGAGTTCCCTGTTCGGGGAGGTCCGAGAAATACCTTCCCTGACCTTGGGGAGGCAGCCTCTGTCACTGGGATTTCCTGCAAACCTCCCTAGCATTCCCTGGCACAGAGACATTAGGAAAACCCTCAGGGGAGACGAGCTTAGGCATTCCGTTAGAACCCACGCGCTGCCGACCGTTGGTGAAACCTCCCCACGCTCAGGATTCCGGAACCAGTGTCAGTGCGTGGGGGAGCTCGAGAGACATCTCCACACAGCTCTCTCCAGTCACAGGTGTTCCCTCTTCGGGGAAGTCCGAGAAATACCTTCCCTGACCTTGGGGAGGCAGCCTCTGTCCCTGGGAATTCCTGCAAACACCCCTAGCATTCCCTGGCACAGAGACATTAGGAAAGCCCTCAGGGGAGACGAGCTTAGGCATTCCGTTAGAATCCACACGCTGCCGACCGTTGGTGGAACCTCCCCACGCTCAGGATTCCGGAACCATTGTCAGTGCGTGGGGGAGCTCGAGACACAACTCCACGCAGCTCTCTTCAGTCACAGGTGTTCCCTGTTCGGGGAAGTCCTAGAAATAACTTCCATGACCTTGGGGAGGCAGCCTCTGTCCCTGGGCCTTCCTGCAAACCCCCCTAGCATTCCCTGGCACAGAGACATTAGGAAAACCCTCAGGGGAGACGAGCTTAGGCATTCCGTTAGAACCCACGCACTGCCGACCGTTGGTGGAGTCTCGCCACGCTCAGGATTCCGGAAACATTGTCAGTGCGTGGGGGAGCTCGAGAGACAACTCCACGAAGCTCACTTCAGTCACAGGTGTTCCCTCTTCCGGGAAGTCCGAGAAATAACTTCCCTGACCTTGGGGAGGCAGCCTCTGTCCCTGGGACTTCCTGCAAACCCCCTAGCATTCCCTGGCACAGAGACATTAGGAAACCCATTAGGGGAGACGAGCTTAGGCATTCCGTTAGAACCCACGCGCTGCCGACCGTTGGTGGAACCTCCCCACTCTCACGGTTCCGGAACCATTGTCAGTGCATGGGGGAGCTCGAGAGACAACTCCACGCAGCTCTCTTCATTCACAGGTGTTCCCTCTTCGGGGAAGTCCGAGAAAAACCTTCCCTGACCTTGGGGAAGCAGCCTCTGTCACTGGGACTTCCTGCAAAACCCCCTAGCATTCCCTGGCACAGACACATTAGGAAAAATCTCAGGGGAGTCGAGCTTAGGCATTCCGTTAGAACCCACGCGCTGCCGACCATTGGTGGAAACTCCCCACGCTCAGGATTCCGGAACCATTGTCAGTGCGTGGGGGAGCTCGAGAGACAACTCCAAGCAGCTCTCTTCAGTCACAGGTGTTCCCTGTTCGGGGAAGCCTGAGAAAAACTTTCCCTGACCTTGGGGAGGCAGTCTCTGTCCCTGGGACTTCCTGCAAACCCCGCTAGCATTCCCTGGCACAGAGACATTAGGAAAACCCTCAGGGGAGACGAGCTTAGGCATTCCGTTAGATCCCATGCACTGCCGACCTTTGGTGGAACCTCCCCACGCTCAGGATTCCGGAACCATTGTCAGTGCGTGGGGGAGCTCGAGAGACAACTCCACGCAGCTCTCTTCAGTCACAGGTGTTCCCTGTTCGGGGAAGTCCGAGAAATACCTTCCCTGACCTTGGGTTGGCAGCATCTGTCACTGGGACTTCCTGCAAACCCCCTAGCATTACCTAGCACATAGACATTAGGAAAACCCTCAGGGGAGACGAGCTTAGGCATTCCGTTAGAACCCACGCGCTGCCGACCGTTGGTGGAACCTCCCCACGCTCACGGTTCCGGAACCATTGTCAGTGCGTGGGGGAACTCGAGAGACCACTCCACACAGCTCTCTTCATTAACAGTTGTTCCCTCTTCGGGGAAGTCCGAGAAATACCTTCCCTGAACTTGGGGAGGCAGCCTCTGTCCCTGGGACTTCCTGCAAACCCCCTAGCATTCCCTGGCACAGAGACATTAGGAAAGCCCTCAGGGGAGACGAGCTTAGGCATTCCGTTAGAACCCACGCGCTGCCGACCGTTGGTGGAACCTCCCCACGCTCAGGATTCCGGAAGCATTGTCAGTGCGTGGGGGAGCTCGAGAGACAACTCCAAGCAGCTCTCTTCAGTCACAGGTGTTCCCTGTTCGGGGAAGCCTGAGAAATAATTTCCCTGACCTTGGGGAGGCAGTCTCTGTCCCTGGGACTTCCTGCAAACCCCGCTAGCATTCCCTGGCACAGAGACATTAGGAAAACCCTCAGGGGAGACGAGCTTAGGCATTCCGCTAGATCCCATGCGCTGCCGACCTTTGGTGGAACCTCCCCACGCTCAGGATTCCGGAACCATTGTCAGTGCGTGGGGGAGCTCGAGAGACAACTCCACGCAGCTCTCTTCAGTCACAGGTGTTCCCTGTTCGGGGAAGTCCGAGAAATACCTTCCCTGACCTTGGGGAGGCAGCATCTGTCACTGGGACTTCCTGCAAACCCCCAAGCCTTACCTAGCACATAGACATTAGGAAAACCCTCAGGGGAGACGAGCTTAGGCATTCCGTTAGAACCCACGCGCTGCCGACCGTTGGTGGAACCTCCCCACGCTCAGGATTCCGGAACCATTGTCAGTGCGTGGGGGAGCTCGAGAGACAACTCCACGCAGCTCTCTTCATTCACAGGTGTTCCCTCTTCGGGGAAGTCCGAGAAATACCTTCCCTGACCTTGGGGAGGCAGCCTCTGTCCCTGGGACTTCCTGCAAACCCCCTAGCATTCCCTGGCACAGAGACATTAGGAAAGACCTCAGGGGAGACGAGCTTAGGCATTCCGTTAGAACCCACGCGCTGCCGACCGTTGGTGGAACCTCCCCACGCTCAGGATTCCGGAACCATTGTCAGTGCGTGGGGGAGCTCGAGAGACTTCTCCACGCAGCTCTCTTCAGTCACAGGTGTTCCCTGTTCGGGGAAGTCCGAGAAATATCTTCCCTGATATTGGGGAGGCAGCCTCTATCACTGGGATTTCCTGCAAACCCCCCTAGCATTCCCTGGCACAGAGACATTAGGAAAACCCTCAGGGGAGACGAGCTTAGGCATTCCGTTAGAACCCACGCGCTGCCGACCGTTGGTGGAACCTCCCCACTCTCAGGAATCAGGAAACATTCTCAGAGCGTGGGGGAACTCGAGAGACATCTCCACACAGCTCTCTTCATTCACAGGTGTTCCCTGTTCGGGGAAGTCCGAGAAAAACCTTCCCTGACCTTGGGGAAGCAGCCTCTGTCACTGCGACTTCCTGCAAAACCCCCTAGCATTCCCTGGCACAGACACATTAGGAAAAATCTCTGGGTAGTCGAGCTTAAGCATTCCGTTAGAACCCACGCGCTGCCGACCGTTGGTGGAACCTCCCCACGCTCAGGATTCCGGAACCATTGTCAGTGCGTGGGGGAGCTCGAGAGACAACTCCACGCAGCTCTCTTCAGTCACAGGTGTTCCCTGTTCGGGGAAGCCTGAGAAAAACTTTCCCTGACCTTGGGGAGGCAGCCTCTGTCACTGGGACTTCCTGCAAACCCCCAAGCCTAACCTAGCACATAGACATTAGGAAAACCCTCAGGGGAGACGAGCTTAGGCATTCCGTTAGAACCCACGCGCTGCCGACCGTTTGTGGAACCTCCCCACTCTCACGGTTCCGGAACCATTGTCAGTGCGTGGGGGAGCTCGAGAGACAACTCCACGCAGCTCTCTTCAGTCACAGGGGTTCCCTGTTCGGGGAAGTCCGAGAAATATCTTCCCTGACATTGGGGAGGCAGCCTCTATCACTGGGATTTCCTGCAAACCCCCCTAGAATTCCCTGGCACAGAGACATTAGGAAAACCCTCAGGGGAGACGAGCTTAGGCATTCCGTTAGAACCCACGCGCTGCCGACCGTTGGTGGAACCTCCCCACTCTCAGGAATCAGGAAACATTCTCAGAGCGTGGGGGAACTCGAGAGACAACTCCACACAGCTCTCTTCATTCACAGGTGTTCCCTGTACGGGGAAGTCCGAGAAAAAACTTCCCTGACCTTGGGGAAGCAGCCTCTGTCACTGGGACTTCCTGCAAAACCCCCTAGCATTCCCTGGCACAGAGACATTAGGAAAAATCTCAGGGTAGTCGAGCTTAGGCATTCCGTTAGAACCCACGCGCTGCCGACCGTTGGTGGAACCTCCCCACGCTCAGGATTCCGGAACCATTGTCAGTGCGTGGGGGAGCTCGAGAGACAACTCCACGCAGCTCTCTTCAGTCACAGGTGTTCCCTGTTCGGGGAAGCCTGAGAAAAACTTTCCCTGACCTTAGGGAGGCAGTCTCTGTCCCTGGGAATTCCTGTAAACCCCGCTAGCATTGCCTGGCACAGAGACATTAGGAAAACACTCAGGGGAGACGAGCTTAGGCATTCCGTTAGATCCCATGCGCTGCCGACCTTTGGTGGAACCTCCCCACGCTCAGGATTCCGGAACCATTGTCAGTGCGTGGGGGAGCTCGAGAGACAACTCCACGCAGCTCTCTTTAGTCACAGGTGTTCCCTGTTAGGGGAAGTCCGAGAAATACCTTCCCTGAACTTGGGGAGGCAGCCTCTGTCCCTGGGAATTCCTGCAAACCCCCTAGCATTCACTAGCACATAGACATTAGGAAAACACTCAGGGGAGATGAGCTTAGGCATTCCGTTAGAACCCACGCGCTGCCGACCGTTGGTGGAACCTTCCCACGCTCACGATTCCAGAAACATTGTCATTGCGTGGGGGAGCTCGAGAGACAACTCCACGCAGCTCTCTTCAGTCACAGGTGTTCCCTGTTCGGGGAAGTCCGAGAAATACCTTCCATGACCTTGGGGAGGCAACCTCTGTCCCTGGGACTTCCTGCAAACCCCCTAGCATTCCCTGGCACAGAGACATTAGGAAAGCCCTCAGGGGAGACGAGCTTAGGCATTCCGTTAGAACCCACGCGCTGCCGACCGTTGGTGGAACCTCCCCACGCTCAGGATTCCGGAACCATTGTCAGTGCGTGGGGGAGCTCGAGAGACAACTCCACGCAGCTCTCTTCAGTCACAGGTGTTCCCTGTTCTGGGAAGTCCGAGAAATAACTTCCCTGACCTTGGGGAGGCAGCCTCTGTCACTGGGAATTCCTGCAAACCCCCCTAGCATTCCCTGGCACAGAGACATTAGGAAAACCCTCAGGGGAGACGAGCTTAGGCTTTCCGTTATAACCCACGCGCTGCCGACCGTTGGTGGAACCTCCCCACGCTCAGGATTCTGGAAACATTGTCAGTGCGTGGGGGAGCTCGAGAGACAACTCCACGCAGCTCTCTTCAGTCACAGGTGTTCCCTGTTCGGGGAAGTCCGAGAAATAACTTCCCTGACCTTGGGGAGGCAGTCTCTGTCCCTGGGAATTCCTGCAAACCCCGCTAGCATTCCCTGGCACAGAGACATTAGGAAAACCCTCAGGGGAGACGAGCTTAGGCATTCCGTTAGAACCCACGCGCTGCCGACCGTTGGTGGAACCTCCCCACGCTCAGGATTCCGGAACCATTGTCAGTGCGTGGGGGAGCTCGAGAGACAACTCCAAGCAGCTCTCTTCAGTCACAGGTGTTCCCTGTTCGGGGAAGTCCGAGAAATACCTTCCCTGACCTTGGGGAGGCAGTCTCTGTCCCTGGGACTTCCTGCAAACCCCGCTAGCATTCCCTGGCACAGAGACATTAGGAAAACCCTCAGGGGAGACGAGCTTAGGCATTCCGTTAGATCCCATGCGCTGCCGACCTTTGGTGGAACCTCCCCACGCTCAGGATTCCGGAACCATTGTCAGTGCGTGGGGGAGCTCGAGAGACAACTCCACGCAGCTCTCTTCAGTCACAGGTGTTCCCTGTTCGGGGAAGTCCGAGAAATACCTTCCCTGACCTTGGGGAGGCAGCCTCTGTCCCTGGGACTTCCTGCAAACCCCCCTAGAATTCCCTGGCACAGAGACATTAGGAAAACCCTCAAGGGAAACGAGCTTTG
Source organism: Vicugna pacos (assembly GCF_048564905.1). Taxonomy (NCBI): domain Eukaryota; kingdom Metazoa; phylum Chordata; class Mammalia; order Artiodactyla; family Camelidae; genus Vicugna; species Vicugna pacos. Next base: position 56,202,761 of record NW_027328721.1, read on the forward strand.
GCATTCCGTAAAAACCCACGCGCTGCCGACCGTTGGTGGAACCTCCCCACGCTCAGGATTCCGGAACCAATTTCAGTGAGTGGGGGAGCTCGAGAGACAACTCCATGCAGCTCTCTTGAGTCACAGGTGTTCCCTGTTCGGGGAAGTCCGAGAAATACCTTCCCTGGCTTTGGGGAGGCAACCTCTGTTACTGGGAATTCCTGCAAACCCCCCTAGCATTCCCTGGCACAGAGACATTAGGAAAGGCCTCAGGGGAGACGAGCTTAGGCATTCCGTTAGAACCCACGCGCAGCCGACCGTTAGTAGAACCTCCCCACGTTCAGGATTCCGGAACCATTGTCAGTGCGTGGGGGAGCTCGAGAGACAACTCCACGCAGCATTCTTCAGTCACAGGTACTCCCTGTTCGGGGAAGTCCGAGAAAAACCTTCCCGGACCTTGGGGAGGCAGCCTCTGTCCCTGGGAATTCCTGCCAACCACCCTAGCATTCCCTGGCACAGAGACATTAGGAAAACCCTCAGGGGAGACGAGCTTAGGCATTCCGTTAGAACCCACGCGCTGCCGACCGTTGGTGGAACCTCCCCACGCTCAGGATTCTGGAAACATTGTCAGTGCGTGGGGGAGCTCGAGAGAAATCTCCACGCAGCTCTCTTCAGTCACAGGTGTTCCCTGTTCGGGGAAGTCCGAGAAATAACTTCCCTGATCTTGGGGAGGCAGCCTCTGTCCCTGGGACTTCCTGCAAACCCCCCTAATATTCCCTGGCACAGAGACATTAGGAAAACAATCAGGGGAGACGAGCTTAGGCATTCCAATAGAACCCACGCTCTGCCGACCGTTGGTGTAACCTGCCCATGCTCAGGATTCCGGAACCATTGTCAGTGCTTGGGGGAGCTCGAGAGACAACTCCATGCAGCTCTCTTGAGTCACAGGTGTTCCCTGTTCGGGGAAGTCCGAGAAATACCTTCCCTGGCTTTGGGGAGGCAACCTCTGTTACTGGGAATTCCTGCAAACCCCCCTAGCATTCCCTGGCACAGAGACATTAGGAAAGGCCTCAGGGGAGACGAGCTTAGGCATTCCGTTAGAACCCACGCGCAGCCGACCGTTAGTAGAACCTCCCCACGTTCAGGATTCCGGAACCATTGTCAGTGCGTGGGGGAGCTCGAGAGACAACTCCACGCAGCATTCTTCAGTCACAGGTATTCCCTGTTCGGGGAAGTCCGAGAAAAACCTTCCCGGACCTTGGGGAGGCAGCCTCTGTCGCTGGGAATTCCTGCCAACCACCCTAGCATTCCCTGGCACAGAGACATTAGGAAAACCCTCACGGAGACGAGCTTAGGCATTCCGTTAGAACCCACGCGCTGCCGACCGTTGGTGGAACCTCCCCACGCTCAGGATTCCGGAAATGTTGTCAGTGCGGGGGGAGCTCGAGAGAAATCTCCACGCAGCTCTCTTCAGTCACAGGTGTTCCCTGTTCGGGGAAGTCCGAGAAATACCTTCCCTGACCTTGGGGAGGCAGCCTCTGTCCCGGGGACTTCCTGCAAACACCCCTAGCATTTCCTGGCACAGAGACATTAGGAAAACCCTCAGGGGAGACGAGCTTAGGCATTCCGTTAGAACCCACGCGCTGCCGACCGTTGGTGGATCCTCCCCACGCTCAGGATTCCGGAACCAATTTCAGTGCGTGGGGGAGCTCGAGAGACAACTCCAAGCAGCTCTCTTCAGTCACAGGTGTTCCCTGTTCGGGGAAGCCTGAGAAATAATTTCCCTGACCTTGGGGAGGCAGTCTCTGTCCCTGGGACTTCCTGCAAACCCCGCTAGCATTCCCTGGCACAGAGACATTAGGAAAACCCTCAGGGGAGACGAGCTTAGGCATTCCGTTAGATCCCATGCGCTGCCGACCTTTGGTGGAACCTCTCCACGCTCAGGATTCCGGAACCATTGTCAGTGCGTGGGGGAGCTCGAGAGACAACTCCACGCAGCTCTCTTCAGTCACAGGTGTTCCCTGTTCGGGGAAGTCCGAGAAAAACCTTCCCTGACCTTGGGGTGGCAGCATCTGTCACTGGGACTTCCTGCAAACCCCCTAGCATTACCTAGCACATAGACATTAGGAAAACCCTCAGGGGAGACGAGCTTAGGCATTCCGTTAGAACCCACGCGCTGCCGACCGTTGGTGGAACCTCCCCACGCTCACGGTTCCGGAACAATTGTCAGTGCGTGGGGGAGCTCGAGAGACAACTCCACGCAGCTCTCTTCATTCACAGGTGTTCCCTCTTCGGGGAAGTCCGAGAAATACCTTCCCTGACCTTAGGGAGGCAGCCTCTGTCCCTGGGACTTCCTGGAAACCCCCTAGCATTCCCTGGCACAGAGACATTAGGAAAGCCCTCAGGGGAGACGAGCTTAGGCATTCCGTTAGAACACACGCGCTGCCGACCGTTGGTGGAACCTCCCCACGCTCAGGATTCCGGAACCATTGTCAGTGCGTGGGGGAGCTCGAGAGACAACTACACGCAGCTCTCTACAGTCACAGGTGTTCCCTGTTCGGGGAAGTCCGAGAAATAACTTCCCTGAATTTTCGGAGGCACCCTCTGTCCCTGGGAATTCCTGCAAACTGCCCTAGCATTCCCTGGCACAGAGACAATGGGAAAACCCACAGGGGAGACGAGATTAGGCATTCCTTAAGAACCCAGGCGCTGCCAACCGTTGGTGGAACCTCCCCACGCTCAGGATTCCGGAACCATTGTCAGCGCATGTGGGAGCTCGAGAGACAACTCCACGCAGCTCTCTTCAGTCACAGGTGTTCCCTCTTCGGGGAAGTCCGAGAAATACCTTCCCTGACCTTGGGGAGGCAGCCTCTGTCCCTGGGACTTCCTGCAAACCCCCCTAGCATTCCCTGGCACAGAGACATTAGGAAAACCCTCAAGGGAGACGAGCTTTGGCATTCCGTAAAAACCCACGCGCTGCCGACCGTTGGTGGAACCTCCCCACGCTCAGGATTCCGGAACCAATTTCAGTGAGTGGGGGAGCTCGAGAGACAACTCCATGCAGCTCTCTTGAGTCACAGGTGTTCCCTGTTCGGGGAAGTCCGAGAAATACCTTCCCTGGCTTTGGGGAGGCAACCTCTGTTACTGGGAATTCCTGCAAACCCCCCTAGCATTCCCTGGCACAGAAACATTAGGAAAGGCCTCAGGGGAGACGAGCTTAGGCATTCCGTTAGAACCCACGCGCAGCCGACCGTTAGTAGAACCTCCCCACGTTCAGGATTCCGGAACCATTGTCAGTGCGTGGGGGAGCTCGAGAGACAACTCCACGCAGCATTCTTCAGTCACAGGTATTCCCTGTTCGGGGAAGTCCGAGAAAAACCTTCCCGGACCTTGGGGAGGCAGCCTCTGTCCCTGGGAATTCCTGCCAACCACCCTAGCATTCCCTGGCACAGAGACATTAGGAAAACCCTCACGGAGACGAGCTTAGGCATTCCGTTAGAACCCACGCGCTGCCGACCGTTGGTGGAACCTCCCCACGCTCAGGATTCCGGAAATGTTGTCAGTGCGGGGGGAGCTCGAGAGAAATCTCCACGCAGCTCTCTTCAGTCACAGGTGTTCCCTGTTCGGGGAAGTCCGAGATAATCCTTCCCTGATCTTGGGGAGGCAGCCTCTGTCCCTGGGACTTCCTGCAAACCCCCCTAATATTCCCTGGCACAGAGACATTAGGAAAACAATCAGGGGAGACGAGCTTAGGCATTCCAATAGAACCCACGCTCTGCCGACCGTTGGTGTAACCTGCCCATGCTCAGGATTCCGGAACCATTGTCAGTGCTTGGGGGAGCTCGAGAGACAACTCCACGCAGCTCTCTTCAGTCACAGGTGTTCCCTGTTCGGGGAAGTCCGAGAAATACCTTCCCTCACCTTGAGGAGGCAGCCTCTGTCCCTCGGACTTCCTGCAAACCCCCCTAGCATTCCTTGGCACAGAGACATTAGGAAAACCCTCAGGGGAAACGAGCTTAGGCATTCCGTTAGACCCACACGCTGCCGACCGTTGGTGGAACCTCCCCACGCTCAGGATTCCGGAACCATTGTCAGTGCGTGGGGGAGCTCGATAGAAAACTCCAGGCAGCTCTCTTCAGTCACAGGTGTTCCCTGTTCAGGGAAGTCCGAGAAATACCTTCCCTGAACTTGGGGAGGCAGCCTCTGTCCCTGGGACTACCTGCAAACCCCCCTAGCATTCCCTGGCACAGAGACATTAGGAAAGGCCTCAGGGGAGACGAGCATAGGCATTCCGTTAGAAACCACGCGCAGCCAACCGTTAGTAGAACCTCCCCACTTTCGGGATTCCGGAACCATTGTCAGTGCGTGGGGGAGCTCGAGAGAAAACTCCAGGCAGCTCTCTTCAGTCACAGGTGTTCCCTGTTCAGGGAAGTCCGAGAAATACCTTCCCTGAACTTGGGGAGGCAGCCTCTGTCCCTGGGACTACCTGCAAACCCCCCTAGCATTCCCTGGCACAGAGACATTAGGAAAACCCTCAGGGGAGACGAGCTTAGGCATTCCGTTAGAACCCACTCGCTGCCGACCGTTGGTGGAACCTCCCGAATCTCAGGATTCCGGAAACATTGTCAGTGCGTGGGGGAGCTCGAGAGACAACTCCACGCAGCTGTCTTCAGTCACAGGTGTTCCCTGTTCGTGGAAGTCCGAGAAATAAATTCCCTGGCCTTGGGGAGGCAGCCTCTGTCACTGGGACTTCCTGCAAACACCCCTAGCATTCCCTGGCACAGAGGCATTAGGAAAACCCTCAGGGGAGACGAGCTTAGGCATTCCGTTAGAACCCACGCGCTGCCGACAGTTGGTGGAACCTCCCCACGCTCAGGATTCCAGAACAATTGTCATTGGGTGGGGGAGCTCGAGAGACAACTCCACGCAACTCTCTTCAGTCACAGGTGTTCCCTCTTCGGGGAAGTCCGAGAAATACCTTCCCTGACCTTGGGGACGCAGCCTCTGTCACTGGGACTTCCTGTAAAACCCCCCTAGCATTCCCTGTCACAGAGACATTAGGAAAACCCTCAAGGGAGACGAGCTTTGGCATTCCGTAAAAACCCATGCGCTGCCGACAGTTGGTGGAACCTCCCCACGCTCAGGATTCCGGAACCATTGTCAGTGCGTGGGGGAGCTCGAGAGACAACTCCACGCAGCTCTCTTCAGTCACTGGTGTTCCCTGTTCGGGGAAGTCCGAGAAATTCCTACCCTGACTTTGGGGAGGCAGACCCTGTTACTGGGAATTCCTGCAAACCCCCCTAGCAGTCCCTGGCACAGAGACATTAGGAAAAGCTTCAGGGGAGACGAGCTTAGGCATTCCGTTAGAACCCACGCGCAGCCGACCGTTAGTAGAACCTCCCCACGCTCAGAATTCCGGAACCATTGTCAGTGCGTGTGGGAGCTCGAGAGACAACTCCACGCATCTCTCTTCATTCACAGGTGTTCCCTGTTCTGGGAAGTAAGAGAAAAACCTTCCCTGACCTTGGGGAGACCGCCTCTGTCCCTGAGAATTCCTGCAAACCCCCCTAGCATTCTCTTGCATAGAGATATTAGGAAAACCCTCAGGGGAGACGAGCTTAGGCATTCCTTTTGAACCCACACGCTGCCGACCGTTGGTGGAACCTCCCCACGCTCAGGATTCCGGAACTGTTGTCAGTGCGGGGGGAGCTCGAGAGAAATCTCCACGCAGCTCTCTTCAGTCACAGGTGTTCCCTGTACGGGGAAGTCCGAGAAATTCCTTCCCTGATCTTGGGGAGGCAGCCTCTGTCCCTGGGACTTCCTGCAAACCCCGCTAGCATTCCCTGGCACAGAGACATTAGGAAAACCCTCAGGGGAGACGAGCTTAGGCATTCCAATAGAACCCACGCTCTGCCGACCGTTGGTGTAACCTGCCCATGCCCAGGATTCCGGAACCATTGTCAGTGCTTGGGGGAGCTCGAGAGACAACTCCACGCAGCTCTCTTCAGTCACAGGTGTTCCCAGTTCGGGGAAGTCCGAGAAATATCTTCCCTCACCTTGAGGAGGCAGCCTCTGTCCCTCGGACTTCCTGCAAACCCCCGTAGCATTCCTTGGCACAGAGACATTAGGAAAACCCTCAGGGGAAACGAGCTTAGGCATTCCATTAGAACCCACGCGCTGCCGACCGATGGTGGAACCTCCCCACGCTCTGGATTCCGGAAACATTGTCAGTGCATGGGGGAGCTTGAGAGAAATCTCCACGCATCTCTCTTCAGTCACAAGTGTTCCCTGTTCGGGGAAGTCCGAGAAAAACTTTCCCTGACCTTGGGGAAGCAGCCTCTCTCAGTGGGACTTCCTGCAAACCCCCCTAGCCTTCCCTGGCACAGAGACATTTGGAAAACCCTCAGGGGAGACTAGCTTAGGCATTCCGTTAGAATCCACGCGCTGCCGACCGTTGGTGGAACCTCCCCACGCTCAGGACTGCGGAACCGTTGTCAGTGCGGGGGGAGCTCGAGAGAAATCTCCACGCAGCTCTCTTCAGTCACATGTGTTCCCTGTTCGGGGAAGTCCGAGAAATTCCTTCCCTGATCTTGGGGTGGCAGCCTCTGACCCTGGGAATTCCTGCAAATATCCCTAATATTCCCTGGCACAGAGACATTAGGAAAACCCTCAGGGGAGACGAGCTTAGGCATTCCATTAGAACCCACGCGCTGCCGACCGTTGGTGTATCCTGCCCATGCTCAGGATTCCGGAACAATTGTCAGTGCGTGGGGGAGCTCGAGAGACAACTCCACGCAGCTCTCTTCAGTCACAGGAGTTCCCTGTACGGGGAAGTCCGAGAAATAGCTTCCCTGACCTTGGGGTGGCAGCCTCTGACCCTGGGAATCCCTGCAAACTGCCCTAGCATTCCCTGACACAGAGACATTAGGAAAACTGTCAGGGGAGACGAGCTTAGGCATTCCGTTAGAACCCACGCGCTGCCGACCGTTGGTGGAACCTCCCCACGGTCAGGATTCCGGAACAATTGTCAGTGCGTGGGGGAGCTCGAGAGACAACTCCACGCAGCTCTCTACAGTCACAGGTGTTAAATGTACGGGGAAGACCGAGAAAAACCTTCCCTGACCTTGGGGTGGCAGCCTCTGTCCCTGGGAATTCCTGCAAACATCCCTAATATTCCCTGGCACAGAGACATTAGGAAAAACCTCAGGGGAGACGAGCTTAGGCATTCCGTTAGAACCCACGCGCTGCCGACCGTTGGTGGAACCTCCCCACGCTCAGGATTCCGGAAACATTGTCAGTGCGTGGGGGAGCTCGAGAGACAACTCCACGCAGCTCTCTTCAGTCACAGGTGTTCCCTGTTCGGGGAAGTCCGAGAAATACTTTCCCTGACCTTGGGGAGGCAGCCTCTGTCACTGGGAATTCCTGCAAACCCCCCTAGCATTCCCTGGCACAGAGACATTAGGAAAACCCTTAGGGGAGACGAGCTAAGGCATTCCGTTATAACCCATGCGCTGCCGACCGTTGGTGGAACCTCCCCACGTTCAGGATTCCGGAACCATTGTCAGTGCGTGGGGGAGCTCGAGAGACAACTCCACGCAGCTCTCTTCAGTCACAGGTGTTCCCTGTTCGGGGAAGTCCGAGAAATTCCTTCCCTGATCTTGGGGAGGCAGCCTCTGTCCCTGGGACTTCCTGCAAACCCCCTAATATTCCCTGGCACAGAGACATTAGGAAAACCCTCAGGGGAGAAGAGCTTAGGCTTTCCATTAGAACCCACGCGCTGCCGACCGTTGGTGTATCCTGCCCATGCTCAGGATTCCGGAACCATTGTCAGTGCGTGGGGGAGCTCGAGTGACAACTCCACGCAGCTCTCTTCAGTCACAGGTGTTCCCTGTTCGGGGAAGTCCGAGAAATACCTTCCCTCACCTTGAGGAGTCAGCCTCTGTCCCTGGGACTTCCTGCAAACCCCCCTAGCATTCCTTGGCACAGAGACATTAGGAAAACCCTCAGGGGAGACGAGCTTACATTCCGTTAGAACATACGCGCTGCAGACCGTTGGTGGAACCTCCCCACGCTCAGGATTCCGGAACCATTGTCAGTGCGTGAGGTATTTCGAGAGACAACTTCACGCAGCTCTCTTCAGTCACAGGTGTTCCCTGTTCGGGGAAGTCTGAGAAATACAGTCCCTGACCTTGGGGAGGCAGCCTCTGACCCTGGGTCTTCCTGCAAACCCCCCTAGCATTCCCTGGCACAGAGACTTTAGGAAAACCCTCAGGGGGACGAGCTTAGGCATTCCGTTAGAACCCACGCACTGCCGACCGTTGGTGGAACCTCCCCACGCTCAGGATTCCGGAAACATTGTCAGTGTGTGGGGGAGCTCGAGAGACAATTCCACGCAGCTCTCTTCAGTCACAGGTGTTCCCTGTTCGGGGAAGTCCGAGAAATACCTTCCCTTACCTTGGGGAGGCAGCCTCTGTCCCTGGGACTTCCTGCATAACCCCCTAGCATATCCCGGCACAGAGACATTAGGAAAACCCTCAGGGGAGACGAGCTTAGGCATTCCGTTAGAACCCACGTGCTGCCGACCGTTGGTGGAACCTCCCCACGCTCAGGATTCCAGAACAGTTGTCAGTGCGGGGGGAGCTCGAGAGAAATCTCCACGCAGCTCTCTTCAGTCACAGGTGTTCCCTGTTCGGGGAAGTCCGAGAAATTACTTCCCTGATCTTGGGGAGTCAGCCTCTGTCCCTGGGACTTCCTGCAAACCCCCCTAATATTCCCTGGCACAGAGACATTAGGAAAACCCTCAGGGGAGACGAGCTTAGGCATTCCGTTAGAACCCACGCGCTGCAGACTGATGGTGGAACCTCGCCACGCTCAGGATTTCCGAACCAGTGTCAGTGCATGAGGGAGCTCGAGAGACAACTCCACGCAGCTCTCTTCAGTCACAGGTGTTCCCTGTTCGGGGAAGTCCGAGAAATACCTTCCCGGACTTTGGGGAGGCAGCCTCTGTCCCTGGGACTTCCTGCCAAACACCCTAGCATTCCCTGGCACAGAGACATTAGGAAAACCCTCAGGGAGACGAGCTTAGGCATTCCGTTAGAACCCACGCGCTGCCGACCGTTGGTGGAACATCCCCACGCTCAGGATTCCGGAACGATTGTCAGTGCGTGGGGGAGATCGGGAGACTTCTCCACGCTGCTCTCTTCAGTCACAGTTGTTCCCTGTTCGGGGAAGTCCGAGAAATACCTTCCCTAAAATTGGGGAGGCAGCCTCTGTCACTGGGACATCCTGCAAAGCCCCCTAGCATTCCCTGGCACAGAGACATTAGGAAAACCCTCAAGGGAGACGATCGTAGGCATTCCGTTAGAACCCACGCGCTGACGACCGTTGGTGGAACCTCCCCACGTTCAGGATTCCGGAACAATTTTCAGTGTGTGGGGGAGCTCGAGAGAAAACTCCACGCAGCTCTCTTCAGTCACAGGTGTTCCCTGTTCGGGGAAGTCCGAGAAATAACTTCCCTGACCTTGGGGAGGCAGCCTATGTCCCTGGGGCTTCCTGCAAATTCGCCTAGCGTTCCCTGCACAGAGACATTAGGAAAACACTCAGGGGAGACGAGCTTAGGCATTCCATTAGAACCCACGCGCTGCCGACCGTTGGTGGAACCTCCCCACGCTCAGGATTCCGGAAACATTGTCAGTGCGTGGGGGAGCTCGAAAGACAACTCCACGCAGCTCTCTTCAGTCACAGGTCTTCCCTGTTCGGGGAAGCCTGAGAAATACTTTCCCTGACCTTGGGGAGGCAGTCTCTGTCCCTGGGACTTCCTGCAAACCCCGCTAGCATTCCCTGGCACAGAGACATTAGGAAAACCCTCAGGGGAGACGAGCTTGGCATTCCGTTAGATCCCAAGCGCTGCCGACCTTTGGTGGAACCTCCCCACGCTCAGGATTCCGGAACAATTGTCAGTGCGTGGGGGAGCTCGAGAGACAACTCCACGCAGCTCTCTTCAGTCACAGGTGTTCCCTGTGCGGGGAAGTCTGAGAAATATCTTCCCTGACGTTGGGGAGGCAGCCTCTGTCCCTGGGACTTCCTGCAAAACCCCTAGCATTCCCTGACACAGAGACATTAGGAAAACGCTCAGGGGAGACGAGCTTAGGCATTCCGTTAGAACCCACGCGCTGCCGACCGTTGGTGGAACCTCCCCACGCTCAGGATTCCGGAACAATTGTCAGTGCGTGGGGGAGCTCGCGAGACAACTCCACGCAGCTCTCTTCAGTCACAGGTGTTCCCTGTTCGGGGAAGTCCGAGAAAAAACTTCCCTGACCTTGGGGAGGCAGCCTCTGTCCCTGGGGCTTCCTGCAAATCCGCCTAGCGTTCCCTGCACAGAGACATTAGGAAAACACTCAGGGGAGACGAGCTTAGGCATTCCGTTAGAACCCACGCGCTGCCGACCGTTGGTGGAACCTCCCCACGCTCAGGATTCCGGAACCATTGTCAGTGCGTGGGGGAGCTCGAAAGACAACTCCACGCAGCTCTGTTCAGTCACAGGTGTTCCTTGTTCGGGGAAGCCTGAGAAATACTTTCCCTGACCTTGGGGAGGCAGCCTCTGTCCCTGGGACTTCCTGCAAACCCCCTAGCATTCCCTGGCACAGAGACATTAGGAAAGCCCTCAGGGGAGACGAGCTTAGGCATTCCGTTAGAACCCACGCGCTGCCGACCGTTGGTGGAACCTCCCCACGCTCAGGATTCCGGAACCATTGTCAGTGCGTGGGGGAGCTCGAGAGACAACTCCAAGCAGCTCTCTTCAGTCACAGGTGTTCCCTGTTCGGGGAAGCCTGAGAAATAATTTCCCTGACCTTGGGGAGGCAGTCTCTGTCCCTGGGACTTCCTGCAAACCCCGCTAGCATTCCCTGGCACAGAGACATTAGGAAAACCCTCAGGGGAGACGAGCTTAGGCATTCCGTTAGAACCCACGCGCTGCCGACCGTTGGTGGAACCTCCCCACGCTCACGGTTCCCGAACCATTGTCAGTGCGTGGGGGAGCTCGAGAGACAACTCCACGCAGCTCTCTTCATTCACAGGTGTTCCCTCTTCGGGGAAGTCCGAGAAATATCTTCCCTGACCTTGGGGAGGCAGCCTCTGTCCCTGGGACTTCCTGCAAATCCCCTAGCATTCCCTGGCACAGAGACATTAGGAAAGCCCTCAGGGGAGACGAGCTTAGGCATTCCGTTAGAACCCACGCGCTGCCGACCGTTGGTGGAACCTCCCCACGCTCAGGATTCCGGAAACATTGTCAGTGCGTGGGGGAGCTCGAGAGACAACTCCACGCAGCTCTCTTCAGTCACAGGTGTTCCCTGTTCGGGGAAGTCCGAGAAATACCTTCCCTGACCTTGGGGTGGCAGCATCTGTCACTGGGACTTCCTGCAAACCCCCTAGCATTACCTAGCACATAGACATTAGGAAAACCCTCAGGGGAGACGAGCTTAGGCATTCCGTTAGAACCCACGCGCTGCCGACCGTTGGTGGAACCTCCCCACGCTCACGGTTCCCGAACCATTGTCAGTGCGTGGGGGAGCTCGAGAGACAACTCCACGCAGCTCTCTTCATTCACAGGTGTTCCCTCTTCGGGGAAGTCCGAGAAATATCTTCCCTGACCTTGGGGAGGCAGCCTCTGTCCCTGGGACTTCCTGCAAATCCCCTAGCATTCCCTGGCACAGAGACATTAGGAAAGCCCTCAGGGGAGACGAGCTTAGGCATTCCGTTAGAACCCACGCGCTGCCGACCGTTGGTGGAACCTCCCCACGCTCAGGATTCCGGAAACATTGTCAGTGCGTGGGGGAGCTCGAGAGACAACTCCACGCAGCTCTCTTCAGTCACAGGTGTTCCCTGTTCGGGGAAGTCCGAGAAATACCTTCCCTGATATTGGGGAGGCAGCCTCTAACACTGGGATTTCCTGCAAACCCCCCTAGCATTCCCTGGCACAGAGACATTTGGAAAACCCTCAGGGGAGACGAGCTTAGGCATTCCGTTAGAACCCACGCGCTGCCGACCGTTGGTGGAACCTCCCCACGCTCAGGAATCAGGAAACATTCTCAGAGCGTGGGGGAACTCGAGAGACATCTCCACACAGCTCTCTTCAGTCACAGGTGTGCCTGATCGGAGAAGTCCGAGAAAAACCTTCCCTGACCTTGGGGAGGCAGCCTCTGTCTCTGGGAATTCATGCAAACCCCCCTAGCATTCCCTGGCACAGAGACATTAGGAAAAACCTCAGGGGAGTCGAGCTTAGGCATTCCGTTAGAACCCACGGGCTGCCGACCGTTGGTGGAACCTCCCCACGCTCAGGATTCCGGAACCATTGTCAGTGCGTGGGGGAGCTCGAGAGACAACTCCACGCAGCTCTCTTCAGTCACAGGTGTTCCCTGTTCGGGGAAGCCTGAGAAATAATTTCCCTGACCTTGGGGAGGCAGTCTCTGTCCCTGGGACTTCCTGCAAACCCCGCTAGCATTCCCTGGCACAGAGACATTAGGAAAACCCTCAGGGGAGACGAGCTTAGGCATTCCGTTAGATCCCATGCGCTGCCGACCTTTGGTGGAACCTCTCCACGCTCAGGATTCCGGAACCATTGTCAGTGCGTGGGGGAGCTCGAGAGACAACTCCACGCAGCTCTCTTCAGTCACAGGTGTTCCCTGTTCGGGGAAGTCCGAGAAATACCTTCCCTGACCTTGGGGAGGCAGCATCTGTCCCTGGGGCTTCCTGCAAACCCCCAAGCCTTACCTAGCACATAGACATTAGGAAAACCCTCAGGGGAGACGAGCTTAGGCATTCCGTTAGAACCCACGCGCTGCCGACCGTTGGTGGAACCTCCCCACTCTCACGGTTCCGGAACCATTGTCAGTGCGTGGGGGAGCTCGAGAGACAACTCCACGCAGCTCTCTTCATTCACAGGTGTTCCCTCTTCGGGGAAGTCCGAGAAATACCTTCCCTGACCTTGGGGAGGCAGCCTCTGTCCCTGGGACTTCCTGCAAACCCCCTAGCATTCCCTGGCACAGAGACATTAGGAAAGCCCTCAGGGGAGACGAGCTTAGGCATTCCGTTTGAACCCACGCGCTGCCGACCGTTGGTGGAACCTCCCCACGCTCAGGATTCCGGAACCATTGTCAGTGCGTGGGGGAGCTCGAGAGACATCTCCACGCAGCTCTCTTCAGTCACAGGGGTTCCCTGTTCGGGGAAGTCCGAGAAATATCTTCCCTGACATTGCGGAGGCAGCCTCTATCACTGGGATTTCCTGCAAACCCCCCTAGCATTCCCTGGCACAGAGACATTAGGAAAACCCTCAGGGGAGACGAGCTTAGGCATTCCGTTAGAACCCACGTGCTGCCGACCGTTGGTGGAACCTCCCCACGCTCAGGAATCAGGAAACATTCTCAGAGCGTGGGGGAACTCGAGAGACATCTCCACACAGCTCTCTTCATTCACAGGTGTTCCCTGTTCGGGGAAGTCCGAGAAAAACCTTCCCTGACCTTGGGGAAGCAGCCTCTGTCACTGGGACTTCCTGCAAAACCCCCTAGCATTCCCTGGCACAGAGACATTAGGAAAAATCTCAGGGTAGTCCAGCTTAGGCATTCCGTTAGAACCCACGCGCTGCCGACCGTTGGTGGAACCTCCCCACGCTCAGGATTCCGGAACCATTGTCAGTGCGTGGGGGAGCTCGAGAGACAACTCCACGCAGCTCTCTTCAGTCACAGGTGTTCCCTGTACGGGGAAGACCGAGAAATAACTTCCCTGACCTTGGGGAGTCAGCATCTGTCACTGGGACTTCCTGCAAACCCCCTAGCATTCCCTAGCACATAGACATTAGGAAAACCCTCAGGGGAGACTAGCTTAGGCATTCCGTTAGAACCCACGCGCCGCCGACCGTTGGTGGAACCTCCCCACGCTCACGATTCCGGAACCGTTGTCAGTGCGTGGGGAAGCTCGAGAGACAACTCCACGCAGCTCTCTTCATTCACAGGTGTTCCCTCTTCGGGGAAGTCCGAGAAATACCTTCCCTGACCTTGGGGAGGCAGCCTCTGTCCCTGGGACTTCCTGCAAACCCCCTAGCATTCCCTGGCACAGAGACATTAGGAAAACCCTCAGGGGAGACGAGCTTAGGCATTCCGTTAGAACCCACGCGCTGCCGACAGTTGGTGGAACCTCCCCACGCTCAGGATTCCGGAACCATTGTCAGTGCGTGGGGGAGCTCGAGAGACAACTCCACGCAGCTCTCTTCAGTCACAGGTGTTCCCTGTTCGGGGAAGCCTGAGAAATAATTTCCCTGACCTTGGGGAGGCAGTCTCTGTCCCTGGGACTTCCTGCAAACCCCGCTAGCATTCCCTGGCACAGAGACATTAGGAAAACCCTCAGGGGAGACGAGCTTAGGCATTCCGTTAGAACCCACGCGCTGCCGACCGTTGGTGGAACCTCCCCACGCTCAGGATTCCGGAACCATTGTCAGTGCGTGGGGGAGCTCGAAAGACAACTCCACGCAGCTCTGTTCAGTCACAGGTGTTCCCTGTTCGGGGAAGCCTGAGAAATACTTTCCCTGACCTTGGGGAGGCAGCCTCTGTCCCTGGGACTTCCTGCAAACCCCCTAGCATTCCCTGGCACAGAGACATTAGGAAAGCCCTCAGGGGAGACGAGCTTAGGCATTCCGTTAGAACCCACGCGCTGCCGACCGTTGGTGGAACCTCCCCACGCTCAGGATTCCGGAACCATTGTCAGTGCGTGGGGGAGCTCGAGAGACAACTCCACGCAGCTCTCTTCATTCACAGGTGTTCCCTCTTCGGGGAAGTCCGAGAAATACCTTCCCTGACCTTGGGGAGGCAGCCTCTGTCCCTGGGACTTCCTGCAAATCCCCTAGCATTCCCTGGCACAGAGACATTAGGAAAGCCCTCAGGGGAGACGAGCTTAGGCATTCCGTTTGAACCCACGCGCTGCCGACCGTTGGTGGAACCTCCCCACGCTCAGGATTCCGGAACCATTGTCAGTGCGTGGGGGAGCTCGAGAGACATCTCCACGCAGCTCTCTTCAGTCACAGGGGTTCCCTGTTCGGGGAAGTCCGAGAAATATCTTCCCTGACATTGCGGAGGCAGCCTCTATCACTGGGATTTCCTGCAAACCCCCCTAGCATTCCCTGGCACAGAGACATTAGGAAAACCCTCAGGGGAGACGAGCTTAGGCATTCCGTTAGAACCCACGCGCTGCCGACCGTTGGTGGAACCTCCCCACGCTCAGGAATCAGGAAACATTCTCAGAGCGTGGGGGAACTCGAGAGACATCTCCACACAGCTCTCTTCATTCACAGGTGTTCCCTGTTCGGGGAAGTCCGAGAAAAACCTTCCCTGACCTTGGGGAAGCAGCCTCTGTCACTGGGACTTCCTGCAAAACCCCCTAGCATTCCCTGGCACAGAGACATTAGGAAAAATCTCAGGGTAGTCCAGCTTAGGCATTCCGTTAGAACCCACGCGCTGCCGACCGTTGGTGGAACCTCCCCACGCTCAGGATTCCGGAACCATTGTCAGTGCGTGGGGGAGCTCGAGAGACAACTCCACGCAGCTCTCTTCAGTCACAGGTGTTCCCTCTTCGGGGAAGTCCGAGAAATACCTTCCCTGACCTTGGGGAGGCAGCCTCTGTCCCTGGGACTTCCTGCAAACCCCCTAGCATTCCCTGGCACAGAGACATTAGGAAAGCCCTCAGGGGAGACGAGCTTAGGCATTCCGTTAGAACCCACGCGCTGCCGACCGTTGGTGGAACCTCCCCACGCTCAGGATTCCGGAACCATTGTCAGTGCGTGGGGGAGCTCGAGAGACAACTCCAAGCAGCTCTCTTCAGTCACAGGTGTTCCCTGTTTGGGGAAGCCTGAGAAATAATTTCCCTGACCTTGGGGAGGCAGTCTCTGTCCCTGGGACTTCCTGCAAACCCCGCTAGCATTCCCTGGCACAGAGACATTAGGAAAACCCTCAGTGGAGACGAGCTTAGGCATTCCGTTAGATCCCATGCGCTGCCGACCTTTGGTGGAACCTCCCCACGCTCAGGATTCCGGAACCATTGTCAGTGCGTGGGGGAGCTCGAGAGACAACTCCACGCAGCTCTCTTCAGTCACAGGTGTTCCCTGTTCGGGGAAGTCCGAGAAATACCTTCCCTGACCTTGGGGTGGCAGCATCTGTCACTGGGACTTCCTGCAAACCCCCTAGCATTACCTAGCACATAGACATTAGGAAAACCCTCAGGGGAGACGAGCTTAGGCATTCCGTTAGAACCCACGCGCTGCCGACCGTTGGTGGAACCTCCCCACGCTCACGGTTCCCGAAACATTGTCAGTGCGTGGGGGAGCTCGAGAGACAACTCCACGCAGCTCTCTTCATTCACAGGTGTTCCCTCTTCGGGGAAGTCCGAGAAATATCTTCCCTGACCTTGGGGAGGCAGCCTCTGTCCCTGGGACTTCCTGCAAATCCCCTAGCATTCCCTGGCACAGAGACATTAGGAAAGCCCTCAGGGGAGACGAGCTTAGGCATTCCGTTAGAACCCACGCGCTGCCGACCGTTGGTGGAACCTCCCCACGCTCAGGATTCCGGAACCATTGTCAGTGCGTGGGGGAGCTCGAGAGACAACTCCACGCAGCTCTCTTCAGTCACAGGTGTTCCCTGTTCGGGGAAGTCCGAGAAATACCTTCCCTGATATTGGGGAGGCAGCCTCTAACACTGGGATTTCCTGCAAACCCCCCTAGCATTCCCTGGCACAGAGACATTAGGAAAACCCTCAGGGGAGACGAGCTTAGGCATTCCGTTAGTACCCACGCGCTGCCGACCGTTGGTGGAACCTCTCCACGCTCAGGAATCAGGAAACATTCTCAGAGCGTGGGGGAACTCGAGAGACATCTCCACACAGCTCTCTTCAGTCACAGGTGTGCCTGATCGGAGAAGTCCGAGAAAAACCTTCCCTGACCTTGGGGAGGCTGCCTCTGTCTCTGGGAATTCATGCAAACCCCCCTAGCATTCCCTGGCACAGAGACATTAGGAAAAACCTCAGGGGAGTCGAGCTTAGGCATTCCGTTAGAACCCACGCGCTGCCGACCGTTGGTGGAACCTCCCCACGCTCAGGATTCCGGAACCATTGTCAGTGCGTGGGGGAGCTCGAGAGACAACTCCACGCAGCTCTCTTCAGTCACAGGTGTTCCCTGTTCGGGGAAGCCTGAGAAATAATTTCCCTGACCTTGGGGAGGCAGTCTCTGTCCCTGGGACTTCCTGCAAACCCCGCTAGCATTCCCTGGCACAGAGACATTAGGAAAACCCTCAGGGGAGACGAGCTTAGGCATTCCGTTAGATCCCATGCGCTGCCGACCTTTGGTGGAACCTCTCCACGCTCAGGATTCCGGAACCATTGTCAGTGCGTGGGGGAGCTCGAGAGACAACTCCAAGCAGCTCTCTTCAGTCACAGGTGTTCCCTGTTCGGGGAAGTCCGAGAAATACCTTCCCTGACCTTGGGGAGGCAGCATCTGTCCCTGGGGCTTCCTGCAAACCCCCAAGCCTTACCTAGCACATAGACATTAGGAAAACCCTCAGGGGAGACGAGCTTAGGCATTCCGTTAGAACCCACGCGCTGCCGACCGTTGGTGGAACCTCCCCACTCTCACGGTTCCGGAACCATTGTCAGTGCGTGGGGGAGCTCGAGAGACAACTCCACGCAGCTCTCTTCATTCACAGGTGTTCCCTCTTCAGGGAAGTCCGAGAAATACCTTCCCTGACCTTGGGGAGGCAGCCTCTGTCCCTGGGACTTCCTGCAAACCCCCTAGCATTCCCTGGCACAGAGACATTAGGAAAACCCTCAGGGGAGACGAGCTTAGGCATTCCGTTAGAACCCACGCGCTGCCGACCGTTGGTGGAACCTCCCCACGCTCAGGAATCAGGAAACATTCTCAGAGCGTTGGGGAACTCGAGAGACATCTCCACACAGCTCTCTTCATTCACAGGTGTTCCCTGTTCGGGGAAGTCCGAGAAAAACCTTCCCTGACCTTGGGGAAGCAGCCTCTGTCACTGGGACTTCCTGCAAAACCCCCTAGCATTCCCTGGCACAGAGACATTAGGAAAAATCTCAGGGTAGTCCAGCTTAGGCATTCCGTTAGAACCCACGCGCTGCCGACCGTTGGTGGAACCTCCCCACGCTCAGGATTCCGGAACCATTGTCAGTGCGTGGGGGAGCTCGAGAGACAACTCCACGCAGCTCTCTTCAGTCACAGGTGTTCCCTGTACGGGGAAGACCGAGAAATAACTTCCCTGACCTTGGGGAGTCAGCATCTGTCACTGGGACTTCCTGCAAACCCCCTAGCATTCCCTAGCACATAGACATTAGGAAAACCCTCAGGGGAGACTAGCTTAGGCATTCCGTTAGAACCCACGCGCTGCCGACCGTTGGTGGAACCTCCCCACGCTCACGATTCCGGAACCGTTGTCAGTGCGTGGGGAAGCTCGAGAGACAACTCCACGCAGCTCTCTTCATTCACAGGTGTTCCCTCTTCGGGGAAGTCCGAGAAATACCTTCCCTGACTTTGGGGAGGCAGCCTCTGTCCCTGGGACTTCCTGCAAACCCCCTAGCATTGCCTGGCACAGAGACATTAGGAAAGCCCTCAGGGGAGACGAGCTTAGGCATTCCGTTATAACCCACGCGCTGTCGACCATTGGTGGAACCTCCCCACGCTCAGGATTCCGGAAACATTGTCAGTGCGTGGGGGAGCTTGAGAGAAAACTCCAGGCAGCTCTCTTCAGTCACAGGTGTTCCCTGTTCGGGGAAGTCAGAGAAATACATTCCCTGACCTTGGGAAGGCAGCCTCTGTCAATGGGACTTCCTGCATAACCCCCTAGCATACCCTGGCACAGAGACATTAGGAAAACCCTCAGGGGAGACGAGCTTAGGCATTCCGATAGAACCCACGCGCTGCCGGCCTTTGGTGGAACCTCCCCAAGTTCAGGATTCCGGAAACATTGTCAGTGCGTGGGGGAGCTCGACTGACAACTACACGAAGCTCTCTACAGTCACAGGTGTTCCCTGTTCGGGGAAGTCCGAGAAATAACTTCCCTGAATTTTCGGAGGCACCCTCTGTCCCTGGGAATTCCTGCAAACCCCCCTAGCATTCCCTGGCACAGAGACAATGGGAAAACCCTCAGGGGAGACGAGATAAGGCATTCCTTTAAAACCCAGGCGCTGCCGACCGTTGGTGGAACCTCCCCACGCTCAGGATTCCGGAACCATTGTCAGCGCATGTGGGAGCTCGAGAGACAACTCCACGCAGCTCTCTTCAGTCACAGGTGTTCCCTCTTCGGGGAAGTCCGAGAAATACCTTCCCTGACCTTGGGGAGGCAGCCTCTGTCACTGGGACTTCCTGCAAACCCCCCTAGCATTCCCTGGCACAGAGACATTAGGAAAACCCTCAAGGGAGACGAGCTTTGGCATTCCGTAAAAACCCACGCGCTGCCGACCGTTGGTGTAACCTCCCCACGCTCAGGATTCCGGAACCATTTTCAGTGAGTGGGGGAGCTCGAGAGACAACTCCATGCAGCTCTCTTGAGTCACAGGTGTTCCCTGTTCGGGGAAGTCCGAGAAATAACTTCCCTGGATTTGGGGAGGCAACCTCTGTTACTGGGAATTCCTGCAAACCCCCCTAGCATTCCCTGGCACAGAGACATTAGGAAAGGCCTCAGGGGAGACGAGCTTAGGCATTCCGTTAGAACCCACGCGCAGCCGACCGTTAGTAGAACCTCCCCACGTTCAGGATTCCGGAACCATTGTCAGTGCGTGGGGGAGCTCGAGAGACATCTCCACGCAGCATTCTTCAGTCACAGGTATTCCCTGTTCGGGGAAGTCCGAGAAACACCTTCCCGGACCTTGGGGAGGCAGCCTCTGTCCCTGGGAATTCCTGCCAACCACCCTAGCATTCCCTGGCACAGAGACATTAGGAAAACCCTCAGGGAGACGAGCTTAGGCATTCCGTTAGAACCCACGCGCTGCCGACCGTTTGTGGAACCTCCCCACGCTCTGGATTCCGGAAATATTGTCAGTGCATGGGGGAGCTTGAGAGAAATCTCCACGCATCTCTCTTCAGTCACAGGTGTTCCCTGTACGGTGAAGTCCGAAAAATAACTTCCCTGACCTTGGGGAGGCAGCCTCTGTCCCGGGAGTTCCTGCAAACCCCCCTAGCATTCCCTGGCACAGAGACATTAGGAAAACCCTCAGGGGAGACGAGCTTAGGCATTCCGTTAGAACCCACGCGCTGCCGACCGTTGGTGGAACCTCCCCACTCTCAGGATTCCGGAAACATTGTCAGTGCGTGGGGGAGCTCGAGAGACAACTCCACGCAGCTCTCTTCAGTCACAAGTGTTCCCTGTTCGTGGAAGTCTGAGAAATAACTTCCCTGGCCTTGGGGAGGCAGCCACTGTCACTGGGACTTCCTGCAAACACCCCTAGCATTCCCTGGCACAGAGACATTAGGAAAACCCTCAGGGGAGACGAGCTTAGGCATTCCGTTAGAACCCACGCGCTGCCGACAGTTGGTGGAACCTCCCCACGCTCAGGATTCCAGAACAATTGTCATTGCGTGGGGGAGCTCGAGAGACAACTCCACGCAAATCTCTTCAGTCACAGGTGTTCCCTCTTCGGGGAAGTCCGAGAAATACCTTCCCTGACCTTGGGGACGCAGCCTCTGTCACTGGGACTTCCTGTAAAACCCCCCTAGCATTCCCTGGCACAGAGACATTAGGAAAACCCTCAGGGGAGACGAGCTTAGGCATTCCGTTAGATCCCATGCGCTGCCGACCTTTGGTGGAACCTCCCCACGCTCAGGATTCCGGAACCATTGTCAGTGCGTGGGGGAGCTCGAGAGACAACTCCACGCAGCTCTCTTCAGTCACAGGTGTTCCCTGTTCGGGGAAGTCCGAGAAATACCTTCCCTGACCTTGGGGAGGCAGCATCTGTCCCTGGGGCTTCCTGCAAACCCCCAAGCCTTACCTAGCACATAGACATTAGGAAAACCCTCAGGGGAGACGAGCTTAGGCATTCCGTTAGAACCCACGCGCTGCCGACCGTTGGTGGAACCTCCCCACTCTCACGGTTCCGGAACCATTGTCAGTGCGTGGGGGAGCTCGAGAGACAACTCCACGCAGCTCTCTTCATTCACAGGTGTTCCCTCTTCGGGGAAGTCCGAGAAATACCTTCCCTGACCTTGGGGAGGCAGCCTCTGTCCCTGGGACTTCCTGCAAACCCCCTAGCATTCCGTGGCACAGAGACATTAGGAAAGCCCTCAGGGGAGACAAGCTTAGGCATTCCGTTAGAACCCACGCGCTGCCGACCGTTGGTGGAACCTCCCCACGCTCAGGATTCCGGAACCATTGTCAGTGCGTGGGGGAGCTCGAGAGACATCTCCACGCAGCTCTCTTCAGTCACAGGGGTTCCCTGTTCGGGGAAGTCCGAGAAATATCTTCCCTGACATTGCGGAGGCAGCCTCTATCACTGGGATTTCCTGCAAACCCCCCTAGCATTCCCTGGCACAGAGACATTAGGAAAACCCTCAGGGGAGACGAGCTTAGGCATTCCGTTAGAACCCACGCGCTGCCGACCGTTGGTGGAACCTCCCCACGCTCAGGAATCAGGAAACATTCTCAGAGCGTGGGGGAACTCGAGAGACATCTCCACACAGCTCTCTTCATTCACAGGTGTTCCCTGTTCGGGGAAGTCCGAGAAAAACCTTCCCTGACCTTGGGGAAGCAGCCTCTGTCACTGGGACTTCCTGCAAAACCCCCTAGCATTCCCTGGCACAGAGACATTAGGAAAAATCTCAGGGTAGTCGAGCTTAGGCATTCCGTTAGAACCCACGCGCTGCCGACCGTTGGTGGAACCTCCCCACGCTCAGGATTCCGGAACCATTGTCAGTGCGTGGGGGAGCTCGAGAGACAACTCCACGCAGCTCTCTTCAGTCACAGGTGTTCCCTGTTCGAGGAAGTCTGAGAAAAGCCTTCACTGACCTTGGGGAGGCATCCTCTGTCCCTGAGAATTCCTGCAAACCCCCCTAGCATTCCGTGGCACAGAGACATTATGAAAACCCTCAGGGGAGACGAGCTTAGGCATTCCGTTAGAACCCATGCGCTGCCGACCATTGGTGGAACCTCCACACGTTCAGGATTCCGGATCCATTGTCGGTGCGTGGGGGAGCTCGGGAGACAACTCCACGCAGCTCTCTTCAGTCACAGGTGTTCCCTGTTCGGGGAAGTCCGAGAAATACCTTCCCTGACCTTGGGGAGGAGCCTCTGTCCCTGGGACTTCCTGCAAACCCGCCTAGCGTTCCCTGGCACAGAGACATTAGGAAAACACTCAGGGGAGACGAGCTTAGGCATTCCGTTAGAACCCTCGCGCTGCCGACCGTTGGTGGAATCTCCCAACGCTCAGGATTCCGGAACCATTGTCAGTGCGTGGGGGAGCTCGAGAGAAAATTCCACGCAGCTCTCTTCAGTCACAGGTGTTCCGTTTACGGGGAAGTCAGAGAAATAACTTCCCTGGCCTTGGGGAGGCAGCCTCTGTCACTGGGACTTCCTGCAAACCCCCCTAGCATTCCCTGGCACAGAGACATTAGGAAAAATCTCAGGGGAGACGAGCTTAGTCATTCCGTTAGAACCCACGCGCTGCCGACCGTTCGTGGAACCTCCCCACGCTCAGGATTCCAGAA
The DNA here is from genome assembly GCF_048564905.1 of Vicugna pacos. Classification (NCBI taxonomy): domain Eukaryota; kingdom Metazoa; phylum Chordata; class Mammalia; order Artiodactyla; family Camelidae; genus Vicugna; species Vicugna pacos. The sequence continues at coordinate 56,225,481 of NW_027328721.1, forward strand.
ACATTGTCATTGCGTGGGGAGCTCGAGAGACAACTCCCCGAAGCTCTCTTCAGTCACAGGTGTTCCCTGTTCGGGGAAGTCCGAGAAATATCTTCCCTGACCTTGGGGAGGCAGCCTCTGTCTCTGGGGCTTCCTGCAAATCCGCCTACCGTTCCCTGCACAGAGACATTAGGAAAATTCTCAGGGGAGACGAGCTTAGGCATTCCGTTAGATCCCATGCGCTGCCGACCTTTGGTGGAACCTCCCCACGCTCAGGATTCCGGAACCATTGTCAGTGCGTGGGGGAGCTCGAGAGACAACTCCACGCAGCTCTCTTCAGTCACAGGTGTTCCCTGTACGGGGAAGACCGAGAAATACCTTCCCTGACCTTGGGGAGTCAGCATCTGTCACTGGGACTTCCTGCAAAACCCCTAGCATTCCCTAGCACATAGACATTAGGAAAACCCTCAGGGGAGACTAGCTTAGGCATTCCGTTAGAACCCACGCGCTGCCGACCGTTGGTGGAACCTCCCCACGCTCACGATTCCGGAACCGTTGTCAGTGCGTGGGGAAGCTAGAGACAACTCCACGCAGCTCTCTTCATTCACAGGTGTTCCCTCTTCGGGGAAGTCCGAGAAATACCTTCCCTGACCTTGGGGAGGCAGCCTCTGTCCCTGGGACTTCCTGCAAACCCCCTAGCATTCCCTGGCACAGAGACATTAGGAAAGCCCTCAGGGGAGACGAGCTTAGGCATTCCGTTATAACCCACGCGCTGCCGACCGTTGGTGGAACCTCCCCACGCTCAGGATTCCGGAAACATTGTCAGTGCGTGGGGAGCTCGAGAGAAAACTCCAGGCAGCTCTCTTCAGTCACAGGTGTTCCCTGTTCGGGGAAGTCCGAGAAATACATTCCCTGACCTTGGGAAGGCACCTCTGTCAATGGGACTTCCTGCATAACCCCCTAGCATACCCTGGCACAGAGACATTAGGAAAACCCTCAGGGGAGACGAGCTTAGGCATTCCGATAGAACCCACGCGCTGCCGGCCGTTGGTGGAACCTCCCCACGTTCAGGATTCCGGAAACATTGTCAGTGCGTGGGGGAGCTCGACTGACAACTACACGAAGCTCTCTACAGTCACAGGTGTTCCCTGTTCGGGGAAGTCCGAGAAATACCTTCCCTGAATTTTCGGAGGCACCCTCTGTCCCTGGGAATTCCTGCAAACCCCCCTAGCATTCCCTGGCACAGAGACAATGGGAAAAACCTCAGGGGAGACGAGATAAGGCATTCCTTTAGAACCCAGGCGCTGCCGACCGTTGCTGGAACCTCCCCACGCTCAGGATTCCGGAACCATTGTCAGCGCATGTGGGAGCTCGAGAGACAACTCCACGCAGCTCTCTTCAGTCACAGGTGTTCCCTCTTCGGGGAAGTCCGAGAAATACCTTCCCTGACCTTGGGGAGGCAGCCTCTGTCACTGGGACTTCCTGCAAACCCCCCTAGCATTCCCTGGCACAGAGACATTAGGAAAACCCTCAAGGGAGACGAGCTTTGGCATTCCGTAAAAACCCACGCGCTGCCGACCGTTGGTGTAACCTCCCCACGCTCAGGATTCCGGAACCATTTTCAGTGAGTGGGGGAGCTCGAGAGACAACTCCATGCAGCTCTCTTGAGTCACAGGTGTTCCCTGTTCGGGGAAGTCCGAGAAATACCTTCCCTGGCTTTGGGGAGGCAACCTCTGTTACTGGGAATTCCTGCAAACCCCCCTAGCATTCCCTGGCACAGAGACATTAGGAAAGGCCTCAGGGGAGACGAGCTTAGGCATTCCGTTAGAACCCACGCGCAGCCGACCGTTAGTAGAACCTCCCCACGTTCAGGATTCCGGAACCATTGTCAGTGCGTGGGGGAGCTCGAGAGACATCTCCACGCAGCATTCTTCAGTCACAGGTATTCCCTGTTCGGGGAAGTCCGAGAAACACCTTCCCGGACCTTGGGGAGGCAGCCTCTGTCCCTGGGAATTCCTGCCAACCACCCTAGCATTCCCTGGCACAGAGACATTAGGAAAACACTCAGGGAGACGAGCTTAGGCATTCCGTTAGAACCCACGCGCTGCCGACCGTTGGTGGAACCTCCCCACGCTCTGGATTCCGGAAATATTGTCAGTGCATGGGGGAGCTTGAGAGAAATCTCCACGCATCTCTCTTCAGTCACAGGTGTTCCCTGTACGGTGAAGTCCGAAAAATAACTTCCCTGACCTTGGGGAGGCAGCCTCTGTCCCGGGAGTTCCTGCAAACCCCCCTAGCATTCCCTGGCACAGAGACATTAGGAAAACCCTCAGGGGAGACGAGCTTAGGCATTCCGTTAGAACCCACGCGCTGCCGACAGTTGGTGGAACCTCCCCACGCTCAGGATTCCAGAACAATTGTCATTGCGTGGGGGAGCTCGAGAGACAACTCCACGCAAATCTCTTCAGTCACAGGTGTTCCCTCTTCGGGGAAGTCCGAGAAATACCTTCCCTGACCTTGGGGACGCAGCCTCTGTCACTGGGACTTCCTGTAAAACCCCCCTAGCATTCCCTGTCACAGAGACATTAGGAAAACCCTCAAGGGAGACGAGCTTAGGCATTCCGTAAAAACCCACGCGCTGCCGACAGTTGGTGGAACCTCCCCACGATCAGGATTCCGGAACCATTGTCAGTGCGTGGGGTAGCTCGAGAGACAACTCCACGCAGCTCTCTTCAGTCACAGGTGTTCCCTGTTCGGGGAAGTCCGAGAAATACCTTCCCTGACTTTGGGGAGGCAGACCCTGTTACTGGGAATTCCTGCAAACCCCCCTAGCATTCCCTGGCACAGAGACATTAGGAAAAGCTTCAGGGGAGACGAGTTTAGGCATTCCGTTAGAACCCACGCGCTGCCGACCGTTGGTGGAACCTCCCCACGCTCAGGATTCCGGAAATGTTGTCAGTGCGGGGGGAGCTCGAGAGAAATCTCCACGCAGCTCTCTTCAGTCACAGGTGTTCCCTGTTCGGGGAAGTCCGAGATATTCCTTCCCTGATCTTGTGGAGGCAGCCTCTGTCCCTGGGACTTCCTGCAAACCCCCCTAATATTCCCTGGCACAGAGACATTAGGAAAACAATCAGGGGAGATGAGCTTAGGCATTCCAATAGAACCCACGCTCTGCCGACCGTTGGTGTAACCTGCCCATGCTCAGGATTCCGGAACCATTGTCAGTGCTTGGGGGAGATCGAGAGACAACTCCACGCAGCTCTCTTCAGTCACAGGTGTTCCCTGTTCGGGGAAGTCCGAGAAATACCTTCCCTCACCTTGAGGAGGCAGCCTCTGTCCCTCGGACTTCCTGCAAACCCCCCTAGCATTCCTTGGCACAGAGACATTAGGAAAACCCTCAGGGGAAACGAGCTTAGGCATTCCGTTAGAACCCACACGCTGCCGTCCGTTGGTGGAACCTCCCCACGCTCAGGATTCCGGAAAAATTGTCAGTGCGTGGGGGAGCTCGAGAGAAAACTCCAGGCAGCTCTCTTCAGTCACAGGTGTTCCCTGTTCAGGGAAGTCCGAGAAATACCTTCCCTGAACTTGGGGAGGCAGCCTCTGTCCCTGGGACTACCTGCAAACCCCCCTAGCATTCCCTGGCACAGAGACATTAGGAAAGGCCTCAGGGGAGACGAGCTTAGGCATTCCGTTAGAACCCACGCGCAGCCAACCGTTAGTAGAACCTCCCCACGTTCAGGATTCCGGAACCATTGTCAGTGCGTGGGGGAGCTCGAGAGACAACTCCACGCAGCATTCTTCAGTCACAGGTATTCCCTGTTCTGGGAAGTCCGAGAAATAACTTTCCGGACCTTGGGGAGGCAGCCTCTGTCCCTGGGAATTCCTGCCAACCACCCTAGCATTCCCTGGCACAGAGACATTAGGAAAATCCTCAGGGAGACGAGCATAGGCATTCCGTTAGAACCCACGTGCTGCCGACCGTTGCTGGAACCTCCCCACGCTGTGGATTCCGGAAATATTGTCAGTGCATGGGAGAGCTTGAGAGAAATCTCCACGCATCTCTCTTCAGTCACAGGTGTTCCCTGTACGGTGAAGTCCGAAAAATAACTTCCCTGACGTTGGGAAGGCAGCCTCTGTCACTGGGACATATTGCAAACCACCCTAGCAGCATTCCCTGGCACAGAAACATTTGGAAAACCCTCAGGGGAGACGAGCTTAGGCATTCCGTTAGAACCCACGCGCTGCCGACCGTTGGTGGAACCTCCCCACGCTCAGGATTCCGGAAACATTGTCAGTGTGTGGGGGAGCTCGAGAGACAACTCCACGCAGCTCTCTTCAGTCACAGGTGTTCCCTGTTCGTGGAAGTCCGAGAAATAACTTCCCTGACCTTGGGGAGGCAGCCTCTGTCCCTGGGACTTCCTGCATAACCCCCTAGCATACCCTGGCACAGAGACATTAGGAAAACCCTCAGGGGAGACGAGCTTAGGCATTCCGTTAGAACCCACGCGCTGCCGGCCGTTGGTGGAACCTCCCCACGTTCAGGATTCTGGAACCATTGTCAGTGCGTGGCGGAGCTCGAGAGACAACTCCACGCAGCTCTCTTCAGTCACAGGTGTTCCCTGTTCGGGGAAGTCCGAGAAATACCTTCTCTGATTTTTCGGAGGCACCCTCTGTCCCTGGGACTTCCTGCAAACCCCCCTAGCATTCCCTGGCACAGAGACAATAGGAAAACCCTCAGGGGAGACGAGATTAGGCATTCCTTTAGAACCCAGGCGCTGCCGACCGTTGGTGGAACCTCCCCACGCTCAGGATTCCGGAACCATTGTCAGCGCGTGGGGGAGCTCGAGAGACAACTCCACGCAGCTCTCTTCAGTCACAGGTGTTCCCTGTTGGGGAATTCCGAGAAATACCTTCCCTGACCTTGGGGAGGCAGCCTCTGTCACTGGGACTTCCTGCAAAACTCCCTAGCAGCATTCCCTGGCACAGAAACATTAGGAAAACCCTCAGGGGAGACGAGCTTAGGCATTCCGATAGAACCCACGCGCTGCCGACCGTTGGTGGAACCTCCCCACGCTCAGGATTCCGGAACCATTGTCAGTGCGTGGGGGAGCTCGAGAGACAACTCCACGCAGCTCTCTTCAGTCACAGGTGTTCCCTGTTCGGGGAAGTCCGAGAAATACCTTCCCTTACCTTGGGGAGGCAGCGTCTGTCACTGGGAATTCCTGCAAAAGCCCCTAGCATTCCCTGGCACAGAGACATTAGGAAAGGCCTCAGGGGAGACGAGCTTAGGCATTCCGTTAGAACCCACGCGCAGCCGACCGTTAGTAGAACCTCCCCACGCTGAGGATTCCGGAATCATTGTCAGTGCGTGGGGGAGCTCGAGAGACAACTCCACGCAGCATTCTTCAGTCACAGGTATTCCCTGTTCGAGGAAGTCCGAGAAATACCTTCCCGGACTTGGGGGAGGCAGCCTCTGTCCCTGGGAATTCCTGCCAACCACCCTAGCATTCCCTGGCACAGAGACATTAGGAAAACCCTCAGGGAGACGAGCTTAGGCATTCCGTTAGAACCCACGCGCTGCCGACCGTTGGTGGAACCTCCCCACGCTCTGGATTCCGGAAACATTGTCAGTGCATGTGGGAGCTTGAGAGAAATCTCCACGCATCTCTCTTCAGTCACAGGTGTTCCCTGTACGGTAAGATCGAAAAATAACTTCCCTGACTTTGGGGAGGCAGCCTCTGTCCCTGGGACATCCTTCAAACCTCCCTAGCAGCATTCCCTGGCACAGAAACATTAGGAAAACCCTCAGGGGAGACGAGCTTAGGCATTCCATTAGAACCCACGCGCTGCCGACCGTTTGTGGAACCTCCCCACGCTCAGGATTCCGGAACAATTGTCAGTGCGTGGGGGAGCTCGAGAGACAACTCCACGCAGCTCTCTTCAGTCACAGGTGTTCCCTGTTCGGGGAAGTCTGAGAAATAAATTCCCTGAGTTTTCAGAGGCAGCCTCTGTCCCTGGGACTTCCTGCAAACACCCCTAGCATTCCCTGGCACAGAGACAATAGGAAAACCCTCAGGGGAGACGAGCTTAGGCATTCCGTTAGAACTCACGCGCTGCCGACCGTTGGTGGAACCTCCCCACGCACAGGATTCCGGAACCATTGTCAGTGCGTGGGGGAGCTCGAGAGAAAACTCCACGCAGCTCTCTTCAGTCACAGGTGTTCCATGTCCGGGGAAGTCCGAGAAATACAATCCCTGACCTTGGGGAGGCAGCCTCTGTCCCTGGGACTACCTGCAAACCCCCCTAGCATTCCCTGGCACAGAGAAATTAGGAAAACCCTCAGGGGAGACGAGCTTAGGCATTCCGTTATAACCCACGCGCTGCCGACCGTTGGTGGAACCTCCCCACGCTCAGGATTCCGGAAACGTTGTCAGTGCGTGGGTAGCTCGAGAGACAACTCCACCTAGCTCTCTTCACTCACAGGTGTTCCCTGTTCGGGGAAGTCCGAGAAATATCTTCCCTGACCTCGGGGAGGCAGCCTCTGTCCCTGGGACTTCCTGCAAACCCCCCTAGCATTCCCTGGCACATAGATATTAGGAAAACCCTCAGGGGAGATGAGCTTAGGCATTCCGTTAGAACCCACGCGCTGCCGACCGTTGGTGGAACCTCCCCACGTTCAGGATTCTGGAACCATTGTCAGTGCGTTGCGGAGCTCGAGAGACAACTCCACGCAGCTCTCTTCAGTCACAGGTGTTCCCTGTTCGGGGAAGTCCGAGAAATACCTTCTCTGATTTTTCGGAGGCACCCTCTGTCCCTGGGACTTCCTGCAAACCCCCCTAGCATTCCCTGGCACAGAGACAATAGGAAAACCCTCAGGGGAGACGAGATTAGGCATTCCTTTAGAACCCAGGCGCTGCCGACCGTTGGTGGAACCTCCCCACGCTCAGGATTCCGGAACCATTGTCAGCGCGTGGGGGAGCTCGAGAGACAACTCCACGCACCTCTCTTCAGTCACAGGTGTTCCCTGTTGGGGAATTCCGAGAAATACCTTCCCTGACCTTGGGGAGGCAGCCTCTGTCACTGGGACTTCCTGCAAACCTCCCTAGCAGCATTCCCTGGCACAGAAACATTAGGAAAACCCTCAGGGGAGACGAGCTTAGGCATTCCGATAGAACCCACGCGCTGCCGACCGTTGGTGGAACCTCCCCACGCTCAGGATTCCGGAACCATTGTCAGTGCGTGGGGGAGCTCGAGAGACAACTCCACGCAGCTCTCTTCAGTCACAGGTGTTCCCTGTTCGGGGAAGTCCGAGAAATACCTTCCCTTACCTTGGGGAGGCAGCGTCTGTCACTGGGAATTCCTGCAAAAGCCCCTAGCATTCCCTGGCACAGAGACATTAGGAAAGGCCTCAGGGGAGACGAGCTTAGGCATTCCGTTAGAACCCACGCGCAGCCGACCGTTAGTAGAACCTCCCCACGCTGAGGATTCCGGAATCATTGTCAGTGCGTGGGGGAGCTCGAGAGACAACTCCACGCAGCATTCTTCAGTCACAGGTATTCCCTGTTCGGGGAAGTCCGAGAAATACCTTCCCGGACTTGGGGGAGGCAGCCTCTGTCCCTGGGAATTCCTGCCAACCACCCTAGCATTCCCTGGCACAGAGACATTAGGAAAACCCTCAGGGAGACGAGCTTAGGCATTCCGTTAGAACCCACGCGCTGCCGACCGTTGGTGGAACCTCCCCACGCTCTGGATTCCGGAAACATTGTCAGTGCATGTGGGAGCTTGAGAGAAATCTCCACGCATCTCTCTTCAGTCACAGGTGTTCCCTGTACGGGAAGATCGAAAAATAACTTCCCTGACTTTGGGGAGGCAGCCTCTGTCCCTGGGACATCCTTCAAACCTCCCTAGCAGCATTCCCTGGCACAGAAACATTAGGAAAACCCTCAGGGGAGACGAGCTTAGGCATTCCATTAGAACCCACGCGCTGCCGACCGTTTGTGGAACCTCCCCACGCTCAGGATTCCGGAACCATTGTCAGTGCGTGGGGGAGCTCGAGAGACAACTCCACGCAGCTCTCTTCAGTCACAGGTGTTCCCTGTTCGGGGAAGTCTGAGAAATAAATTCCCTGAGTTTTCAGAGGCAGCCTCTGTCCCTGGGACGTCCTGCAAACACCCCTAGCATTCCCTGGCACAGAGACAATAGGAAAACCCTCAGGGGAGACGAGCTTAGGCATTCCGTTAGAACTCACGCGCTGCCGACCGTTGGTGGAACCTCCCCACGCACAGGATTCCGGAACCATTGTCAGTGCGTGGGGGAGCTCGAGAGAAAACTCCACGCAGCTCTCTTCAGTCACAGGTGTTCCATGTCCGGGGAAGTCCGAGAAATACAATCCCTGACCTTGGGGAGGCAGCCTCTGTCCCTGGGACTACCTGCAAACCCCCCTAGCATTCCCTGGCACAGAGAAATTAGGAAAACCCTCAGGGGAGACGAGCTTAGGCATTCCGTTATAACCCACGCGCTGCCGACCGTTGGTGGAACCTCCCCACGCTCAGGATTCCGGAAACGTTGTCAGTGCGTGGGGGAGCTCGAGAGACAACTCCACCTAGCTCTCTTCACTCACAGGTGTTCCCTGTTCGGGGAAGTCCGAGAAATACCTTCCCTGACCTCGGGGAGGCAGCCTCTGTCCCTGGGACTTCCTGCAAACCCCCCTAGCATTCCCTGGCACATAGATATTAGGAAAACCCTCAGGGGAGATGAGCTTAGGCATTCCGTTAGAACCCACGCGCTGCCGACCGTTGGTGGAACCTCCCCACGCTCAGGATTCCGGAACCATTGTCAGTGCGTGGGGGAGCTCGAGAGACAACTCCACGCAGCTCTCTTCATTCACAGGTGTTCCCTCTTCGGGGAAGTCCGATAAATACCTTCCCTGACCTTGGGGAGGCAGCCTCTGTCCCTGGGACTTCCTGCAATCCCCCTAGCATTCCCTGGCACAGAGACATTAGGAAAGCCCTCAGGGGAGACGAGCTTAGGCATTCCGTTAGAACCCACGCGCTGCCGACCGTTGGTGGAACCTCCCCACGCTCAGGATTCCGGAACCATTGTCAGTGCGTGGGGTAGCTCGAGAGACAACTCCACGCAGCTCTCTTCATTCACAGGTGTTCCCTCTTCGGGGAAGTCCGAGAATTACCTTCCCTGACCTTGGGGAGGCAGCCTCTGTCCCTGGGACGTCCTGCAATCCCCCTAGCATTCCCTGGCACAGAGACATTAGGAAAGCCCTCAGGGGAGACGAGCTTAGGCATTCCGTTAGAACCCACGTGCTGCCGACCGTTGGTGGAACCTCCCCACGCTCAGGATTCCGGAACCAGTGTCAGTGCGTGAGGGAGCTCGAGAGACATCTCCACACAGCTCTCTCCAGTCACAGGTGTTCCCTGTTCGGGGAAGTCCTAGAAAAACCTTCCCTGACCTTGGGGAGGCAGCCTCTGTCCCTGGGATTTCCTGCAAACACCCCTAGCATACCCTGGCACAGAGAAATTAGGAAAAATCTCAGGGGAGTCGAGCTTAGGCATTCCATTTGAACCCATGCGCTGCCGACCGTTGGTGGAACCTCCCGATGCTCAGGATTCCGGAACAATTGTCAGTGCGTGGGGGAGCTCGAGAGACAACTCCACGAGGCTCTCTTCAGTCACAGGTGTTCCATGTACGGGGAAGTCCGAGAAATAACTTCCCTGACCTTGGGGAGGCAGCCTCTGTCCCTGGGACTTCATGCAAACCCCCCTAGCATACCCTGGCATAGAGACATTAGGAAAACCCTCAGGGGAGTCGAGCTTAGGCATTCCGTTAGAACCCACGCGCTGCCAACCGTTGGTGGAACCTCCCAACGCTCAGGATTCCGGAAACATTGTCAGTGCGTGGGGGAGCTTGAGAGAAATCTCCACGCATCTCTCTTCAGTCACAGGTGATCCCTGTACGGTGAAGTCCGAAAAATAACTTCCCAGACGTTGGGAAGGCAGCCTCTGTCACTGGGACATCCTGCAAACCTCCCTAGCAGCATTCCCTGGCACAGAAACATTTGGAAAACCCTCAGGGGAGACGAGCTTAGGCATTCCGTTAGAACCCACGCTCTGACGACCGTTGCTGGAACCTCCCCACGCTCAGGATTCCGGAACCATTGTCAGTGCGTGGGGGATCTCGAGAGACAACTCCACGCAGCTCTCTTCAGTCACAGTTGTTCCGTGTTCGGGGAAGTCCGAGAAATACCTTCCCTGACCTTGGGGAGTCAGCGTCTGTCACTGGGAATTCCTGCAAACCCCCCTAGCATTCCCTGGCACAGAGACATTAGGAAAACCCTCAGGGGAGACGAGCTTAGGCATTCCGTTCGAACCCACGCGCTGCCGGCCGTTGGTGGAACCTCCCCACGTTCAGGATTCTGGAACCATTGTCAGTGCGTGGGGGAGCTCGAGAGACAACTCCAAGCAGCTCTCTTCAGTCACAGGTGTTCCCTGTTCGGGGAAGTCCGGGAAATACCTTCTCTGATTTTTCGGAGGCACCCTCTGTCCCTGGGACTTCCTGCAAAACCCCCTAGCATTCCCTGGCACAGAGACAATAGGAAAACCCTCAGGGGAGACGAGATTAGGCATTCCTTTAGAACCCAGGCGCTGCCGACCGTTGGTGGAACCTCCCCACGCTCAGGATTCCGGAACCATTGTCAGCGCGTGGGGGAGCTCGAGAGACAACTCCACGCAGCTCTCTTCAGTCACAGGTATTCCCTGTTCGGGGAAGTCCGAGAAATACCTTCCCTGACCTTGGGGAGGCAGCCTCTGTCCCTGGGACTTCCTGCAATCCCCCTAGCATTCCCTGGCACAGAGAAATTATGAAAACCCTCAGGGGAGACGAGCTTAGGCATTCCGTTAGAACCCACGCGCTGCCGACCGTTGGTGGAACCTCCCCACGCTCAGGATTCCGGAACCATTGTCAGTGCGTGGGGGAGCTCGGGAAACAACTCCACGCATCTTTCTTCAGTCACAGGTGTTCCCTGTTCGGGGAAGTCCGAGAAATACCTTCCCTGACCTTGGGGAGGTAGCCTCAGTCCCTGGGACTTCCTGCAAACCCCCTAGCATTCCCTGGCACAGAGACATTAGGAAAGCCCTCAGGGGAGACGAACTTAGGCATTCCGTTAGAACCCACGCGCTGCCGACCGTTGGTGGAACCTCCCCACGCTCAGGAATCCGGAACCAGTGTCATTGCGTGAGGGAGCTCGAGACAAAACTTCACGCAGCTCTCTTCAGTCAAAGGTGTTCCCTGTTCGGGGAAGCCTGAGAAATACTTTCCCTAACCTTGATGAGGCAGTCTCTGTCCCTGGGAATTCCTGCATACCCCCCTAGCATTCCCTGGCCCAGAGACATTAGGAAAACCCTCAGGGGAGACGATCGTAGGCATTGCGTTAGAACCCACGCGCTGACGACCGTTGGTGGAACCTCCCCATGCTCAGGATTCCGGAACCATTGTCAGTGAGTGGGAGAGATCGAGAGACAACTCCACGCAACTCTCTTCAGTCACAGGGGTTCCCTGTTCGGGGAAGTCCGAGAAATACCGTCCCTGACCTTGGGGAGGCAGCCTCTGTCCCTGGGACTTCATGCAAACCCCCCTAGCATACCCTGGCATAGAGACATTAGGAAAATCCTCAGGGGAGTAGAGCTTAGGCATTCCGTTAGAACCCACGCGCTGCCGACCGTTGGTGGAACCTCCCCACGCTCAGGATTCCGGAAACATTGTCAGTGCGTGGGGGAGCTTGAGAGAAATCTCCACGCATCTCTCTTCAGTCACAGGTGATCCCTGTACGGTGAAGTCCGAAAAATAACTTCCCTGACGTTGGGAAGGCAGCCTCTGTCACTGGGACATCCTGCAAACCTCCCTAGCAGCATTCCCTGGCACAGAAATATTTGGAAAACCCTCAGGGGAGACGAGCTTAGGCATTCCGTTAGAACCCACGCGCTGCCGACCGTTGGTCGAACCTCCCCACGCTCAGGATTCCGGATCCATTTTCAGTGCGTGGGGGAGCTCGAGAGACAACTCCACGGAGCATTCTTCAGTCACAGGTATTCCCTGTTCGGGGAAGTCCGAGAAATACCTTCCGTGACCTTGGGGAGGCAGCCTCTGTCCCTGGGACTTCCTGCAATCCCCCTAGCATTCCCTGGCACAGAGACATTAGGAAAGCCCTCAGGGGAGACGAGCTTAGGCATTCCGTTAGAACCCACGCGCTGCCGACCGTTGGTGTAACCTCCCCACGCTCAGGATTCCGGAACCAGTGTCAGTGCGTGAGGGAGCTCGAGAGATATCTCCACACAGCTCTCTCCAGTCACAGGTGTTCCCTGTTCGGGGAAGTCCTAGAAAAACCTTCCCTGACCTTGGGGAGGCAGCCTCTGTCCCTGGGATTTCCTGCAAACACCCCTAGCATTCCCTGGCACAGAGACATTAGGAAAAATCTCAGGGGAGTCGAGCTTAGGCATTCCATTAGTACCCACGCGCTGCCGACCGTTGGTGGAACCTCCCCACGCTCAGGATTCCGGAACCATTGTCAGTGCGTGGGGGAGCTCGAGACACAACTCCACGCAGCTCTCTTCAGTCACAGGTGTTCCCTGTTCGGGGAAGTCCGAGAAATACCATCTCTGACATTGGTGAGGCAGCATCTGTAACTGGGACCTCCTGCAAACCCCCTAGCATTCACTAGCACATAGACATTAGGAAAACCCTCAGGGGAGACGGGCTTAGGCATTCCGTTAGAACCCACGCGCTGCCGACCGCTGGTGGAACCTCCCGATGCTCAGGATTCCGGAACCATTGTCAGTGCGTGGGGGAGATCGAGAGACAACTCCACGCAGCTCTCTTCAGTCACAGGTGTTCCCTGTTCGGGGAAGTCCGGGAAATACCTTCTCTGATTTTTCGGAGGCACCCTCTGTCCCTGGGACTTCCTGCAAACACCCCTAGCATTCCCTGGCACAGAGACAATAGGAAAACCCTCAGGGGAGACGAGATTAGGCATTCCTTTAGAACCCAGGCGCTGCCGACCGTTGGTGGAACCTCCCCACGCTCAGGATTCCGGAACCATTGTCAGTGCGTGGGGGAGCTCGAGAGACAACTCCACGCAGCTCTCTTCAGTCACAGGTGTTCCCTGTTCGGGGAATTCCGAGAAATACCTTCCCTGACCTTGGGGAGGCAGCCTCTGTCACTGGGACTTCCTGCAAACACCCCTAGCATTCCCTGGCACAGAGAAATTAGGAAAACCCTCAGGGGAGACGACCTTATGCATTCAGTTAGAACCCACGCGCTGCCGACCGTTGGTGGAACCTCCCCAAGCTCAGGATTCCGGAACAAATGTCAGTGCGTGGGGGAGCTCGACAGACAACTCCACGCAGCTCTCTTCAGTCACAGGTGTTCCCTTTTCGGGGAATTCCGAGAAATAACTTCCCTGACCTTGGGGAGGCAGCCTCTGTCCCTGGGACTTCCTGCAAACCTCCCTAGCATTCCCTGGCACAGAGACATTAGGAAAACCCTCAGGGGAGACGAGCTTAGGCATTCCGTTAGAACCCACGCGCTGCCGACCGTTGGTGGAACCTCCCCACTCTCAGGATTCCGGAACCATTGTCAGTGCGTGGGGGAGCTCGAGAGACAACTGCACGCAGCTCTCTTCAGTCACAGGTGTTCCCTGTACGGGGAAGTCCGAGAAATAACTTCCCTGACCTTGGGGAGGCAGCCTCTGTCCCTGGGAATTCCTGCAAACCCCCCTAGCATTCCTTGGCACAGAGACATTAGGAAAACCCTCAGGGGAGACGACCTTATGCATTCAGTTAGTACCCACGCGCTGCCGACCGTTGGTGGAACCTCCGCAAGCTCTGATTCCGGAACAATTGTCAGTGCGTGGGGGAGCTCGATAGACAACTCCACGCAGCTCTCTTCAGTCACAGGTGTTCCCTGTTCGGGGAAGTCCGAGAAATAACTTCCCTGACCGACGGGAGGCAGCGTCTGTCCCTGGGACTTCCTGCAAACCCCCCTAGCATTCCCTGGCACAGAGATATTAGGAAAACCCTCAGGGGAGACGAGCTTAGGCATTCCGTTAGAACCCACGCGCTGCCGACCGTTGGTGGAACCTCCCCACGCTCAGGATTCCGGAACCATTGTCAGTGCGTGGGGGAGCTCGAGAGACAACTCCACGCATCTCTGTTCAGTCACAGGTGTTCCTTGTTCGGGGAAGTCCATGAAATACCTTCCCTGACCTTGTGGCCAGCCTCTGTCCCTGTGACTACCGGCAAACACCCCTAGCATTCCCTGGCACAGAGACATTAGGAAAAACCTCAGGGGAGATGAGCTTAGGCATTCCGTTAGAACCCACGCGCTGCCGACCGTTGGTGGAACCTCCCCACGCTCAGGATTCCGGAACCATTGTTAGGGCGTGGGGGAGCTCGAGAGACAACTCTACGCAGCTCTCTTCAGTCACAGGTGTTCCCTCGTCGGGGAAGTCTGAGAAATACCTTCTCTGACCTTGGGGAGGCAGCCTCTGTCCCAGGGACTTCCTGCAAACACCCCTAGCATTCCCTGGCACAGAGACATTTGGAAAACCCTCAGGGGAAACGAGCTGAGGCATTCCGTTAGAGCCCACATGCTGCCGACCGTTGGTGGAACCTCCCCACGCTCAGGATTCCGGAAACATTGTCAGTGCGTGGGGGAGCTCGAGAGACAACTCCACGCAGCTCTCTTCAGTCACAGGTGTTCCCTGTTCGGGGAAGTCCGTGAAATACCTTCCCTGACCTTGTGGACAGCCTCTGTCCCTGTGACTACCTGCAAACACCCCTAGCATTCCCTGGCACAGAGACATTAGGAAAAACCTCAGGGGAGATGAGCTTAGGCATTCCGTTAGTACCCACGCGCTGCCGACCGTTGGTGGAACCTCCCCACTCTCAGGATTCCGGAACCATTGTCAGTGCGTGTGGGAGCTCGAGAGGCAACTCCACGCAAATCTCTTCAGTCACAGGTGTTCCCTGTTCGGGGAAGTCCGAGAAATACCTTCCCTGACCTTTGGGAGGCAGCCTGTGTTCTTGGGAATTCCTGCAAACACCCCTAGCATTCCCTGGCACAGAGACATTAGGAAAACACTCAGGGGAGACGAGCTTAGGCATTCCGTTAGAACCCACGCGCTGCCGACCGTTGGTGGAACCTCCCCACGCTCAGGATTCCGGAACCATTGTCAGTGCATGGGGGAGCTCGAGAGACAACTAGACGCAGCTCTCTTCACTCAGAGGTGTTCCCTGTTGGGGGAAGTCCGAGAAATAACTTCCCTGACCTTGGGGAGGCAGCCTCTGAACCTGGGACATCCTGAAAAACCCCCCTAACATTCCCAGGCACAGAGATATTAGAAAAACCCTCAGGGGAGACGAGCTTAGGCATTCCGTTAGAACCCACGCGCTGCCGACCGTTGGTGGAACCTCCCCACGCTCAGGATTCCGGAACCATTGTCAGTGCGTGGGGAAGCTCGAGAGACAACTCCACGCAGCTCTCTTCAGTCACAGGTGTTCCCTGTTAGGGGAAGTCCGTGAAATAACCTCCCTGACCTTGAGGACAGCCTCTGTCCCTGTGACCACCTGCAAACACCCCTAGTATTCCCGGGCACCGAGACATTAGGAAAATCCTCAGGGGAGACGAGCTTAGGCATTCCGTAAGAACCCACGCGCTGCCGACAGTTAGTGGAACCTCCCCATGCTCAGGATTCCGGAACCATTGTCAGTGCGTGGGGAGCTCGAGAGACAACTCTACGCAGCTATCTTCAGGCACAGGTGTTCCCTGCTTGGGGAAGTCGGAGAAATACTTTCATTGACCTTGGGGAAGCAGCCTCTGTCCCTGGGACTTCCTGTAAACACCCCTAGCATTCCCTGCCACAGAGACATTAGGAAAACCCTCAGGGGAGACGAGCTTAGGCATTCCGTTAGAACCCACGCGCTGCCGACCGTTGGTCGAACCTCCCCACGCTCAGGATTCCGGATCCATTTTCAGTGCGTGGGGGAGCTCGAGAGACAACTCCACGCAGCATTCTTCAGTCACAGGTATTCCCTGTTCGGGGAAGTCCGAGAAATACCTTCCGTGACCTTGGGGAGGCAGCCTCTGTCCCTGGGACTTCCTGCAATCCCCCTAGCATTCCCTGGCACAGAGACATTAGGAAAGCCCTCAGGGGAGACGAGCTTAGGCATTCCGTTAGAACCCACGCGCTGCCGACCGTTGGTGTAACCTCCCCACGCTCAGGATTCCGGAACCAGTGTCAGTGCGTGAGGGAGCTCGAGAGACATCTCCACACAGCTCTCTCCAGTCGCAGGTGTTCCCTGTTCGGGGAAGTCCTAGAAAAACCTTCCCTGACCTTGGGGAGGCAGCCTCTGTCCCTGGGATTTCCTGCAAACACCCCTAGCATTCCCTGGCACAGAGACATTAGGAAAAATCTCAGGGGAGTCGAGCTTAGGCATTCCATTAGAACCCACGCGCTGCCGACCGTTGGTGGAACCTCCCCACGCTCAGGATTCCGGAACCATTGTCAGTGCGTGGGGGAGCTCGAGACACAACTCCACGCAGCTCTCTTCAGTCACAGGTGTTCCCTGTTCGGGGAAGTCCGAGAAATACCATCTCTGACATTGGTGAGGCAGCATCTGTAACTGGGAACTCCTGCAAACCCCCTAGCATTCACTAGCACATAGACATTAGGAAAACCCTCAGGGGAGACGGGCTTAGGCATTCCGTTAGAACCCACGCGCTGCCGACCGCTGGTGGAACCTCCCGATGCTCAGGATTCCGGAACCATTGTCAGTGCGTGGGGGAGATCGAGAGACAACTCCACGCAGCTCTCTTCAGTCACAGGTGTTCCCTGTTCGGGGAAGTCCGGGAAATACCTTCTCTGATTTTTCGGAGGCACCCTCTGTCCCTGGGACTTCCTGCAAACCCCCCTAGCATTCCCTGGCACAGAGACAATAGGAAAACCCTCAGGGGAGACGAGATTAGGCATTCCTTTAGAACCCAGGCGCTGCCGACCGTTGGTGGAACCTCCCCACGCTCAGGATTCCGGAACCATTGTCAGTGCGTGGGGGAGCTCGAGAGACAACTCCACGCAGCTCTCTTCAGTCACAGGTGTTCCCTGTTCGGGGAATTCCGAGAAATACCTTCCCTGACCTTGGGGAGGCAGCCTCTGTCACTGGGACTTCCTGCAAACACCCCTAGCATTCCCTGGCACAGAGAAATTAGGAAAACCCTCAGGGGAGACGACCTTATGCATTCAGTTAGAACCCACGCGCTGCCGACCGTTGGTGGAACCTCCCCAAGCTCAGGATTCCGGAACAAATGTCAGTGCGTGGGGGAGCTCGACAGACAACTCCACGCAGCTCTCTTCAGTCACAGGTGTTCCCTTTTCGGGGAATTCCGAGAAATAACTTCCCTGACCTTGGGGAGGCAGCCTCTGTCCCTGGGACTTCCTGCAAACCTCCCTAGCATTCCCTGGCACAGAGACATTAGGAAAACCCTCAGGGGAGACGAGCTTAGGCATTCCGTTAGAACCCACGCGCTGCCGACCGTTGGTGGAACCTCCCCACTCTCAGGATTCCGGAACCATTGTCAGTGCGTGGGGGAGCTCGAGAGACAACTGCACGCAGCTCTCTTCAGTCACAGGTGTTCCCTGTACGGGGAAGTCCGAGAAATAACTTCCCTGACCTTGGGGAGGCAGCCTCTGTCCCTGGGAATTCCTGCAAACCCCCCTAGCATTCCTTGGCACAGAGACATTAGGAAAACCCTCAGGGGAGACGACCTTATGCATTCAGTTAGTACCCACGCGCTGCCGACCGTTGGTGGAACCTCCGCAAGCTCTGATTCCGGAACAATTGTCAGTGCGTGGGGGAGCTCGATAGACAACTCAACGCAGCTCTCTTCAGTCACAGGTGTTCAATGTTCGGGGAAGTCAGAGAAATACCTTCCCTGAACTTGGGGAGGCAGCCACTGTCCCTGGGACTTCCTGCAAACCCCCCAAGCATTCCCTGGCACAGAGACATTAGGAAAACCCTCAGGGGAGACGAGCTTAGGCATTCCGTTAGAACCCACGCGCTGCCGACCGTTGGTGGAACCTCCCCACGCTCAGGATTCCGGAAACATTGTCAGTGCGTGGGGGAGCTCGAGAGACAACTCCACGCAGCTCTCTTCAGTCACAGGTGTTCCCTGTTCGGGGAAGTCCGAGAAATAACTTCCCTGACCGTCGGGAGGCAGCGTCTGTCCCTGGGACTTCCTGCAAACCCCCCTAGCATTCCCTGGCACAGAGATATTAGGAAAACCCTCAGGGGAGACGAGCTTAGGCATTCCGTTAGAACCCACGCGCTGCCGACCGTTGGTGGAACCTCCCCACGCTCAGGATTCCGGAACCATTGTCAGTGCGTGGGGGAGCTCGAGAGACAACTCCACGCATCTCTGTTCAGTCACAGGTGTTCCTTGTTCGGGGAAGTCCATGAAATACCTTCCCTGACCTTGTGGCCAGCCTCTGTCCCTGTGACTACCGGCAAACACCCCTAGCATTCCCTGGCACAGAGACATTAGGAAAAACCTCAGGGGAGATGAGCTTAGGCATTCCGTTAGAACCCACGCGCTGCCGACCGTTGGTGGAACCTCCCCACGCTCAGGATTCCGGAACCATTGTTAGGGCGTGGGGGAGCTCGAGAGACAACTCTACGCAGCTCTCTTCAGTCACAGGTGTTCCCTCGTCGGGGAAGTCTGAGAAATACCTTCTCTGACCTTGGGGAGGCAGCCTCTGTCCCAGGGAATTCCTGCAAACACCCCTAGCATTCCCTGGCACAGAGACATTTGGAAAACCCTCAGGGGAAACGAGCTGAGGCATTCCGTTAGAGCCCACATGCTGCCGACCGTTGGTGGAACCTCCCCACGCTCAGGATTCCGGAACCATTGTCAGTGCGTGGGGAGCTCGAGAGACAACTCTACGCAGCTATCTTCAGGCACAGGTGTTCCCTGCTTGGGGAAGTCGGAGAAATACTTTCATTGACCTTGGGGAAGCAGCCTCTGTCCCTGGGACTTCCTGCAAACACCCCTAGCATTCCCTGCCACAGAGACATTAGGAAAACCCTCAGGGGAGACGAGCTTAGGCATTCCGTTAGAACCCACGCGCTGCCGACCGTTGGTCGAACCTCCCCACGCTCAGGATTCCGGATCCATTTTCAGTGCGTGGGGGAGCTCGAGAGACAACTCCACGCAGCTCTCTTCAGTCAGAGGTGTTCCCTGTTGGGGGAAGTCCGAGAAATAACTTCCCTGACCTTGGGGAGGCAGCCTCTGTCCCTGGGACTTCCTGCAAAACCCCCTAGCCTTCCCTGGCACAGAGATATTAGGAAAACCCTCAGGGGAGACGAGCTTAGGCATTCCGTTAGAACCCACGCGCTGCCGACCGTTGGTGGAACCTCCCCACGCTCAGGATTCCGGAACCATTGTCAGTGTGTCGGGGAGCTCGAGAGACAACTCCACGCAGCTCTCTTCAGTCACAGGTGTTCCCTGTTCGGGGAAGTCTGAGAAATACCTTCTCTTACATTGGGGAGGCAGCCTATGTCCCTGGGACTTCCTGAAAACACCCATAGCATTCCCTGGCACAGAGACATTAGGAAAACCCTCAGGGGAGACGAGCTTAGGCATTCCGTTAGAACCCAGGCACTGCCGACCGTTGGTGGAACCTCCCCACGCTCAGGATTCCGTAAACATTGTCAGTGCGTGGGGGAGCTCGAGAGACAACTCCACGCAGCTCTCTTCAGTCACAGGTGTTCCCTGTTCGGGGAAGTCCGTGAAATACCTTCCCTGACCTTGTGGACAGCCTCTGTCCCTGTGACTACCTGCAAACACCCCTAGCATTCCCTGGCACAGAGACATTAGGAAAAACCTCAGGGGAGATGAGCTTAGGCATTCCGTTAGTAAACACGCGCTGCCGTCCGTTGGTGGAACCTCCCCACGCTCAGGATTCCGGAACCATTGTCAGTGCGTGGGGGAGCTCGAGAGACAACTCCACGCAGCTCTCTTCAGTCACAGGTGTTCCCTGTTCGGGGAAGTCCGAGAAATACCTTCCCTGACCTTGGGGAGGCAGCCTCTGTTCCTGGGAATTCCTGCAAACACCCCTAGCATTCCCTGGCACAGAGACATTAGGAAAACCCTCAGGGGAGACGAGCTTAGGCATTCCGTTAGAACCCACGCGCTGCCGACCGTTTGTGGAACCTCCCCACGCTCAGGATTCCGGAACCATTGTCAGTGCATGGGGGAACTCAAGAGACAACTCCACGCAGCTCTCTTCAGTCAGAGGTGTTCCCTGTTGGGGGAAGTCCGAGAAATAACTTCCCTGACCTTGGGGAGGCAGCCTTTGTCCCTGGGAAATCCTGCAAACCCCCCTAGCATTCCCTGGCACAGAGATATTAGGAAAACCCTCAGGGGAGACGAGCTTAGGCATTCCGTTAGATCCCACGCGCTGCCGACCGTTGGTGGAATCTCCCCACGCTCAGGATTCCGGAACCATTGTCAGTGCGTGGGGGAGATCGATAGAAAACTCCACGCATCTCTCTTCAGTCACAGGTGTTCCCTGTTCGGGGAAGTACGAGAAATACCATCCCTGGCCTTGGGGAGGCAGCCTCTGCCACAGGGACTTCCTGCAAACCCCCCAAGCTTTCCCTGGGACAGAGACATTAGGAAAATTCTCACGGGAGACGACCTTAGGCATTCCGTTAGAACTCACGAGCTGCCGACCAATGGAGGTACCTCTCCACGGTAAGGATTCCGGAAATATTATCATTGCGTGGGGGAGCTCGAGAGACAACTCCACGCAGCTCTCTTCAGTCACAGGTGTTCCCTGTCTGGGGAAGACCGAGAAATACCTTCCCTGACCTTGGGGATGCAGCCTCTTCCAGTGGGACTTCCTTCAAACCCCCCTAGCATTCCCTGGCACAGAGACATTAGGAAAACACTCATGAGAGACGAGCTTAGGCATTCCGTTAGATCCCACGCGCTGCCGACCGTTGGTGGAACCTCCCCACGCTCAGGATTCCGGAACCATTGTCAGTGCGTGGGGGAGCTCGATAGAAAACGCCACGCAGCTCTCTTCAGTCACAGGTGTTCCAAGTTCGGGGAAGTCCGAGAAATACCTTCCCTGACCTTGGGGAGGCAGCCTCTGTCCCTGGGATTTCCTGCAAACACCCCTAGCATTCCCTGGCACAGAGACATTAGGAAAAACCTCATGGGAGACGAGCTTAGGCATTCCGATAGAACCCACGCGCTGCCGACCGTTGGTGGATCCTCCCCACTCTCAGGATTCCGGAACTACTGTCAGTGCGTGGGGGAGCTCGAGAGACAACTCCACGCAGCTCTCTTCAGTCACAGGTGTTCCCTGTTCGGGGAAGTCCGAGAAAAACCTTCCCTTACCTTGGGGATGCAGCCTGTGTTCCTGGGAATTCCTGCAAACACCCCTAGCATTCCCTGGCACAGAGACATTAGGAAAACACTCAGGGGAGACGAGCTTAGGCATTCCGTTAGAACCAAAGCGCTGCCGACCGTTGGTGGAACCTCCTCACGCTCAGGATTCCGGAACCATTGTCAGTGCGTGGGGGAGCTCGAGAGACAACTCCACGCAGCTCTCTTCAGTCACAGGTGTTCCCTGTTCGGGGAAGTCCGAGAAATACCTTTCCTGACCTTGGGGAGGCAGCCTCTGTCCCTGGGACTTCCTGCAAACACCCCTAGCATTCCCTGTCAGAGGGACATTAGGAAAACCCTCAGGGGAGGCCAGCGTATTCATTCCGTTAGAACCCACGCGCTGCCGACCGTTGGTGGAACCTCCCCACGCTCAGGATTCCGGAACCATTGTCAGTACGTGGGGGAGCTTGAGAGACAACTCCACGCATCTCTCTTCGGTCACAGGTGTTCCCTGTTCGGGGAAGTCCGAGAAATACCTTCCCTTACTTTGGGGAGGCAGCCTCTGTCCCTGGGACTTCCTGCAAACACCCCTAGCATTCCCTGGCACAGAGACATTAGGAAAACAATCAGGGGAGACGAGCTTAGGCATTCCGTTAGAACCCACGCGCTGCCGACCGTTAGTGGAACCTCCCCACGCTCAGGATTCCGGAACCATTGTCAGTGCGTGGGGAGCTCGAGAGACATCTCCACGCAGCTCTCTTCAGTCACAGGTGTTCCCTGCTTGGGGAAGTCCGAGAAACACCTTTCCTGACCTTGGGGAAGCAGCCTCTGTCCCTGGGACTTCCTGTAAACCCCCTAGGATTCCCTGGCACAGAGACATTAGGAAAACCCTCAGGGGAGACGAGCTTAGGCATTGCGTTAGAACCCACGCGCTGCCGACCGTTGGTGGAACCTCCCCACGCTCAGGATTCCGGAACCATTGTCAGTGCGTGGGGGAGCTCGAGAGACAACTCCACGCAGCTCTCTTCAGTCACAGGTATTCCCTGTTCGGGGAAGTCCGAGAAATACCTTCCCTGACCTTGGGGAGGCAGCCTCTGTGACTGGGATTTCCTGCAAACACCCCTAGCATTCCCTGTCAGAGGGACATTAGGAAAACACTCAGGGGTGGCCAGCGTATGCATTCCGTAGGAACCCACACGCTGCCGACCGTTGGTGGAACCTCCCTTCGCTCAGGATTCCGGAACCATTGTCACTGCGTGGGGGAGCTCGAGAGACAACTCCACGCAGCTCTCTTGAGTCACGGGTGTTCCGTGTTCGGGGAAGTCCGAGAAATACCTTCCCTGACCTTGGGGATGCAGCCTCTGTCACTGGGACTTCCTGCAAACCCCCCTAGCATTCCCTGGCACAGAGACATTAGGAAAACCCTCAGGGGAGACGAGCTTAGGCATTCCGTTAGAACCCACTCGCTGCCGACCGTTGGTGGAACCTCCCCACGCTCAGGATTCTGGAACCATTTTCAGTGCGGCGGGAGCTCGAGAGACAACGCCACGCAGCTCTCTTCAGTCACAGGTGTTCCCTGTTCGGGGAAGTCCGAGAAATACCTTCCCTGACCTTGGGGAGGCAGCCTCTGTGACTGGGATTTCCTGCAAACACCCCTAGCATTCCCTGTCAGAGGGACATTAGGAAAACCCTCAGGGGAGGCCAGCGTATGCATTGCGTTAGAACCCACGCGCTGCCGACCGTTGGTGGAACCTCCCCACGCTCAGGATTCCGGAACCATTGTCACTGCGTGGGGGAGCTCGAGAGACAACTCCACGCAGCTCTCTTGAGTCACGGGTGTTCCGTGTTCGGGGAAGTCCGAGAAATACCTTCCCTGACCTTGGGGATGCAGCCTCTGTCACTGGGACTTCCTGCAAACCCCCCTAGCATTCCCTGGCACAGAGACATTAGGAAAACCCTCAGGGGAGACGAGCTTAGGCATTCCGTTAGAACCCACGCGCTGCCGACCGTTGGTGGAACCTCCCCACGCTCAGGATTCCGGAACAATTTTCAGTGCGGGGGGAGCTCGAGAGACAACTCCACGCAGCCCTCTTCAGTCACAGGTGTTCCCTGTTCGGGGAAGTCCGAGAAATAGCTTCCCTGTCCTTGGGGAGGCAGCCTCTGTCACTGGGACTTCCTGCAAACCCCGCTAGCTTTCCCTGGCACAGAGACATTAGGAAAACCCTCAAGTGAGACGGGATTTGCAATTCCGTTAGAACCCACTCGCTGCCGACCGTTGGTGGAACCTCCCCACGCTCAGGATTCCGGAACCATTGTCCGTGCGTTGGGGAAGTGGAGAGACAACTCCACGCAGCTCTCTTAAGTCAAAGGTGTTCCCTGTACGGGGAAGTCCGAGAAATAATTTCTCTGACCTTGGGGAGGCAGCCTCTGTCCCTGGGAATTCCTGCAAACACCCCTAGCATTCCCTGGCACAGAGACATTAGGAAAACCCTCAGGGGAGACGATCTTAGGCATTCCGTTAGATCCCACGCGCTGCCGACCGTTGGTGGAACCTCCCCACGCTCAGGATTCCGGAAACATTGTCAGTGCGTGGGGGAGCTCGAGAGACAACTCCACGCAGCTCTCTTCAGTCACAGGTGTTCCCTGTTCGGGGAAGTCCGAGAAAAACCTTCCCTTACCTTGGGGAGGCAGCCTGTGTTCCTGGGAATTCCTGCAAACACCCCTAGCATTCCCTGGCACAGAGACATTAGGAAAACACTCAGGGGAGACGAGCTTAGGCATTCCGTTAGAACCAAAGCGCTGCCGACCGTTGGTGGAACCTCCTCACGCTCAGGATTCCGGAACCATTGTCAGTGCGTGGGGGAGCTCGAGAGACAACTCCACGCAGCTCTCTTCAGTCACAGGTGTTCCCTGTTCGGGGAAGTCCGAGAAACACCTTTCCTGACCTTGGGGAAGCAGCCTCTGTCCCTGGGACTTCCTGTAAACCCCCTAGGATTCCCTGGCACAGAGACACTAGGAAAACCCTCAGGGGAGACGAGCTTAGGCATTGCGTTAGAACCCACGCGCTGCCGACCGTTGGTGGAACCTCCCCACGCTCAGGATTCCGGAACCATTGTCAGTGCGTGGGGGAGCTCGAGAGACAACTCCACGCAGCTCTCTTCAGTCACAGGTATTCCCTGTTCGGGGAAGTCCGAGAAATAACTTCCCTGACCTTGGGGAGGCAGCCTCTGTGACTGGGATTTCCTGCAAACACCCCTAGCATTCCCTGTCAGAGGGACATTAGGAAAACCCTCAGGGGTGGCCAGCGTATGCATTCCGTAGGAACCCACACGCTGCTGACCGTTGGTGGAACCTCCCTTCGCTCAGGATTCCGGAACCATTGTCACTGCGTGGGGGAGCTCGAGAGAAAACTCCACGCAGCTCTCTTGAGTCACGGGTGTTCCGTGTACGGGGAAGTCCGAGAAATACCTTCCCTGACCTTGGGGATGCAGCCTCTGTCACTGGGACTTCCTGCAAACCCCCCTAGCATTCCCTGGCACAGAGACATTAGGAAAACCCTCAGGGGAGACGAGCTTAGGCATTCCGTTAGAACCCACTCGCTGCCGACCGTTGGTGGAACCTCCCCACGCTCAGGATTCTGGAACCATTTTCAGTGCGGCGGGAGCTCGAGAGACAACGCCACGCAGCTCTCTTCAGTCACAGGTGTTCCCTGTTCGGGGAAGTCCGAGAAATACCTTCCCTGACCTTGGGGAGGCAGCCTCTGTGACTGGGATTTACTGCAAACACCCCTAGCATTCCCTGTCAGAGGGACATTAGGAAAACCCTCAGGGGAGGCCAGTGTATGCATTGCGTTAGAACCCACGCGCTGCCGACCGTTGGTGGAACCTCCCCACGCTCAGGATTCCGGAACCATTGTCAGTGCGTGGGGGAGCTCGAGAGACAACTCCACGCAGCTCTCTTCAGTCACAGGTATTCCCTGTTCGGGGAAGTCCGAGAAATACATTCCCTGACCTTGGGGAGGCAGCCTCTGGAACTGGGATTTCCTGCAAACACCCCTAGCATTCCCTGTCAGAGGGACATTAGGAAAACCCTCAGGGGTGGCCAGCGTATGCATTCCGTTAGAACCCACACGCTGCCGACCGTTGGTGGAACCTCCCTTCGCTCAGGATTCCGGAACCATTGTCACTGCGTGGGGGAGCTCGAGAGACAACTCCACGCAGCTCTCTTGAGTCACGGGTGTTCCGTGTTCGGGGAAGTCCGAGAAATACATTCCCTGACCTTGGGGATGCAGCCTCTGTCACTGGGACTTCCTGCAAACCCCCCTAGCATTCCCTGGCACAGAGACATTAGGAAAACCCTCAGGGGAGACGAGCTTAGGCATTCCGTTAGAACCCACGCGCTGCCGACCGTTGGTGGAACCTCCCCACGCTCAGGATTCCGGAACCATTTTCAGTGCGGGGGGAGCTCGAGAGACAACTCCACGCAGCCCTCTTCAGTCACAGGTGTTCCCTGTTCGGGGAAGTCTGAGAAATAGCTTCCCTGTTCTTGGGGAGGCAGCCTCTGTCACTGGGACTTCCTGCAAACCCCCCTAGCTTTCCCTGGCACAGAGACATTAGGAAAACCCTCAAGTGAGACGGGCTTTGCAATTCCGTTAGAACCCACTCGCTGCCGACCGTTGGTGGAACCTCCCCACGCTCAGGATTCCGGAACCATTATCCGTGCGTTGGGGAAGTGGAGAGACAACTCCACGCAGCTCTCTTAAGTGAAAGGTGTTCCCTGTACGGGGAAGTCCGAGAAATAATTTCTCTGACTTTGGGGAGGCAGCCTCTGTCCCTGGGAATTCCTGCAAACACCCCTAGCATTCCCTGGCACAGAGACATTAGGAAAACCCTCAGGGGAGACGATCTTAGGCATTCCGTTAGATCCCACGCGCTGCCGACCGTTGGTGGAACCTCCCCACGCTCAGGATTCCGGAAACATTGTCAGTGCGTGGGGGAGCTCGAGAGACAACTCCACGCAGCTCTCTTCAGTCACAGGTGTTCCCTGTTCGGGGAAGTCCGAGAAATAACTTCCCTGACCTTGGGGAGTCAGTCTCTGTGACTGGGATTTCCTGCAAACACCCCTAGCATTCCCTGTCAGAGGGACATTAGGAAAACCCTCAGGGGAGGCCAGCGTATGCATTCCGTTAGAACCCACGCGCTGCCGACCGTTGGTGGAACCTCCCCAAGCTCAGGATTCCGGAACCATTGTCAGTGCGTGGGGGAGCTCGAGAGACAATTCCACGCAGCTCTCTTCAGTCAGAGGAGTTCCCTGTTCGGGGAACTCCGAGAAATACCATCCCTGGCCTTGGGGAGGCAGCCTCGGCCACAGGGAATTCCTGCAAACCCCCCAAGCTTTCCCTGGCACAGAGACATTAGGAAAACCCTCAGGGGAGACGCGCTTAGGCATTCCGTTAGAACCCACGCGCTGCCGACCGTTGCTGGAACCTCCCAACGGTCAGGATTCCGGAACCATTGTCAGTGCGTGGGGGATCTCGAGAGACAACTCCACGCAGCTCTCTTCAGTCACAGGTGTTCCCTGTTCGGTGAAGTCCGAGAAATACCTTCCCTGACCTTGGGGAGGCAGCCTCTGTCCCTGGGACTTCCTGCAAACCCCCCTAGCATTCCCTGGCACAGAGAAATTAGGGAAACCCTCAGGTGAGACGAGCTTAGGCATTCCGTTAGAACCCACGCGCTCCCGACCGTTGGTGGAACCTCCCCACGCTCAGCATTCCGTAACCATTGTCAGTGCGTGGGGGAGCTGGAGAGACAACTCCACGCAGCTCTCTTCGGTCACAGGTGTTCCCTGTTCGGGGAAGTCTGAGAAATAACTTCCCTGGATTTGGGGAGGCAGCCTCTGTCACTGGGACTTCCTGCAAACCCCCCTAGCTTTCCCTGGCACAGAGACATTAGGAAAACACTCAAGGGAGACGAGCTTTGCAATTCCGTTAGAACCCACTCGCTGCCGACCGTTGGTGGAACCTCCCCACGCTCAGGACTCCGGAAACATTGTCAGTGCGTCGGGGAGGTGGAGAGACAACTCCACGCAGCTCTCTTAAGTCAAAGGTGTTCCCTGTACGGGGAAGTCCGAGAAATAATTTCTCTGACCTTGGGGAGGCAACCTCTGTCTCTGGGAATTCCTGCAAACACCCCTAGCATTCCCTGGCACAGAGACATTAGGAAAACCCTCAGGGGAGACAAGCTTAGGCATTCCGTTAGAACCCACTCGCTACCGACCGTTTTTGGAACCTCCCCACGCTCAGGATTCTGGAACCATTGTCAGTGCGTGGGGGAGCTCGAGGGACAACTCCACGCAGCTCTCTTCAGTCACAGGTGTTCCCTGTTCGGGGTAATCCGAGAAATACCTTCCCTGACCTTGGGGAGGCAGCCTCTGTCACTGGGACTTACTGCAAACCCCCCTAGCATTCCCTGGCACAGAGACATTAGGAAAACCCTCAGGGGAGACGAGCTTAAACATTCCGTTTGAGCCCACGCGCTGCGGACCGTTAGTGGAACCTCCCTACGCTCAGGATTCCGGAACCATTGTCAGTGCGTGGGGGAGCTCGAGAGACAACGCCACGCAGCTCTCTTCAGTCACAGGTGTTCCCTGTTTGGAGAAGTCCGAGAAATAACTTCCCTGACCTTAGGGAGGCAGCCTCTGTCCCTGGGACTTCCTGCAAAGCCCCCTAGCATTCCCTGGCACAGAGACATTAGGAAAGCCCTAAGGGGAGACGAGCTTAGGCATTCCGTTAGAACCCACGCGCTGCCGACCGTTGGTGGAACCTCCCCACGCTCAGGATTCCGGAACCAGTGTCAGTGCGTGAATGAGCTCGAGAGACATCTCCACACAGCTCTCTCCAGTCACAGGTGTTCCCTGTTCGGGGAAGTCCTAGAAAAACCTTCCCTGACTTTGGGGAGGCAGCCTCTGTCCCTGGGATTTCCTGCAAACACCCCTAGCATTCCCTGGCACAGAGACATTAGGAAAAATCTCAGGGGAGTCGAGCTTAGGCATTCCATTAGAACCCACGCGCTGCCGACCGTTGGTGGAACCTCCCCACGCTCAGGATTCCGGAAACGTTGTCAGTGCTTGGGGGAGCTCGAGAGACAACTCCACGCATCTCTCTTCAGTCACAGGTGTTCCCTGTTCGGGGAAGTCCGAGAAATACCTTCCCTTACCTTGGGGAGGCAGCCTCTGTCACTGGGACATCCTGCAAAGCCCCCTAGCATTTCCTGGCACAGAGACATTAGGAAAACCGTCAGGGGAGACGATCGTAGGCATTGCGTTAGAACCCACGCGCTGACGACCGTTGGTGGAACCTCCCCATGCTCAGGATTCCGGAACCGTTGTCAGTGAGTGGGAGAGCTCGAGAGACAACTCCACGCAACTCTCTTCAGTCACAGGTGTTCCCTGTTCGGGGAAGTCCGAGAAATACCGTCCCTGACCTTGGGGAGGCAGCCTCTGTCCCTGGGACTTCATGCAAACCCCCCTAGCATACCCTGGCATAGAGACATTAGGAAAACCCTCAGGGGAGTCGAGCTTAGGCATTCCGTTACAACCCACGCGCTGCCAAACGTTGGTGGATCCTCCCCACGCTCAGGATTCCGGAAACATTGTCAGTGCGTGGGGGAGCTTGAGAGAAATCTCCACGCATCTCTCTTCAGTCACAGGTGATCCCTGTATGGTGAAGTCCGAAAAATAACTTCCCTGACGTTGGGAAGGCAGCCTCTGTCACTGGGACATCCTGCAAACCTCCCTAGCAGCATTCCCTGGCACAGAAACATTTGGAAAACCCTCAGGGGAGACGAGCTTAGGCATTCCATTAGAACCCACGCTCTGACGACCGTTGGTGGAACCTCCCCACGCTCAGGATTCCGGAACCATTGTCAGTGCGTGGGGGATCTCGAGAGACAACTCCACGCAGCTCTCTTCAGTCACAGGTGTTCCGTGTTCGGGGAAGTCCGAGAAATACCTTCCCTGACCTTGGGGAGGCAGCGTCTGTCACTGGGAATACCTGCAAACCCCCCTAGCATTCCCTGGCACAGAGACATTAGGAAAACCCTCAGGGGAGACGAGCTTAGGCTTTCCGTTAGAACCCACGCGCTGCCAACCGTTGGTGGAACCTCCCCACGCTCAGGATTCCGGAAACATTGTCAGTGTGTGGGGGAGCTCGAGAGACAACTCCACGCAGCTCTCTTCAGTCACAGGTGTTCCCTGTTCGGGGAAGTCCGAGAAACACCTTCCCTGACCTTGGGGAGGCAGCCTCTGTCCCTGGGACTTCCTGCATAACCCCCTAGCATACCCTGGCACAGAGACATTAGGAAAACCCTCAGGGGAGACGAGCTTAGGCATTCCGTTAGAACCCACGTGCTGCCGGACGTTGGTGGAACCTCCCCACGTTCAGGATTCTGGAACGATTGTCAGTGCGTACGGGAGCTCGAGAGACAACTCCACGCAGCTCTCTTCATTCACAGGTGTTCCCTGTTCGGGGAAGTCCGAGAAATACCTTCTCTGATTTTTCGGAGGCACCCTCTGTCCCTGGGACTTCCTGCAAACCCCCCTAGCATTCCCTGGCACAGAGACAATAGGAAAACCCTCAGGGGAGACGAGATTAGGCATTCCTTTAGAACCCAGGCGCTGCCGACCGTTGGTGGAACCTCCCCACGCTCAGGATTCCGGAACCATTGTCAGCGCGTGGGGGAGCTCGAGAGACAACTCCACGCAGCTCTCTTCAGTCACAGGTGTTCCCTGTTGGGGAATTCCGAGAAATACCTTCCCTGACCTTGGGGAGGCAGCCTCTGTCACTGGGACATCCTGCAAACCTCCCTAGCAGCATTCCCTGGCACAGAAACATTAGGAAAACCCTCAGGGGAGACGAGCTTAGGCATTCCATTAGAACCCACGCGCTGCCGACCGTTGGTGGAACCTCCCCACGCTCAGGATTCCGGAACCATTGTCAGTGCGTGGGGGAGCTCGAGAGACAACTCCACGCAGCTCTCTTCAGTCACAGGTGTTCCCTCGTCGGGGAAGTCTGAGAAATACCTTCTCTGACCTTGGGGAGGCAGCCTCTGTCCCTGGGACTTCCTGCAAACACCCCTAGCATTCCCTGGCACAGAGATATTAGGAAAACCCTCAGGGGAGACGAGCTTAGGCATTCCGTTATAACCCACGCGCTGCCGACCGTTGGTGGAACCTCCCCATTACTCAGGATTCCGGAACCATTGTCAGTGCGTGGGGGAGCTCGAGAGACAACTCCACGCAGCTCTCTTCAGTCACAGGTGTTCCCTGTTCGAGGAAGTCCGAGAAATATCTTCCCTGACCTTGGGGAGGCAGCCTCTGTCCCTGGGACTTCCTGCAAACACCCCTAGCATTCCCTGGCACAGAGACATTAGGAAAACCCTCAGGGGAGACGAGCTTATGCATTCCGTTAGAACCCACGCGCTGCCGACCGTTGGTGGAACCTCCCCACGCTCAGGATTCCGGAACCATTGTCTTTGCGTGGGGGAGCTCGAGAGACAACTCCACGCAGCTCTCTTCAGTCACAGGTGTTCCCTGTTCGGTGAAGTCCTAGAAAAACCTTCCCTGACCTTGGGGAGGCAGCCTCTGCCCCTGGGAATTCCTGCAAACCCCCCTAGCATTCCCTGGCACAGAGACATTAGGAAAACCCTCAGGGGATACGAGCTTAGGCATTCCGTGAGAACCCACGCGCTGCCGACCGTTGGTGGAACCTCCCCACGCTCAGGATTCCGGAAGCATTGTCTTTGCGTGGGGGAGCTCGAGAGACAACTCCACGCAGCTCTCTTCATTCACAGGTGTTCCCTGTTCGGGGAAGTCTGAGAAATACCTTCTCTGATCTTGGGGAGGCAGCCTCTGTCCCTGGGACTTCCTGCAAACACCCCTAGCATTCCCTGGCACAGAGATATTAGGAAAACCCTCAGGGGAGATGAGCTTAGGCATTCCGTTAGAACGCACGCGCTGTCGACCGTTGGTGGAACCTCCCCACGCTCAGGATTCCGGAACCATTGTCAGTGCGTGGGGGAGCTCTAGAGACAACTCCACGCAGCTCTCTTCAGTCACAGGTGTTCCCTGTTCGGGGAAGTCCGAGAAAAACCTTCCCTGACCTTGGGGAGGCAGCCTCTGTCCCTGGGACTTCCTGCAAACCCCCCTAGCATTCCCTGGCACAGAGACATTAGGAAAACCCTCAGGGGAGACGACCTTATGCATTCAGTTAGAACCCACGCGCTGCCTACCGTTGGTGGAACCTCCCCAAGCTCAGGATTCCGGAACAATTGTCAGTGCGTGGGGGAGCTCGATAGACAACTCCACGCAGCTCTCTTCAGTCACAGGTCTTCCCTGTTCGGGGAAGTCAGAGAAATACCTTCCCTGACCTTGGGGAGGCAGACTCTCTCCCTGGGACTTCCTGCAAACCCCCCTAGCATTCCCTGGCACAGAGATATTAGGAAAACCCTCAGGGGAGACGAGTTTAGGCATTCCGTTAGAACCCACGCGCTGCCGACCGTTGGTGAAACCTCCCCACGCTCAGGATTCCGGAACCATTGTCAGTGCGTGGGGGAGCTCGAGAGACAACTACACGCAGCTCTCTTCAGTCACAGGTGTTCCCTGTTCGGGGAAGTCAGAGAAATACCTTCCCTGACCTTGGGGAGGCAGCCTCTGTCCCTGGGAATTCCTGCAAATCCCCCAAGCATTCCCTGGCACAGAGATATTAGGAAAACCCTCAGGGGAGACGAGCTTAGGCATTCCGTTAGAACCCACGCGCTGCCGACCGTTGGTGGAACCTCCCACGCTCAGGATTCCAGAACCATTGTCAGTGCGTTGGGGAGCTCGAGAGACAACTCCACGCAGCTCTCTTCATTCACAGGTGTTCCCTGTTCGGGGAAGTCCGAGAAATATCTTCCCTGACCTTGGTGAGGCAGCCTCTTTCCCTGGGACAACCTGCAAACCCCCCTAGCATTCCCTGGCACAGAGACATTAGGAAAACCCTCAGGGGAGACGAGCTTAGGCATTCCGTTAGAACCCACGCGCTGCCGACCGTTGGTGGAACCTCCCCACGCTCAGGATTCCGGAACCATTGTCAGTGCGTGGGGGAGCTCGAGAGACAACTCCTCGCAGCTCTCTTCAGTCACAGGTGTTCCCTGTTCGGGGAAGTCCGAGAAATAACTTCCCTGACCTTGGGGAGGCAGCGTCTGTCCCTGGGACTTCCTGCAAACCTCCCTAGCATTCCCTGGCACAGAGATATTAGGAAAACCCTCAGGGGAGACGAGCTTAGGCATTCCGTTTGAACCCACGCGCTGCCGACCGTTGGTGGAACCTCCCCACGCTCAGGATTCCGGAACCATTGTCAGTGCATGGGGGAGCTCGAGAGACAACTAGACGCAGCTCTCTTCAGTCAGAGGTGTTCCCTGTTGGGGGAAGTCCGAGAAATAACTTCCCTGACCTTGGGGAGGCAGCCTCTGTCCCTGGGACTTCCTGCAAACTCCCCTAGCATTCCCAGGCACAGAGATACTAGAAAAACCCTCAGGGGAGACGAGCTTATGCATTCCGTTAGAACCCACGCGCTGCCGACCGTTGGTGGAACCTCCCCACGCTCAGGATTCCGGAAACATTGTCAGTGCGTGGGGGAGCTCGAGAGACTACTGCACGCAGCTCTCTTCAGTCACAGGTGTTCCCTGTTAGGGGAAGTCCGTGAAATAACTTCCCTGACCTTGAGGACAGCCTCTGTCCCTGTGACCACCTGCAAACACCCCTAGAATTCCCTGGCACCGAGACATTAGGAAAAACCTCAGGGGAGATGAGCTTAGGCATTCCGTTAGAACCCACTCGCTGCCGACCGTTGGTGGAACCTCCACACGCTCAGGATTCCGGAACCATTGTCAGTGCGTGGGGGAGCTCGAGAGAAAACTCCACGCAGCTCTCTTTGGTCAAAGGTGTTCCCTGTTCGGGGAAGTCCAAGAAATACCTTCCCTGACCTTGGGGAGGCAGCCTCTGTCCCTGGGAATTCCTGCAAACACCCCTAGCATTCCCTGGCACATAGACATTAGGAAAACCCTCAGGGGAGACGAGCCTAGGCATTCCGTAAGAACCCACGCGCTGCCGACAGTTAGAGGAACCTCCCCATGCTCAGGATTCCGGAACCATTGTCAGTGCGTGGGGAGCTCGAGAGACAACTCTACGCAGCTCTCTTCAGTCACAGGTGTTCCCTGATTGGGGAAGTCGGAGAAACACTTTCCCTGTCCTTGGGGAAACAGCCTCTGTCCCTGGGACTTCCTGCAAACCCCCCTAGCATTCCCTGCCACAGAGACATTAGGAAAACCCTCAGGGGAGACGAGCTTAGGCATTCCGTTGGAACCCACGCGCTGCCGACCGTTGGTGGAACCTCCCCACGCTCAGGATTCCGGAACCATTGTCAGTGTGTGGGGGAGCTCGAGAGACAACTCCACGCAGCTCTCTTCAGTCACAGGTGTTCCCTGTTCGGGGAAGTCTGAGAAATACCTTCTCTGACCTTGGGGAGGCAGCCTCTGTCCCTGGGAATTCCTGCAAACACCCCTAGCATTCCCTGGCACAGAGACATTAGGAAAACCCTCAGGGGAGACGAGCTTAGGCATTCCGTTAGAACCCAGGCGCTGCCGACCGTTGGTGGAACCTCCCCACGCTCAGGATTCCGGAAATATTGTCAGTGCGTGGGGGAGCTCGAGAGACAACTCCACGCAGCTCTCTTCAGTCACAGGTGTTCCCTGTTCGGGGAAGTCCGTGAAATACCTTCCCTGACCTTGTGGACAGCCTCTGTCCCTGTGACTACCTGCAAACACCCCTAGCATTCCCTGGCACAGAGACATTAGGAAAATTCTCACGGGAGACGACCTTAGGCATTCCATTAGAACCCACGCGCTGCCGACCAATGGAGGTACCTCTCCACGGTAAGGATTCCGGAAATATTATCATTGCGTGGGGGAGCTCGAAAGACAACTCCACGCAGCTCTCTTCAGTCACAGGTGTTCCCTGTCTGGGGAAGACCGAGAAATATCTTCCCTGACCTTGGGGATGCAGCCTCTTCCAGTGGGACTTCCTTCAAACACCCCTAGCATTCCCTTGCACAGAGACATTAGGAAAACCCTCAGGAGAGACGAGCTTAGGCATTCCGTTAGATCCCACGCGCTGCCGACCGTTGGTGGAACCTCCCCACGCTCAGGATTCCGGAACCATTGTCAGTGCGTGGGGGAGCTCGATAGACAACGCCACGCAGCTCTCTTCAGTCACAGGTGTTCCCTGTTCGGGGAAGTCCGAGAAATAACTTCCCTGACCTTGGGGAGGCAGCCTCTGTCCCTGGGATTTCCTGCAAACACCCGTAGCTTTCCCTGGCACAGAGACATTAGGAAAAACCTCAGGGGAGACGAGCTTAGGCATTCCGATAGAACCCACGCGCTGCCGACCGTTGGTGGAACCTCCCCACGCTCAGGATTCCGGAACCACTGTCAGTGCGTGGGGGAGCTCGAGAGACAACTCCACGCAGCTCTCTTCGGTCACAGGTGTTCCCTGTTCGGGGACGTCCGAGAAATAACTTCCCTGACCTTGGGGAGGCAGCCTCTGTCCCTGGGACTTCCTGCAAACCCCCCTAGCATTCTCTGGCACAGAGACATTAGGAAAATTCTCAGGGGAGACGAGCTTATGCATTCCGTTAGAACCCACGCGCTGCCGACTGTTGGTGGAACCTCCCCACGCTCAGGATTCCGGAACCATTGTCAGTGCGTGGGGCAGCTCGAGAGACAACTCCATGCAGCTCTCTTCAGTCACAGGTGTTCCCTGTTAGGGGAAGTCTGAGAAATACCTTCTCTGACCTTGGGGAGGCAGCCTCTGTCCCTGGGAATTCCTGCAAACACCCCTAGCATTCCCTGGCACAGAGACATTAGGAAAACCCTCAGGGGAGACGAGCTAAGGCATTCCGTTAGAATCCACGCGCTGCCGACCGTTGGTGGAACCTCCCCACGCTCAGGATTCCGGAACCAGTGTCAGTGCGTGTGGGAGCTCGAGAGACAACTCCACGCATCTCTCTTCATTCACAGGTGTTCCCTGTTCGGGGAAGTCCTAGAAATACCTTCCCTGACCTTGGGGAGGCAGCCTCTGTCCCTGGGACTTCCTGCAAACCCCCCTAGCATTCCCTGGCACAGAGACATTAGGAAAACCCTCAGGGGAGACGAGCTTAGGCATTCCGTTAGAACCCCCGCGCTGCCGACCATTGGTGGAACCTCCCAACGCTCAGGATTCCGGAACCATTGTCAGTACGTGGGGTAGCTCGAGAGTCAACTTCACGCTGCTCTCTTCAGTCACAGGTGTTCCCTGTTCGGGGAAGTCCGAGAAATAACTTCCCTGAACTTGGGGAGGCAGCCTCTGTCCCTGGGACTTCCTGCAAACCCCCCTAGCATTCCCTGGCACAGAGATATTAGGAAAACCCTCAGGGGAGACGAGCTTAGGCATTCCGTTAGAACCCACGCGCTGCCGACCGTTGGTGGAACCTCCCCACGCTCAGGATTCCGGAACCATTGTCAGTGCGTGGGGGAGCTCGAGAGACAACTCCACGCAGCTCTCTTCAGTCACAGGTGTTCCCTGTTCATTGAAGTCTGAGAAATACCTTCTCTGACTTGGGGAGGCCGCCTCTGTCCCTGGGACTTCCTGCAAACACCCCTAGCATTCCCTGGACAGAGACATTAGGAAAACCCTCAGGGGAGA
Organism: Vicugna pacos; assembly: GCF_048564905.1. Classification (NCBI taxonomy): domain Eukaryota; kingdom Metazoa; phylum Chordata; class Mammalia; order Artiodactyla; family Camelidae; genus Vicugna; species Vicugna pacos. Next base: position 56,261,691 of record NW_027328721.1, read on the forward strand.
CGAGCTTTGGCATTCCGTTAGAACCCACGCGCTGCCGACCGTTGGTGGAACCTCCCCACGCTCAGGATTCCGGAACAATTGTCAGTGCGTGGGGGAGCACGATAGACAACTCAACGCAGCTCTCTTCAGTCACAGGTGTTCCTTGTTCGGGGAAGTCAGAGAAATACCTTCCCTGACCTTGGGGAGGCAGCCTCTGTCCCTGGGACTTCCTGCAAACCCCCCAAGCATTCCCTGGCACAGAGACATTAGGAAAACCCTCAGGGGAGATGAGCTTAGGCATTCCGTTAGAACCCACGCGCTGCCGACCGTTGGTGGAACCTCCCCACGCTCAGGATTCCGGAACCATTGTTAGGGCGTGGGGGAGCTCGAGAGACAATTCCACGCAGCTCTCTTCAGTCACAGGTGTTCCCTCGTCGGGGAAGTCTGAGAAATACCTTCTCTGACCTTGGGGAGGCAGCCTCTGTCCCAGGGATTTCCTGCAAACACCCCTAGCATTCCCTGGCACAGAGACATTAGGAAAACCCTCAGGGGAAACGAGCTGAGGCATTCCGTTAGAGCCCACATGCTGCCGACCGTTGGTGGAACCTCCCCACGCTCAGGATTCCGGAAACATTGTCAGTGCGTGGGGGAGCTCGAGAGACAACTCCACGCAGCTCTCTTCAGTCACAGGTGTTCCCTGTTCGGGGAAGTCCGTGAAATACCTTCCCTGACCTTGTGGACAGCCTCTGTCCCAGTGACTACCTGCAAACACCCCTAGCATTCGCTGGCACAGAGATATTAGGAAAAACCTCATGGGAGACGAGCTTAGGCATTCCGATAGAACCCACGCGCTGCCGACCTATGGAAGAACCTCCCCACGGTAAGGATTTCGGAACCATTATCAGTGCGTGGGGGAGCTCGAGAGACATCTCCACGCAGCTCTCTTCAGTCACAGGTGTTCCCTGCTTGGGGAAGTCCGAGAAACACCTTTCCTGACCTTGGGGAAGCAGCCTCTGTCCCTGGGACTTCCTGTAAACCCCCTAGGATTCCCAACACAGAGACATTATCAAAACCCTCAGGGGAGAAGAGCTTAGGCATTGCATTGGAACCCACGCGCTGCCGACCGTTGGTGGAACCTCCCCACGCTCAGGATTCCGGAACCATTGTCAGTGCGTGGGGGAGCTCGAGAGACAACTCCACGCAGCTCTCTTCAGTCACAGGTATTCCCTGTTCGGGGAAGTCCGAGAAATACCTTCCCTGACCTTGGGGAGCCAGCCTCTGTGACTGGGATTTCCTGCAAACACCCCTAGCATTCCCTGTCAGAGGGACATTAGGAAAACCCTCAGGGGTGGCCAGCGTACGCATTCCGTACGAACCCACACGCTGCCGACCGTTGGTGGAACCTCCCTTCGCTCAGGATTCCGGAACCATTGTCACTGCGTGGGGGAGCTCGAGAGACAACTCCACGCAGCTCTCTTGAGTCACGGGTGTTCCGTGTTCGGGGAAGTCCGAGAAATACCTTCCCTGACCTTGGGGAGGCAGCCTCTGTCACTGGGAGTTACTGCAAACCCCCCTAGCATTCCCTGTCACAGAGACATTAGGAAAACCCTCAGGGGAGACGAGCTTAAACATTCCGTTTGAACCCACGCGCTGCCGACAGTTAGTGGAACCTCCCCACGCTCAGGATTCCGGAACCATTGTCAGTGCGTGGGGGAGCTCGAGAGACAACTCCACGCAGCTCTCTTCAGTCACAGGTGTTCCCTGTTCGGGGAAGTCCGAGAAATACCTTCCCTGACCTTGGGGAGGCAGCCTCTGTCACTGGGACTTACTGCAAACCCCCCTAGCATTCCCTGGCACAGAGACATTAGGAAAACCCTCAGGGGAGACGAGCTTAAACATTCCGTTTGAACCCACGCGCTGCCGACAGTTAGTGGAACCTCCCCACGCTCAGGATTCCGGAACCATTGTCAGTGCGTGGGGGAGCTCGAGAGACAACTCCACGCAGCTCTCTTCAGTCACAGGTGTTCCCTGTCTGGGGAAGACGGAGAAATACCTTCCCTGACCTTGGGGATGCAGCCTCTTCCAGTGGGATTACCTTCAAACGCCCCTAGCATTCCCTGGCACAGAGACATTAGGAAAACCCTCAGGAGAGGCGAGCTTAGGCATTCCGTTAGATCCCACGCGCTGCCGACCGTTGGTGGAACCTCCCCACGCTCAGGATTCCGGAACCATTGTCAGTGCGTGGGGGAGCTCGATAGACAACGCCACGCAGCTCTCTTCAGTCACAGGTGTTCCATGTTCGGGGAAGTCCGTGAAATACCTTCTCTGTCCTTGGGGAGGCAGCCTCTTTCCCTGGGACTTCCTGCAAACACCCCTAGCATTCCCTGACACAGAGACATTAGGAAAACCCTCAGGGGAGACGAGCTTAGGCATTCCGTTAGAACCCACGCGCTGCCGACCGTTGGTGGAACCTCCCCACGCTCAGGATTCCGGAACCATTGTCAGTGCGTGGGGGAGCTCGAGAGACAACTCCACGCAGCTCTCTTCAGTCACAGGTGTTCCCTGTTCGGGGAAGTCCGAGAAATGCCTTTCTGACCTTGTGGAGGCAGCCACTGTCCCTGGGACTTCCTGCAAAGCCCCCTAGCATTCCCTGGCACAGAGACATTAGGAAAACCCTCAGGGGAGACGAGCTTAGGCATTCCGTTAGAACCCATGCGCTGCCGACCGTTGGTGGAAACTCCCCACGCTCAGGATTCCGGAACCGTTGTCAGTGCGTGGGGGAGCTCGAGAGACAACTCCAAGCAGCTCTCTTCAGTCACAGGTGTTCCTGTTCGGGGAAGTCCGAGAAATAACTTCCCTGACCTTGGGGAGGCAGCCTCTGTCCCTGGGACTTCCTGAAAACCCCCCTAGCATTCCCTGGCACAGAGACATTAGGAAAACCCTCAGGGGACACGAGCTTAGGCATTACGTGAGAACCCACGCGCTGCCGACCGTTGGTGGAACCTCCCCACGCTCAGGATTCCGGAACCGTTGTCAGTGCGTGGGGGAGCTCGAGAGACAACTCCACGCAGCTCTCTTCAGTCACAGGTGTTCCATGTTCGGGGAAGTCCGAGAAATACCTTTCTGACCTTGGGGAGGCAGCCTCTGTCCCTTGGACTTCCTGCAAACACCCCTAGCATTCCCTGGCACAGAGACATTAGGTAAACCATCAGGGGAGACGAGCTTAGGAATTCCGTTAGAACCAACGCGCTGCCGACCGTTGGTGGAACCTCCCCACGCTCAGGATTCCGGAACCATTGTCAGCGCGTGGGGGAGCTCGAGAGACAACTCCACGCAGCTCTCTTCAGTCACAGGTGTTCCCTGTTTGGGGAAGTCCGAGAAATACCTTCCCTGACCTTGGGGAGGCAGCCTCAGACCCTGGGACATCCTGCAAACACCCCTAGCATTCCCTGGCAAAGAGACATTAGGAAAACCCTCAGGGGAGACGAGCTTAGGAATTCCGTTAGAACCCACGCGCTGCCGACCGTTGGTGGAACCTCCCCACGCTCAGGATTCCGGAACCATTGTCAGTGCGTGGGGGAGCTCGAGAGACAACTCCACGCAGCTCTCTTCAGTCACAGGTGTTCCCTGTTCGGGGAAGTCCGAGAAATAACTTCTCTGACCTTGGGGAGGCAGCCTCTGTCCCTGGGACTTCCTGCAAACACCCCTAGCATTCCCTGGCACAGAGACATTAGGAAAACCCTCAGGGGAGACGAGCTTAGGCATTCCGTTAGAACCCACGCGCTGCCGACCGTTGGTGGAACCTCCCCACGCTCAGGATTCCGGAACCGTTGTGAGTGCGTGGGGGAGCTCGAGAGAAAACTCCACGCAGCTGTCTTCAGCCACAGGTGTTCCCTGTTCGGGGAAGTCCGAGAAAAACCTTCCCTGAACTTGGGGAGGCAGCCTCTGTCCCTGGGACTTCCTGCAAACTCCCCTAGCATTCCCTGGCACAGAGACATTAGGAAAATCCTCAGGGTAGACGAGCTTAGGCATTCCGTTAGAACCCACGCGCTGCCGACCGTTGGTGGAACCTCCCCACGCTCAGGATTCCGGAACAGTTGTCATTGCGTGGGGGATCTCGAGAGACAACTCCACGCAGCTCTCTTCAGTCATAGGTGTTCCCTGTTCGGGGAAGACTGAGAAATATCTTCCCTGACCTTGTGGAGGCAGCCTCAGTCCCGGGGACTTCCTGCAAACCCCCCTAGCATTCCCTGGCACAGAGACATTAGGAAAACCCTCAGGGGAGACGAGCTTAGGCATTCCGTTAGAACCCACGCGCTGCCGACCGTTGGTGGAACTTCCCCACGCTCAGGATTCCGCAAACATTGTCAGTGCGTGGGGGAGCTCGAGAGACAACTCCACGCAGCTCTCTTCAGTCACAGGTGTTCCCTGTTCGGGAAGTCCGAGAAATACCTTCCCTGACCTTGGGGAGGCAGCCTCTGTCCCTGGGAATTCCTGCAAACACCCCTAGCATCCCTGGCAGAGAGACATTAGGAAAACCCTCAGGGGAGACGAGCTTAGGCATTCCGTTAGAATCCACGCGCTGCCGACCGTTGGTGGAACCTCCCCACGCTCAGGATTCCGGAACCATTGTCAGTGCGTGGGGGAGCTCGAGAGACAACTCCACGCAGCTCTCTTCAGTCACAGGAGTTCCCTGTTCGGGGAAGTCCGAGAAATACATTCCCTGACCTTGGGGAGGCAGCCTCTGTCCCTGGGACTTCCTGCTAACCATCCTAGCATTCCCTGGCACAGAGACATTAGGAAAACCCTCAGGGGAGACGAGCTTAGGCATTCCGTTAGAACCCACGCGCTGCCGACCGTTCGTGAAACCTCCCCACGCTCAGGATTCTGGAACCATTGTCAGTGCGTGGTGGAGCTCGAGAGAAAACTCCACGCAGCTCTCTTCAGTCACAGGTGTTCCATGTTCGGGGAAGTCCGAGAAATATCTTTCTGACCTTGGGGAGGCCGCCTCTGTCCCTGGGACTTCCTGCAAACACCCCTAGCATTCCCTGGCACAGAGACATTAGGAAAACCCTCAGGGGAGACGAGCTTAGCATTCCGTTAGAACCCACGCGCTGCCGACCGTTGGTGGAACCTCCCCACGCTCAGGATTTCGGAACCGTTGTCAGTGCGTGGGGGAGCTCGAGAGACAACTCCACGAAGCTCTCTTCAGTCACAGGTGTTCCCTGTTCGGGGAAGTCCGAGAAATACCTTCCCTGACCTTGGGGAGGCAGCCTCTGTCCCTGGGACTTCCTGCAAACCCCCCTAGCATTCCCTGGCACAGAGACATTAGGAAAATCCTCAGGGGAGACGAGCTTAGGCATTCCATTAGAACCCACGCGCTGCCGACCATTGGTGGAACCTCCCCACGCTCAGGATTCCGGAACCGTTGTCAGTGCGTGGGGGATCTCGAGAGACAACTCCACACAGCTCTCTTCAGTCATAGGTGTTCCCTGTTCGGGGAAGTCTGAGAAATACCTTCCCTGACCTTGGGGAGGCAGCCTCAGTCCCTGGGACTTCCTGCAAACCCCCCTAGCATTCCCTGGCACAGAGACATTAGGAAAATCCTCAGGGGAGACGAGCTTAGGCATTCCATTAGAACCCACGCGCTGCCGACCGTTGGTGGAACCTCCCCACGCTCAGGATTCCGGAACCGTTGTCAGTGCGTGGGGGAGCTCGAGAGACAACTCCACGCAGCTCTCTTCAGTCACAGGTGTTCCCTGTTCGGGGAAGTCCGAGAAATACCTTCCCTGACCATGGGGAGGCAGCCTCTGTCCCTGGGACTTCCTGCAAACACCCATAGCATTCCCTGGCACAGAGATATTTAGAAAACCCTCAGGGGAGACGAGCTTAGGCATTCCGTTAGAACCCACGCGCTGCCGACCGTTGGTGGAACCTCCCCACGACAGGATTCCGGAACCATTGTCAGTGCGTGGGGGATCTCGAGAGACAACTCCACGCAGCTCTCTTCAGTCACAGGTGTTCCCTGTTCGGGGAAGTCCGAGAAATACCTTCCCTGACCTTGCGGAGGCAGCCTCTGTCCCTGGGACATCCTGCAAACACCCCTAGCATTCCCTGGCACAGAGACATTAGGAAAACCCTCAGGGGAGACGAGCTTAGGCATTCCGTTAGGACCCACGCGCTGCCGACCGTTGGTGGAACCTCCCCACGCTCAGGATTCCGGAACCATTGTCAGTGCGTGGGGGAGCTCGAGAGACAACTCCACGCAGCTCTCTTCAGTCACAGGTGTTCCCTGTTCGGGGAAGTCCGAGAAATACCTTCCCTGACCTTGGGGAGGCAGCCTCTGTCCCTGGGAATTCCTGCAAACACCCCTAGCATTCCCTGGCACAGAGACATTAGGAAAACCCTCAGGGGAGACGAGCTTAGCATTCCGTTAGAACCCACGTGCTGCCGACCGTTGGTGGAACCTCCCCACGCTCAGGATTCCGGAACCATTGTCAGTGCGTGGGGCAGCTCGAGAGACAACTCCACGCAGCTCTCTTCAGTCACAGGTGTTCCCTGTTCGGGGAAGTCCAAGAAATACCTTCCCTGACCTTGGGGAGGCAGCCTCTGTCCCTGGGACTTCCTGCAAACACCCCTAGCATTCCCTGGCACAGAGACATTAGGAAAACCCTCAGGAGAGACGAGCTTAGGCATTCCGTTAGAACCCACGCGCTGCCGACCGTTGGTGGAACCTCCCCACGCTCAGGATTCCGGAAACATTGTCAGTGCGTGGGGGAGCTCAAGAGACAACTCCACGCAGCTCTCTTCAGTAACAGGTGTTCCCTGTTCGGGGAAGTCCGAGAAATAACTTCCCTGAACTTGGGGAGGCAGCCTCTGTCCCTGGGACATCCTGCAAACCCCCCTAGCATTCCCTGGCACAGAGACATTAGGAAAACCCTCAGGGGAGACGAGCTTAGGCATTCCGTTAGAACCCATGCGCTGCCGACCGTGGGTGGAACCTCCCCACGCTCAGGATTCCAGAAAAATTGTCAGTGTGTGGTGGAGCTCGAGAGAAAACTCCACGCAGCTCTCTTCAGTCACAGGTGTTCCATGTTCGGGGAAGTCCGAGAAATACCTTTCTGACCTTGGGGAGGCCGCCTCTGTCCCTGGGACTTCCTGCAAACACCCCTAGCATTCCCTGGCACAGAGACATTAGGAAAATCCTCAGGGGAGACGAGCTTAGGCATTCCATTAGAACCCACGCGCTGCCGACCGTTGGTGGAACCTCCCCACGCTCAGGATTCCGGAACCGTTGTCAGTGCGTTGGGGATCTCGAGAGACAACTCCACGCAGCTCTCTTCAGTCATAGGTGTTCCCTGTTCGGGGAAGTCTGAGAAATACCTTCCCTGACCTTGGGGAGGCAGCCTCAGTCCCTGGGACTTCCTGCAAACCCCCCTAGCATTCCCTGGCACAGAGACATTAGGAAAACCCTCAGGGGAGACGAGCTTAAGCATTCCGTTAGAACCCACGCGCTGCCGACTGTTGGTGGAACCTCCCCACGCTCAGGATTCCGAAACCATTGTCACTGCGTGGGGGAGCTCGAGAGACAACTCCACGCAGCTCTCTTCATTCACAGGTGTTCCCTGTTCGGGGAAGTCCGAGAAATACCTTCCCTGACCTTGGGGAGGCAGCCTCTGTCCCTGGGACTTCCTGCAAACACCCATAGCATTCCCTGGCACAGAGATATTTAGAAAACCCTCAGGGGAGACGAGCTTAGGCATTCCGTTAGAACCCACGCGCTGCCGACCGTTGGTGGAACCTCCCCACGCTCAGGATTCCGGAACCATTGTCAGTGCGTGGGGGATCTCGAGAGACAACTCCACGCAGCTCTCTTCAGTCACAGGTGTTCCCTGTTCGGGGAAGTCCGAGAAATACCTTCCCTGACCTTGCGGAGGCAGCCTCTGTCCCTGGGACTTCCTGCAAACACCCCTAGCATTCCCTGGCACAGAGACATTAGGAAAACCCTCAGGGGAGACGAGCTTAGCATTCCGTTAGAACCCACGCGCTGCCGACCGTTGGTGGAACCTTCCCACGCTCAGGATTCCGGAACCATTGTCAGTGCGTGGGGCAGCTCGAGAGACAACTCCACGCAGCTCTCTTCAGTCACAGGTGTTCCCTGTTCTGGGAAGTCCGAGAAATAACTTCCCTGACCTTGGGGAGGCAGCCTCTGTCCCTGGGACTTCCTGCAAACACCCCTAGCATTCCCTGGCACAGAGACATTAGGAAAACCCTCAGGGGAGACGAGCTTAGGCATTCCGTTAGAACCCACGCGCTGCCGACCGTTGGTGGAACCTCCCCACGCTCAGGATTCCGGAACCGTTGTCAGTGCGTGGGGGATCACGAGAGACAACTCCACGCAGCTCTCTTCAGTCATAAGGTTTCCCTGTTCGGGGAAGTCTGAGAAATACCTTCCCTGACCTTGGGGAGGCAGCCTCAGTCCCTGGGACTTCCTGCAAACCCCCCTAGCATTCCCTGGCACAGAGACATTAGGAAAACCCTCAGGGGAGACGAGCTTAAGCATTCCGTTAGAACCCACGCGCTGCCGACCGTTGGTGGAACCTCCCCACGCTCAGGATTCCGAAACCATTGTCACTGCGTGGGGGAGCTCGAGAGACAACTCCACGCAGCTCTCTTCAGTCACAGGTGTTCCCTGTTCGGGGAAGTCCGAGAAATACCTTCCCTGACCTTGGGGAGGCAGCCTCTGTCCCTGGGACTTCCTGCAAACACCCCTAGCATTCCCTGGCACAGAGATATTTAGAAAAACCTCAGGGGAAACGAGCTTAGGCATTCTGTTAGAACCCACGCGCTGCCGACCGTTGGTGGAACCTCCCCACGCTCAGGATTCCGGAACCATTGTCAGTGCGTGGGGGATCTCGAGAGACAACTCCACGCAGCTCTCTTCAGTCACAGGTGTTCCCTGTTCGGGGAAGTCCGAGAAATACCTTCCCTGACCTTGGGGAGGCAGCCTCTGTCCCTGGGACATCCTGCAAACCCCCCTAGCATTCCCTGGCACAGAGACATTAGGAAAACCCTCAGGGGAGACGAGCTTAGGCATTCCGTTAGAACCCATGCGCTGCCGACCGTGGGTGGAACCTCCCCACGCTCAGGATTCCAGAACCATTGTCAGTGTGTGGTGGAGCTCGAGAGAAAACTCCACGCAGCTCTCTTCAGTCACAGGTGTTCCATGTTCGGGGAAGTCCGAGAAATACCTTTCTGACCTTGGGGAGGCCGCCTCTGTCCCTGGGACTTCCTGCAAACACCCCTAGCATTCCCTGGCACAGAGACATTAGGAAAATCCTCAGGGGAGACGAGCTTAGGCATTCCATTAGAACCCACGCGCTGCCGACCGTTGGTGGAACCTCCCCACGCTCAGGATTCCGGAACCGTTGTCAGTGCGTGGGGGATCTCGAGAGACAACTCCACGCAGCTCTCTTCAGTCATAGGTGTTCCCTGTTCGGGGAAGTCTGAGAAATACCTTCCCTGACCTTGGGGAGGCAGCCTCAGTCCCTGGGACTTCCTGCAAACCCCCCTAGCATTCCCTGGCACAGAGACATTAGGAAAACCCTCAGGGGAGACGAGCTTAAGCATTCCGTTAGAACCCACGCGCTGCCGACTGTTGGTGGAACCTCCCCACGCTCAGGATTCCGAAACCATTGTCACTGCGTGGGGGAGCTCGAGAGACAACTCCACGCAGCTCTCTTCATTCACAGGTGTTCCCTGTTCGGGGAAGTCCGAGAAATACCTTCCCTGACCTTGGGGAGGCAGCCTCTGTCCCTGGGACTTCCTGCAAACACCCATAGCATTCCCTGGCACAGAGATATTTAGAAAACCCTCAGGGGAGACGAGCTTAGGCATTCCGTTAGAACCCACGCGCTGCCGACCGTTGGTGGAACCTCCCCACGCTCAGGATTCCGGAACCATTGTCAGTGCGTGGGGGATCTCGAGAGACAACTCCACGCAGCTCTCTTCAGTCACAGGTGTTCCCTGTTCGGGGAAGTCCGAGAAATACCTTCCCTGACCTTGCGGAGGCAGCCTCTGTCCCTGGGACTTCCTGCAAACACCCCTAGCATTCCCTGGCACAGAGACATTAGGAAAACCCTCAGGGGAGACGAGCTTAGCTTTCCGTTAGAACCCACGCGCTGCCGACCGTTGGTGGAACCTCCCCACGCTCAGGATTCCGGAACCATTGTCAGTGCGTGGGGCAGCTCGAGAGACAACTCCACGCAGCTCTCTTCAGTCACAGGTGTTCCCTGTTCTGGGAAGTCCGAGAAATAACTTCCCTGACCTTGGGGAGGCAGCCTCTGTCCCTGGGACTTCCTGCAAACACCCCTAGCATTCCCTGGCACAGAGACATTAGGAAAACCCTCAGGGGAGACGAGCTTAGGCATTCCGTTAGAACCCACGCGCTGCCGACCGTTGGTGGAACCTCCCCACGCTCAGGATTCCGGAACCGTTGTCAGTGCGTGGGGGATCACGAGAGACAACTCCACGCAGCTCTCTTCAGTCATAAGGTTTCCCTGTTCGGGGAAGTCTGAGAAATACCTTCCCTGACCTTGGGGAGGCAGCCTCAGTCCCTGGGACTTCCTGCAAACCCCCCTAGCATTCCCTGGCACAGAGACATTAGGAAAACCCTCAGGGGAGACGAGCTTAAGCATTCCGTTAGAACCCACGCGCTGCCGACCGTTGGTGGAACCTCCCCACGCTCAGGATTCCGAAACCATTGTCACTGCGTGGGGGAGCTCGAGAGACAACTCCACGCAGCTCTCTTCAGTCACAGGTGTTCCCTGTTCGGGGAAGTCCGAGAAATACCTTCCCTGACCTTGGGGAGGCAGCCTCTGTCCCTGGGACTTCCTGCAAACACCCCTAGCATTCCCTGGCACAGAGATATTTAGAAAACCCTCAGGGGAGACGAGCTTAGGCATTCTGTTAGAACCCACGCGCTGCCGACCGTTGGTGGAACCTCCCCACGCTCAGGATTCCGGAACCATTGTCAGTGCGTGGGGGATCTCGAGAGACAACTCCACGCAGCTCTCTTCAGTCACAGGTGTTCCCTGTTCGGGGAAGTCCGAGAAATACCTTCCCTGACCTTGGGGAGGCAGCCTCTGTCCCTGGGACTTCCTGCAAACACCCCTAGCATTCCCTGGCACAGAGATATTTAGAAAACCCTTTGGGGAGACGAGCTTAGGCATTCTGTTAGAACCCACGCGCTGCCGACCGTTGGTGGAACCTCCCCACGCTCAGGATTCCGGAACCATTGTCAGTGCGTGGGGGATCTCGAGAGACAACTCCACGCAGCTCTCTTCAGTCACAGGTGTTCCCTGTTCGGGGAAGTCCGAGAAATACCTTCCCTGACCTTGGGGAGGCAGCCTCTGTCCCTGGGACTTCCTGCAAACACCCCTAGCATTCCCTGGCACAGAGATATTTAGAAAACCCTTTGGGGAGACGAGCTTAGGCATTCTGTTAGAACCCACGCGCTGCCGACCGTTGGTGGAACCTCCCCACGCTCAGGATTCCGGAACCATTGTCAGTGCGTGGGGGATCTCGAGAGATAACTCCACGCAGCTCTCTTCAGTCACAGGTGTTCCCTGTTCGGGGAAGTCCGAGAAATACCTTCCCTGACCTTGCGCAGGCAGCCTCTGTCCCTGGGACTTCCTGCAAACCCCCCTAGCATTCCCTGGCACAGAGACATTAGGAAAACCCTCAGGGGAGACGAGCTTAGGCATTCCGTTAGAACCCACGCGCTGCCGACCGTTGGTGGAACCTCCCCACGCTCAGGATTCCGGAACCATTGTCAGTGCGTGGGGCAGCTCGAGAGACAACTCCACGCAGCTCTCTTCAGTCACAGGTGTTCCCTGTTCTGGGAAGTCCGAGAAATAACTTCCCTGACCTTGGGGAGGCAGCCTCTGTCCCTGGGACTTCCTGCAAACACCCCTAGCATTCCCTGGCACAGAGACATTAGGAAAACCCTCAGGGGAGACGAGCTTAGGCATTCCGTTAGAACCCACGCGCTGCCGACCGTTGGTGGAACCTCCCCACGCTCAGGATTCCGGAACCGTTGTCAGTGCGTGGGGGATCACGAGAGACAACTCCACGCAGCTCTCTTCAGTCATAAGGTTTCCCTGTTCGGGGAAGTCTGAGAAATACCTTCCCTGACCTTGGGGAGGCAGCCTCAGTCCCTGGGACTTCCTGCAAACCCCCCTAGCATTCCCTGGCACAGAGACATTAGGAAAACCCTCAGGGGAGACGAGCTTAAGCATTCCGTTAGAACCCACGCGCTGCCGACCGTTGGTGGAACCTCCCCACGCTCAGGATTCCGAAACCATTGTCACTGCGTGGGGGAGCTCGAGAGACAACTCCACGCAGCTCTCTTCAGTCACAGGTGTTCCCTGTTCGGGGAAGTCCGAGAAATACCTTCCCTGACCTTGGGGAGGCAGCCTCTGTCCCTGGGACTTCCTGCAAACACCCCTAGCATTCCCTGGCACAGAGATATTTAGAAAACCCTCAGGGGAGACGAGCTTAGGCATTCTGTTAGAACCCACGCGCTGCCGACCGTTGGTGGAACCTCCCCACGCTCAGGATTCCGGAACCATTGTCAGTGCGTGGGGGATCTCGAGAGACAACTCCACGCAGCTCTCTTCAGTCACAGGTGTTCCCTGTTCGGGGAAGTCCGAGAAATACCTTCCCTGACCTTGGGGAGGCAGCCTCTGTCCCTGGGACTTCCTGCAAACACCCCTAGCATTCCCTGGCACAGAGATATTTAGAAAACCCTTTGGGGAGACGAGCTTAGGCATTCTGTTAGAACCCACGCGCTGCCGACCGTTGGTGGAACCTCCCCACGCTCAGGATTCCGGAACCATTGTCAGTGCGTGGGGGATCTCGAGAGACAACTCCACGCAGCTCTCTTCAGTCACAGGTGTTCCCTGTTCGGGGAAGTCCGAGAAATACCTTCCCTGACCTTGGGGAGGCAGCCTCTGTCCCTGGGACTTCCTGCAAACACCCCTAGCATTCCCTGGCACAGAGATATTTAGAAAACCCTTTGGGGAGACGAGCTTAGGCATTCTGTTAGAACCCACGCGCTGCCGACCGTTGGTGGAACCTCCCCACGCTCAGGATTCCGGAACCATTGTCAGTGCGTGGGGGATCTCGAGAGATAACTCCACGCAGCTCTCTTCAGTCACAGGTGTTCCCTGTTCGGGGAAGTCCGAGAAATACCTTCCCTGACCTTGCGCAGGCAGCCTCTGTCCCTGGGACTTCCTGCAAACCCCCCTAGCATTCCCTGGCACAGAGACATTAGGAAAACCCTCAGGGGAGACGAGCTTAGGCATTCCGTTAGAACCCACGCGCTGCCGACCGTTGGTGGAACCTCCCCACGCTCAGGATTCCGGAACGATTGTCAGTGCGTGGGGCAGCTCGAGAGACAACTCCACGCAGCTCTCTTCAGTCACAGGTGTTCCCTGTTCGGGGAAGTACAAGAAATACCTTCCCTGACCTTGGGGAGGCAGCCTCTGTCCCTGGGACTTCCTGCAAACACCCCTAGCATTCCCTGGCACAGAGACATTAGGAAAACCCTCAGGAGAGACGAGCTTAGGCATTCCGTTAGAACCCACGCGCTGCCGACCGTTGGTGGAACCTCCCCACGCTCAGGATTCCGGAAACATTGTCAGTGCGTGGGGGAGCTCGAGAGACAACTCCACGCAGCTCTCTTCAGTAACAGGTGTTCCCTGTTCGGGGAAGTCCGAGAAATAACTTCCCTGAACTTGGGGAGGCAGCCTCTGTCCCTGGGACATCCTGCAAACCCCCCTAGCATTCCCTGGCACAGAGACATTAGGAAAACCCTCAGGGGAGACGAGCTTAGGCATTCCGTTAGAACCCATGCGCTGCCGACCGTGGGTGGAACCTCCCCACGCTCAGGATTCCAGAACCATTGTCAGTGTGTGGTGGAGCTCGAGAGAAAACTCCACGCAGCTCTCTTCAGTCACAGGTGTTCCATGTTCGGGGAAGTCCGAGAAATACCTTTCTGACCTTGGGGAGGCCGCCTCTGTCCCTGGGACTTCCTGCAAACACCCCTAGCATTCCCTGGCACAGAGACATTAGGAAAATCCTCAGGGGAGACGAGCTTAGGCATTCCATTAGAACCCACGCGCTGCCGACCGTTGGTGGAACCTCCCCACGCTCAGGATTCCGGAACCGTTGTCAGTGCGTGGGGGATCTCGAGAGACAACTCCACGCAGCTCTCTTCAGTCATAGGTGTTCCCTGTTCGGGGAAGTCTGAGAAATACCTTCCCTGACCTTGGGGAGGCAGCCTCAGTCCCTGGGACTTCCTGCAAACCCCCCTAGCATTCCCTGGCACAGAGACATTAGGAAAACCCTCAGGGGAGACGAGCTTAAGCATTCCGTTAGAACCCACGCGCTGCCGACTGTTGGTGGAACCTCCCCACGCTCAGGATTCCGAAACCATTGTCACTGCGTGGGGGAGCTCGAGAGACAACTCCACGCAGCTCTCTTCAGTCACAGGTGTTCCCTGTTCGGGGAAGTCCGAGAAATACCTTCCCTGACCTTGGGGAGGCAGCCTCTGTCCCTGGGACTTCCTGCAAACACCCATAGCATTCCCTGGCACAGAGATATTTAGAAAACCCTCAGGGGAGACGAGCTTAGGCATTCCGTTAGAACCCACGCGCTGCCGACCGTTGGTGGAACCTCCCCACGCTCAGGATTCCGGAACCATTGTCAGTGCGTGGGGGATCTCGAGAGACAACTCCACGCAGCTCTCTTCAGTCACAGGTGTTCCCTGTTCGGGGAAGTCCGAGAAATACCTTCCCTGACCTTGCGGAGGCAGCCTCTGTCCCTGGGACTTCCTGCAAACACCCCTAGCATTCCCTGGCACAGAGACATTAGGAAAACCCTCAGGGGAGACGAGCTTAGCATTCCGTTAGAACCCACGCGCTGCCGACCGTTGGTGGAACCTCCCCACGCTCAGGATTCCGGAACCATTGTCAGTGCGTGGGGCAGCTCGAGAGACAACTCCACGCAGCTCTCTTCAGTCACAGGTGTTCCCTGTTCTGGGAAGTCCGAGAAATAACTTCCCTGACCTTGGGGAGGCAGCCTCTGTCCCTGGGACTTCCTGCAAACACCCCTAGCATTCCCTGGCACAGAGACATTAGGAAAACCCTCAGGGGAGACGAGCTTAGGCATTCCGTTAGAACCCACGCGCTGCCGACCGTTGGTGGAACCTCCCCACGCTCAGGATTCCGGAACCGTTGTCAGTGCGTGGGGGATCACGAGAGACAACTCCACGCAGCTCTCTTCAGTCATAAGGTTTCCCTGTTCGGGGAAGTCTGAGAAATACCTTCCCTGACCTTGGGGAGGCAGCCTCAGTCCCTGGGACTTCCTGCAAACCCCCCTAGCATTCCCTGGCACAGAGACATTAGGAAAACCCTCAGGGGAGACGAGCTTAAGCATTCCGTTAGAACCCACGCGCTGCCGACCGTTGGTGGAACCTCCCCACGCTCAGGATTCCGAAACCATTGTCACTGCGTGGGGGAGCTCGAGAGACAACTCCACGCAGCTCTCTTCAGTCACAGGTGTTCCCTGTTCGGGGAAGTCCGAGAAATACCTTCCCTGACCTTGGGGAGGCAGCCTCTGTCCCTGGGACTTCCTGCAAACACCCCTAGCATTCCCTGGCACAGAGATATTTAGAAAACCCTCAGGGGAGACGAGCTTAGGCATTCTGTTAGAACCCACGCGCTGCCGACCGTTGGTGGAACCTCCCCACGCTCAGGATTCCGGAACCATTGTCAGTGCGTGGGGGATCTCGAGAGACAACTCCACGCAGCTCTCTTCAGTCACAGGTGTTCCCTGTTCGGGGAAGTCCGAGAAATACCTTCCCTGACCTTGGGGAGGCAGCCTCTGTCCCTGGGACTTCCTGCAAACACCCCTAGCATTCCCTGGCACAGAGATATTTAGAAAACCCTCAGGGGAGACGAGCTTAGGCATTCTGTTAGAACCCACGCGCTGCCGACCGTTGGTGGAACCTCCCCACGCTCAGGATTCCGGAACCATTGTCAGTGCGTGGGGGATCTCGAGAGATAACTCCACGCAGCTCTCTTCAGTCACAGGTGTTCCCTGTTCGGGGAAGTCCGAGAAATACCTTCCCTGACCTTGCGGAGGCAGCCTCTGTCCCTGGGACTTCCTGCAAACCCCCCTAGCATTCCCTGGCACAGAGACATTAGGAAAACCCTCAGGGGAGACGAGCTTAGGCATTCCGTTAGAACCCACGCGCTGCCGACCGTTGGTGGAACCTCCCCACGCTCAGGATTCCGGAACCATTGTCAGTGCGTGGGGAAGCTCGAGAGACAACTCCACGCATCTCTCTTCTGTCACAGGTGTTCCCTGTTCGGGGAAGTCCGAGAAATACCTTCCCTTACCTTGGGGAGGCAGCCTCTGTCCCTGGGAATTCCTGCAAACACCCCTAGCATTCCCTGGCACAGAGACATTAGGAAAACCCTCAGGGGAGACGAGCTTAGCATTCCGTTAGAACCCACGCGCTGCCGACCGTTGGTGGAACCTCCCCACGCTCAGGATTTCGGAACCGTTGTCAGTGCGTGGGGGAGCTCGAGAGACAACTCCACGAAGCTCTCTTCAGTCACAGGTGTTCCCTGTTCGGGGAAGTCCGAGAAATACCTTCCCTGACCTTGGGGAGGCAGCCTCTGTCCCTGGGACTTCCTGCAAACCCCCCTAGCATTCCCTGGCACAGAGACATTAGGAAAATCCTCAGGGGAGACGAGCTTAGGCATTCCATTAGAACCCACGCGCTGCCGACCGTTGGTGGAACCTCCCCACGCTCAGGATTCCGGAACCGTTGTCAGTGCGTGGGGGATCTCGAGAGACAACTCCACGCAGCTCTCTTCAGTCATAGGTGTTCCCTGTTCGGGGAAGTCTGAGAAATACCTTCAATGACCTTGGGGAGGCAGCATCAGTCCCTGGGACTTCCTGCAAACCCCCCTAGCATTCCCTGGCACAGAGACATTAGGAAAACCCTCAGCGGAGACGAGCTTAAGCATTCCGTTAGAACCCACGCGCTGCCGACCGTTGGTGGAACCTCCCCACGCTCAGGATTCCGAAACCATTGTCACTGCGTGGGGGAGCTCGAGAGACAACTCCACGCAGCTCTCTTCAGTCACAGGTGTTCCCTGTTCGGGGAAGTCCGAGAAATACCTTCCCTGACCATGGGGAGGCAGCCTCTGTCCCTGGGACTTCCTGCAAACACCCATAGCATTCCCTGGCACAGAGATATTTAGAAAACCCTCAGGGGAGACGAGCTTAGGCATTCCGTTAGAACCCACGCGCTGCCGACCGTTGGTGGAACCTCCCCACGCTCAGGATTCCGGAAACATTGTCAGTGCGTGGGGGAGCTCGAGAGACAACTCCACGCAGCTCTCTTCAGTCACAGGTGTTCCCTATTCGGGGAAGTCCGAGAAATACCTTCCCTGAACTTGCGGAGGCAGCCTCTGTCCCTGGGACTTCCTGCAAACACCCCTAGCATTCCCTGGCACAGAGACATTAGGAAAACCCTCAGGGGAGACGAGCTTAGGCATTCCGTTAGGACCCACGCGCTGCCGACCGTTGGTGGAACCTCCCCACGCTCAGGATTCCGGAACCATTGTCAGTGCGTGGGGGAGCTCGAGAGACAACTCCACGCAGCTCTCTTCAGTCACAGGTGTTCCCTGTTCGGGGAAGTCCGAGAAATACCTTCCATGACCTTGGGGAGGCAGCCTCTGTCCCTGGGAATTCCTGCAAACACCCCTAGCATTCCCTGGCACAGAGACATTAGGAAAACCCTCAGGGGAGACGAGCTTAGCATTCCGTTAGAACCCACGCGCTGCCGACCGTTGGTGGAACCTCCCCACGCTCAGGATTCCGGAACCATTGTCAGTGCGTGGGGCAGCTCGAGAGACAACTCCACGCAGCTCTCTTCAGTCACAGGTGTTCCCTGTTCTGGGAAGTCCGAGAAATACCTTCCCTGACCTTGGGGAGGCAGCCTCTGTCCCTGGGACTTCCTGCAAACACCCCTAGCATTCCCTGGCACAGAGACATTAGGAAAACCCTCAGGAGAGACGAGCTTAGGCATTCCGTTAGAACCCACGCGCTGCCGACCGTTGGTGGAACCTCCCCACGCTCAGGATTCCGGAAACATTGTCAGTGCGTGGGGGAGCTCGAGAGACAACTCCACGCAGCTCTCTTCAGTCACAGGTGTTCCCTGTTCGGGGAAGTCCGAGAAATAACTTCCCTGAATTTGGGGAGGCAGCCTCTGTCCCTGGGACATCCTGCAAACCCCCCTAGCATTCCCTGGCACAGAGACATTAGGAAAACCCTCAGGGGAGACGAGCTTAGGCATTCCGTTAGAACCCATGCGCTGCCGACCGTGGGTGGAACCTCCCCACGCTCAGGATTCCAGAACCATTGTCAGTGTGTGGTGGAGCTCGAGAGAAAACTCCACGCAGCTCTCTTCATTCACAGGTGTTCCTTGTTAGGGGAAGTCCGAGAAATACCTTCCCTGACCTTGGGGAGGCAGCCTCTGTCCATGGGACTTCCTGCAAACCCCGCTAGCATTCCCTGGCACAGAGACATTAGGAAAACCCTCAGGGGAGACGAGCTTAGGCATTCCGTTAGAACCCACGCGCTGCCGACCGTTGGTGGAACCTCCCCACGCTCAGGATTCCGGAACGATTGTCAGTGCGTGGGGGAGCTCGAGAGACAACTCCACGCATCTCTCTTCAGTCACAGGTGTTCCCTGTTCGGGGAAGTCCGTGAAATACCTTCTCTGACCTTGGGGAGTCAGCCTCTGTCCCTGGGACTTCCTGCAAACACCCCTAGCATTCCCTGGCACAGAGACATTAGGAAAACCCTCAGGGGAGACGAGCTTAGGCATTCCGTTAGAACCCACGCGCTGCCGACCGTTGGTGGAACCTCCCCACGCTCAGGATTCCGGAACCATTGTCAGTGCGTGGGGGAGCTCGAGAGACAACTCCACGCAGCTCTCTTCAGTCACAGGTGTTCCCTGTTCGGGGAAGTCCGAGAAATACCTTCCCTGACCTTGGGGAGGCAGCCTCTGCCCCTGGGACTTCCTGCAAACCCCCCTAGCATTCCCTGGCAAAGAGACATTAGGAAAACCCTCAGGGGAGACGAGCTTAGGCATTCCGTTAGAACCCACGGGCTGCCGACCGTTGGTGGAACCTCCCCACGCTCAGGATTCCGGAACCGTTGTCAGTGCGTGGGGGAGCTCGAGAGACAACTCCACGCAGCTCTCTTCAGTCACAGGTGTTCCCTGTTCGGGGAAGTCCGCGAAATACCTTCCCTGAACTTGGGGAGGCAGCCTCTGTCCCTGGGACTTCCTGCAAACACCCCTAGCATTCCCTGGCACAGAGACATTAGGAAAACCCTCAGGGGAGACGAGCTTAGGCATTCCGTTAGAACCCACGCGCTGCCGAACGTTGGTGGAACCTCCACACGCTCAGGATTCCGGAACCGTTGTCAGTGCGTGGGGGAGTTCCAGAGACAACTCCACGTAGCTCTCTTCACTCACATGTGTTCCCTATTCGGGGAAGTCCGAGAAATACCTTCCCTGACCTTGGGGAGGCAGCCTCTGACCCTGGGAATACCTGCAAACCCCCCTAGCCTTCCCTGGCACAGAGACATTAGGAAAAGCCTCAGGGGAGACGAGCTTAGGCATTCCGTTAGAACCCACGCGCTGTCGACCGCTGGTGGATCCTCCCCACGCTCAGGATTTCGGAACCGTTGTCAGTGCGTGGGGGAGCTCGAGAGACAACTCCACGCAGCTCTCTTCAGTCACAGGTGTTCCCTATTCGGGGAAGTCCGTGAAATAACTTCTCTGAACATGGGGAGGCAGCCTCTGTCCCTGGGACTTCCTGCAAACCCCCCTAGCATTCCCTGCCACAGAGACATTAGGAAAACCCTCAGGGGAGACGAGCTTAGGCATTCCGTTAGAACCCACGCGCTGCCGACCGTTGGTGGAACCTCCCCACGCTCAGGATTCCGGAACCATTGTCAGTGCGTGGGGGAGCTCGAGAGACAACTCCACGCAGCTCTCTTCAGTCACAGGTGTTCCCTGTACGGGGAAGACTGAGAAATACCTTCCCTGACCTTGGGGAGACAGCCTCAGTCCCTGGGAATTCCTGCAAACCCCCCTAGCATTCCCTGGCACAGAGACATTAGGAAAACCCTCAGGGGAGACGAGCTTAGTCATTCCGTTAGAACCGAAGCGATGCCGAGCGTTGGTGGAACCTCCACACGCTCAGGATTCCGGAATCATTGTCAGTGCGTGGGGGAGCTCGAGAGACAACTCCACGCAGCTCTCTTCAGTCACAGGTGTTCCCTGTTCGGGGAACTCCGAGAAATACCTTCTCTGACCTTGGTGAGTCAGCCTCTGTCCCTGGGACATCCTGCAAACACCCCTAGCATTCCCTGGCACAGAGACATTAGGAAAACCCTCAGGGGAGACGAACTTAAGCATTCCGTTAGAACCCACGCGCTGCCGACCTTTGGTGGAACCTCACCACGCTCAGTATTCCGGAACCATTGTCAGTGCGTGGGGGAGCTCGAGAGACAACTCCACGCAGCTCTCTTCAGCCACAGGTGTTCCCTGTTTGGGGAAGTCCGAGAAATACCTTCCCTGACCTTGGGGAGGCAGCCTCTGTCACTGGTTCTTCCTGCAAACACCCCTAGCATTCCCTGGCACAGAGAATTTAGGAAAACCCTCAGGGGAGACGAGCTTAGGCATTCCCTTAGAACCCACGCGCTGCCGACCGTTGGTGGAACCTCCCCACGCTCAGGATTCCGGAACCATTGTCAGCACGTGGGGAACTAGGGAAAAAAGTCCACGCATCTCTCTTCAGTCACAGGTGTTCCCTGTTCGGGGAAGTCCGAGAAATAACTTCCCTGAACTTGGGGAGGCAGCCTCTGTTTCTGGGACTTCCTGCAAACCCCCCTAGCATTCCCTGGCACAGAGACATTAGGAAAACCCTCAGGGGAGACGAGCTTAGGCATTCGGTTAGATCCCACGCGCTGCCGACCCTTGGTGGAACCTCAACACGCTCAGGATTCCGGAACCGTTGTCAGTGCGTGGGGGAGCTCGAGAGACAACTCCACGCAGCTCTCTTCAGTCACAGGTGTTCCTGTTCGGGGAAGTCCGAGAAATACCTTCCCTGACCTTGGGGAGGCAGCCTCTGACCCTGGGACTTCCTGCAAACCCCCCTAGCATTCCCTGGCACAGAGACATTAGGAAAACCCTCTGAGGAGACGAGCTTAGGCATTCCGTTAGAACCGAAGCGATGCCGAGCGTTGGTGGAACCTCCACACGCTCAGGATTCCGGAATCATTGTCAGTGCGTGGGGGAGCTCGAGAGACAACTCCACGCAGCTCTCTTCAGTCACAGGTGTTCCCTGTTCGGGGAACTCCGAGAAATACCTTCTCTGACCTTGGTGAGGCAGCCTCTGTCCCTGGGACATCCTGCAAACACCCCTAGCATTCCCTGGCACAGAGACATTAGGAAAACCCTCAGGGGAGACGAACTGAAGCATTCCGTTAGAACCCACGCGCTGTCGACCTTTGGTGGAACCTCCCCACGCTCAGTATTCCGGAACCATTGTCAGTGCATGGGGGAGCTCGAGAGACAACTCCACGCAGCTCTCTTCAGCCACAGGTGTTCCCTGTTTGGGGAAGTCCGAGAAATACCTTCCCTGACCTTGGGGAGGCAGCCTCTGTCACTGGGACTTCCTGCAAACACCCCTAGCATTCCCTGGCACAGAGAATTTAGGAAAACCCTCAGGGGAGACGAGCTTAGGCATTCCCTTAGAACCCACGCGCTGCCGACCGTTGGTGGAACCTCCCCACGCTCAGGATTCCGGAACCATTGTCAGCGCGTGGGGGAGCTAGAGAAAAAACTCCACGCATGTCTCTTCAGTCACAGGTGTTCCCTGTTCGGGGAAGTCCGAGAAATAACTTCCCTGAACTTGGGGAGGCAGCCTCTGTTTCTGGGACTTCCTGCAAACCCCCCTAGCATTCCCTGGCACAGAGACATTAGGAAAACCCTCAGGGGAGACGAGCTTAGGCATTCGGTTAGATCCCACGCGCTGCCGACCCTTGGTGGAACCTCAACACGCTCAGGATTCCGGAACCGTTGTCAGTGCGTGGGGGAGCTCGAGAGACAACTCCACGCAGCTCTCTTCAGTCACAGGTGTTCCTGTTCGGGGAAGTCCGAGAAATACCTTCCCTGACCTTGGGGAGGCAGCCTCTGACCCTGGGACTTCCTGCAAACCCCCCTAGCATTCCCTGGCACAGAGACATTAGGAAAACCCTCTGAGGAGACGAGCTTAGGCATTCCGTTAGAACCCACGCGCTACCGACCGTTGGTGGAACCTCCCCACGCTCAGGATTCCGGAAACGTTGTCAGTGCGTGGGGGAGCTCGAGAGACAACTCCACGCAGCTCTCTTCAGTCACAGGTGTTCCATGTTCGGGGAAGTCCGAGAAATACCTTTCTGACCTTCGGGAGGCCGCCTCTGTCCCTGGGACTTCCTGCAAACAACCCTAGCATTCCCTGGCACAGAGAAATTAGGAAAACCCTCAGGGGAGACGAGCTTAGCATTCCGTTAGAACCCACGCGCTGCCGACCGTTGGTGGAACCTCCCCACGCTCAGGATTCCGGAACCGTTGTCAGTGCGTGGGGGAGCTCGAGAGACAACTCCACGAAGCTCTCTTCAGTCACAGGTGTTCCCTGTTCGGGGAAGTCCGAGAAATACCTTCCCTGACCTTGGGGAGGTAGCCTCTGACACTGGGACTTCCTGCAAACCCCCCTAGCATTCCCTGGCACAGTGACATTAGGAAAATCCTCAGGGGAGACGAGCTTAGGCATTCCGTTAGAACCCACGCGCTGCCGACCGTTGGTGGAACCTCCCCACGCTCAGGATTCCGGAACCGTTGTCAGTGCGTGGGGGATCTCGAGAGAAAACTCCACGCAGCTCTCTTCAGTCATAAGTGTTCCCTGTTCGGGGAAGTCTGAGAAATACCTTCCCTGACCTTGGGGAGGCAGCCTCAGTCCCTGGGACTTCCTGCAAACCCCCCTAGCATTCCCTGGCACAGAGACATTAGGAAAACCCTCAGGGGAGACGAGCTTAAGCATTCCGTTAGAACCCACGCGCTGCCGACCGTTGGTGGAACCTCCCCACGCTCAGGATTCCGAAACCATTGTCACTGCGTGGGGGAGCTCGAGAGACAACTCCACGCAGCTCTCTTCAGTCACAGGTGTTCCCTGTTCGGGGAAGTCCGAGAAATACCTTCCCTGACCTTGGGGAGGCAGCCTCTGTCCCTGGGACTTCCTGCAAACACCCCTAGCATTCCCTGGCACAGAGATATTTAGAAAACCCTCAGGGGAGACGAGCTTAGGCATTCTGTTAGAACCCACGCGCTGCCGACCGTTGGTGGAACCTCCCCACGCTCAGGATTCCGGAACCATTGTCAGTGCGTGGGGGATCTCGAGAGACAACTCCACGCAGCTCTCTTCAGTCACAGGTGTTCCCTGTTTGGGGAAGTCAGAGAAAAACCTTCCCTGACCTTGGGGAGACAGCCTCTGTCCCTGGGACTTGCTACAAGCCCCCCTAGCATTCCCTGGCACAGAGAAATTAGGAAAACCCTCAGGGGAGACGAGCTTAGGCATTCCATTAGAACCCACGGGCTGCCGAACGTTGGTGGAACCTCCCCAAGCTCAGGATTCCGGAACCATTGTCAGTGCGTGGGGGAGCTCGAGAGACAACTCCACGCAGCTCTCTTCAGTCACAGGTGTTCCCTGTTAGGGGAAGTCAGAGAAATACCTTCCCTGACCATGGGGAGGCAGCCTCTGCCCTGGGATTTCCTGCAAACACCCCTAGCATTCCCTGGCACAGAGACATTAGGAAAACCCTCAGGGGAGACGAGCTTAGGCATTCCGTTAGAACCCACGCGCTGCCGACCGTTGGTGGAACCTCCCCACGCTCAGGATTCCGGAACCATTGTCAGTGCGTGGGGCAGCTCGAGAGACAACTCCACGCAGCTCTCTTCAGTCACAGGTGTTCCCTGTTCTGGGAAGTCCGAGAAATACCTTCCCTGACCTTGGGGAGGCAGCCTCTGTCCCTTGGAGTTCCTGCAAACACCCCTAGCATTCCCTGGCACAGAGACATTAGGTAAACCATCAGGGGAGACGAGCTTAGGAATTCCGTTAGAACCAACGCGCTGCCGACCGTTGGTGGAACCTCCCCACGCTCAGGATTCCGGAACCATTGTCAGCGCGTGGGGGAGCTCGAGAGACAACTCCACGCAGCTCTCTTCAGTCACAGGTGTTCCCTGTTTGGGGAAGTCCGAGAAATACCTTCCCTGACCTTGGGGAGGCAGCCTCAGACCCTGGGACATCCTGCAAACACCCCTAGCATTCCCTGGCACAGAGACATTAGGAAAACCCTCAGGGGAGACGAGCTTAGGCATTCCGTTAGAACCCACGCGCTGCCGACCGTTGGTGGAACCTCCCCACGCTCAGGATTCCGGAACCATTGTCAGTGCGTGGGGGAGCTCGAGAGACAACTCCACGCAGCTCTCTTCAGTCACAGGTGTTCCCTGTTCGGGGAAGTCCGAGAAATAACTTCTCTGACCTTGGGGAGGCAGCCTCTGTCCCTGGGACTTCCTGCAAACACCCCTAGCATTCCCTGGCACAGAGACATTAGGAAAACCCTCAGGGGAGACGAGCTTAGGCATTCCGTTAGAACCCACGCGCTGCCGACCGTTGGTGGAACCTCCCCACGCTCAGGATTCCGGAACCGTTGTGAGTGCGTGGGGGAGCTCGAGAGAAAACTCCACGCAGCTGTCTTCAGCCACAGGTGTTCCCTGTTCGGGGAAGTCCGAGAAATACCTTCCCTGAACTTGGGGAGGCAGCCTCTGTCCCTGGGACTTCCTGCAAACTCCCCTAGCATCCCCTGGCACAGAGACATTAGAAAAATCCTCAGGGTAGACGAGCTTAGGCGTTCCGTTAGAACCCACGCGCTGCCGACCGTTGGTGGAACCTCCCCACGCTCAGGATTCCGGAACCGTTGTCATTGCGTGGGGGATCTCGAGAGACAACTCCACCCAGCTCTCTTCAGTCATAGGTGTTCCCTGTTCGGGGAAGACTGAGAAATACCTTCCCTGAACGTGGGGAGGCAGCCTCAGTCCCTGGGACTTCCTGCAAACCCCCCTAGCATTCCCTGGCACAGAGACATTAGGAAAATCCTCAGGGGAGACGAGCTTAGGCATTCCGTTAGAACCCACGCGCTGCCGACCGTTGGTGGAACCTCCCCACGCTCAGGATTCCGGAACCGTTGTCAGTGCGTGGGGGATCTCGAGAGAAAACTCCACGCAGCTCTCTTCAGTCATAAGTGTTCCCTGTTCGGGGAAGTCTGAGAAATACCTTCCCTGACCTTGGGGAGGCAGCCTCAGTCCCTGGGACTTCCTGCAAACCCCCCTAGCATTCCCTGGCACAGAGACATTAGGAAAACCCTCAGGGGAGACGAGCTTAAGCATTCCGTTAGAACCCACGCGCTGCCGACCGTTGGTGGAACCTCCCCACGCTCAGGATTCCGAAACCATTGTCACTGCGTGGGGGAGCTCGAGAGACAACTCCACGCAGCTCTCTTCAGTCACAGGTGTTCCCTGTTCGGGGAAGTCCGAGAAATACCTTCCCTGACCTTGGGGAGGCAGCCTCTGTCCCTGGGACTTCCTGCAAACACCCCTAGCATTCCCTGGCACAGAGATATTTAGAAAACCCTCAGGGGAGACGAGCTTAGGCATTCTGTTAGAACCCACGCGCTGCCGACCGTTGGTGGAACCTCCCCACGCTCAGGATTCCGGAACCATTGTCAGTGCGTGGGGGATCTCGAGAGACAACTCCACGCAGCTCTCTTCAGTCACAGGTGTTCCCTGTTTGGGGAAGTCAGAGAAAAACCTTCCCTGACCTTGGGGAGACAGCCTCTGTCCCTGGGACTTGCTACAAGCCCCCCTAGCATTCCCTGGCACAGAGAAATTAGGAAAACCCTCAGGGGAGACGAGCTTAGGCATTCCATTAGAACCCACGGGCTGCCGAACGTTGGTGGAACCTCCCCAAGCTCAGGATTCCGGAACCATTGTCAGTGCGTGGGGGAGCTCGAGAGACAACTCCACGCAGCTCTCTTCAGTCACAGGTGTTCCCTGTTAGGGGAAGTCAGAGAAATACCTTCCCTGACCATGGGGAGGCAGCCTCTGCCCTGGGATTTCCTGCAAACACCCCTAGCATTCCCTGGCACAGAGACATTAGGAAAACCCTCAGGGGAGACGAGCTTAGGCATTCCGTTAGAACCCACGCGCTGCCGACCGTTGGTGGAACCTCCCCACGCTCAGGATTCCGGAACCATTGTCAGTGCGTGGGGCAGCTCGAGAGACAACTCCACGCAGCTCTCTTCAGTCACAGGTGTTCCCTGTTCTGGGAAGTCCGAGAAATACCTTCCCTGACCTTGGGGAGGCAGCCTCTGTCCCTTGGAGTTCCTGCAAACACCCCTAGCATTCCCTGGCACAGAGACATTAGGTAAACCATCAGGGGAGACGAGCTTAGGAATTCCGTTAGAACCAACGCGCTGCCGACCGTTGGTGGAACCTCCCCACGCTCAGGATTCCGGAACCATTGTCAGCGCGTGGGGGAGCTCGAGAGACAACTCCACGCAGCTCTCTTCAGTCACAGGTGTTCCCTGTTTGGGGAAGTCCGAGAAATACCTTCCCTGACCTTGGGGAGGCAGCCTCAGACCCTGGGACATCCTGCAAACACCCCTAGCATTCCCTGGCACAGAGACATTAGGAAAACCCTCAGGGGAGACGAGCTTAGGCATTCCGTTAGAACCCACGCGCTGCCGACCGTTGGTGGAACCTCCCCACGCTCAGGATTCCGGAACCATTGTCAGTGCGTGGGGGAGCTCGAGAGACAACTCCACGCAGCTCTCTTCAGTCACAGGTGTTCCCTGTTCGGGGAAGTCCGAGAAATAACTTCTCTGACCTTGGGGAGGCAGCCTCTGTCCCTGGGACTTCCTGCAAACACCCCTAGCATTCCCTGGCACAGAGACATTAGGAAAACCCTCAGGGGAGACGAGCTTAGGCATTCCGTTAGAACCCACGCGCTGCCGACCGTTGGTGGAACCTCCCCACGCTCAGGATTCCGGAACCGTTGTGAGTGCGTGGGGGAGCTCGAGAGAAAACTCCACGCAGCTGTCTTCAGCCACAGGTGTTCCCTGTTCGGGGAAGTCCGAGAAATACCTTCCCTGAACTTGGGGAGGCAGCCTCTGTCCCTGGGACTTCCTGCAAACTCCCCTAGCATTCCCTGGCACAGAGACATTAGAAAAATCCTCAGGGTAGACGAGCTTAGGCGTTCCGTTAGAACCCACGCGCTGCCGACCGTTGGTGGAACCTCCCCACGCTCAGGATTCCGGAACCGTTGTCATTGCGTGGGGGATCTCGAGAGACAACTCCACCCAGCTCTCTTCAGTCATAGGTGTTCCCTGTTCGGGGAAGACTGAGAAATACCTTCCCTGAACGTGGGGAGGCAGCCTCAGTCCCTGGGACTTCCTGCAAACCCCCCTAGCATTCCCTGGCACAGAGACATTAGGAAAACCCTCAGGGGAGACGAGCTTAGTCATTCCGTTAGAACCGAAGCGATGCCGAGCGTTGGTGGAACCTCCACACGCTCAGGATTCCGGAATCATTGTCAGTGCGTGGGGGAGCTCGAGAGACAACTCCACGCAGCTCTCTTCAGTCACAGGTGTTCCCTGTTCGGGGAAGTCCGAGAAATACCTTCCCTGACCTTGGGGAGGCAGCCTCTGTCCCTGGGAATTCCTGCAAACACCCCTAGCATCCCTGGCAGAGAGACATTAGGAAAACCCTCAGGGGAGACGAGCTTAGGCATTCCGTTAGAATCCACGCGCTGCCGACCGTTGGTGGAACCTCCCCACGCTCAGGATTCCGGAACCATTGTCAGTGCGTGGGGGAGCTCGAGAGACAACTCCACGCAGCTCTCTTCAGTCACAGGAGTTCCCTGTTCGGGGAAGTCCGAGAAATACATTCCCTGACCTTGGGGAGGCAGCCTCTGTCCCTGGGACTTCCTGCTAACCATCCTAGCATTCCCTGGCACAGAGACATTAGGAAAACCCTCATGGGAGACGAGCTTAGGCATTCCGTTAGAACCCACGCGCTGCCGACCGTTGGTGGAACCTCCCCACGCTCAGGATTCTGGAACCATTGTCAGTGCGTGGTGGAGCTCGAGAGAAAACTCCACGCAGCTCTCTTCAGTCACAGGTGTTCCATGTTCGGGGAAGTCCGAGAAATATCTTTCTGACCTTGGGGAGGCCGCCTCTGTCCCTGGGACTTCCTGCAAACACCCCTAGCATTCCCTGGCACAGAGACATTAGGAAAACCCTCAGGGGAGACGAGCTTAGCATTCCGTTAGAACCCACGCGCTGCCGACCGTTGGTGGAACCTCCCCACGCTCAGGATTTCGGAACCGTTGTCAGTGCGTGGGGGAGCTCGAGAGACAACTCCACGAAGCTCTCTTCAGTCACAGGTGTTCCCTGTTCGGGGAAGTCCGAGAAATACCTTCCCTGACCTTGGGGGGGCAGCCTCTGTCCCTGGGACTTCCTGCAAACCCCCCTAGCATTCCCTGGCACAGAGACATTAGGAAAATCCTCAGGGGAGACGAGCTTAGGCATTCCATTAGAACCCACGCGCTGCCGACCGTTGGTGGAACCTCCCCACGCTCAGGATTCCGGAACCGTTGTCAGTGCGTGGGGGATCTCGAGAGACAACTCCACACAGCTCTCTTCAGTCATAGGTGTTCCCTGTTCGGGGAAGTCTGAGAAATACCTTCCCTGACCTTGGGGAGGCAGCCTCAGTCCCTGGGACTTCCTGCAAACCCCCCTAGCATTCCCTGGCACAGAGACATTAGGAAAATCCTCAGGGGAGACGAGCTTAGGCATTCCATTAGAACCCACGCGCTGCCGACCGTTGGTGGAACCTCCCCACGCTCAGGATTCCGGAACCGTTGTCAGTGCGTGGGGGAGCTCGAGAGACAACTCCACGCAGCTCTCTTCAGTCACAGGTGTTCCCTGTTCGGGGAAGTCCGAGAAATACCTTCCCTGACCATGGGGAGGCAGCCTCTGTCCCTGGGACTTCCTGCAAACACCCATAGCATTCCCGGGCACAGAGATATTTAGAAAACCCTCAGGGGAGACGAGCTTAGGCATTCCGTTAGAACCCACGCGCTGCCGACCGTTGGTGGAACCTCCCCACGACAGGATTCCGGAACCATTGTCAGTGTGTGGGGGATCTCGAGAGACAACTCCACGCAGCTCTCTTCAGTCACAGGTGTTCCCTGTTCGGGGAAGTCCGAGAAATACCTTCCCTGACCTTGCGGAGGCAGCCTCTGTCCCTGGGACATCCTGCAAACACCCCTAGCATTCCCTGGCACAGAGACATTAGGAAAACCCTCAGGGGAGACGAGCTTAGGCATTCCGTTAGGACCCACGCGCTGCCGACCGTTGGTGGAACCTCCCCACGCTCAGGATTCCGGAACCATTGTCAGTGCGTGGGGGAGCTCGAGAGACAACTCCACGCAGCTCTCTTCAGTCACAGGTGTTCCCTGTTCGGGGAAGTCCGAGAAATACCTTCCCTGACCTTGGGGAGGCAGCCTCTGTCCCTGGGAATTCCTGCAAACACCCCTAGCATTCCCTGGCACAGAGACATTAGGAAAACCCTCAGGGGAGACGAGCTTAGCATTCCGTTAGAACCCACGCGCTGCCGACCGTTGGTGGAACCTCCCCACGCTCAGGATTCCGGAAACATTGTCAGTGCGTGGGGGAGCTCGAGAGACAACTCCACGCAGCTCTCTTCAGTAACAGGTGTTCCCTGTTCGGGGAAGTCCGAGAAATAACTTCCCTGAACTTGGGGAGGCAGCCTCTGTCCCTGGGACATCCTGCAAACCCCCCTAGCATTCCCTGGCACAGAGACATTAGGAAAACCCTCAGGGGAGACGAGCTTAGGCATTCCGTTAGAACCCATGCGCTGCCGACCGTGGGTGGAACCTCCCCACGCTCAGGATTCCAGAACCATTGTCAGTGTGTGGTGGAGCTCGAGAGAAAACTCCACGCAGCTCTCTTCAGTCACAGGTGTTCCATGTTCGGGGAAGTCCGAGAAATACCTTTCTGACCTTGGGGAGGCCGCCTCTGTCCCTGGGACTTCCTGCAAACACCCCTAGCATTCCCTGGCACAGAGACATTAGGAAAACCCTCAGGGGAGACGAGCTTAGCATTCGGTTAGAACCCACGCGCTGCCGACTTTGGTGGAACCTCCCCACGCTCAGGATTTCGGAACCGTTGTCAGTGCGTGGGGGAGCTCGAGAGACAACTCCACGAAGCTCTCTTCAGTCACAGGTGTTCCCTGTTCGGGGAAGTCCGAGAAATACCTTCCCTGACCTTGGGGAGGCAGCCTCTGTCCCTGGAACTTCCTGCAAACCCCCCTAGCATTCCCTGGCACAGAGACATTAGGAAAATCCTCAGGGGAGACGAGCTTAGGCATTCCATTAGAACCCACGCGCTGCCGACCGTTGGTGGAACCTCCCCACGCTCAGGATTCCGGAACCGTTGTCAGTGCGTGGGGGATCTCGAGAGACAACTCCACGCAGCTCTCTTCAGTCATAGGTGTTCCCTGTTCGGGGAAGTCTGAGAAATACCTTCCCTGACCTTGGGGAGGCAGCCTCAGTCCCTGGGACTTCCTGCAAACCCCCCTAGCATTCCCTGGCACAGAGACATTAGGAAAACCCTCAGGGGAGACGAGCTTAAGCATTCCGTTAGAACCCACGCGCTGCCGACTGTTGGTGGAACCTCCCCACGCTCAGGATTCCGAAACCATTGTCACTGCGTGGGGGAGCTCGAGAGACAACTCCACGCAGCTCTCTTCAGTCACAGGTGTTCCCTGTTCGGGGAAGTCCGAGAAATACCTTCCCTGACCTTGGGGAGGCAGCCTCTGTCCCTGGGACTTCCTGCAAACACCCATAGCATTCCCTGGCACAGAGATATTTAGAAAACCCTCAGGGGAGACGAGCTTAGGCATTCCGTTAGAACCCACGCGCTGCCGACCGTTGGTGGAACCTCCCCACGCTCAGGATTCTGGAACCGTTGTCATTGCGTGGGGGATCTCGAGAGACAACTCCACGCAGCTCTCTTCAGTCACAGGTGTTCCCTGTTCGGGGAAGTCCGAGAAATACCTTCCCTGACCTTGCGGAGGCAGCCTCTGTCCCTGGGACTTCCTGCAAACACCCCTAGCATTCCCTGGCACAGAGACATTAGGAAAACCCTCAGGGGAGACGAGCTTAGCATTCCGTTAGAACCCACGCGCTGCCGACCGTTGGTGGAAACTCCCCACGCTCAGGATTCCGGAACCATTGTCAGTGCGTGGGGCAGCTCGAGAGACAACTCCACGCAGCTCTCTTCAGTCACAGGTGTTCCCTGTTCTCGGAAGTCCGAGAAATAACTTCCCTGACCTTGGGGAGGCAGCCTCTGTCCCTGGGACTTCCTGCAAACACCCCTAGCATTCCCTGGCACAGAGACATTAGGAAAACCCTCAGGGGAGACGAGCTTAGGCATTCCGTTAGAACCCACGTGCTGCCGACCGTTGGTGGAACCTCCCCACGCTCAGGATTCCGGAACCGTTGTCAGTGCGTGGGGGATCACGAGAGACAACTCCACGCAGCTCTCTTCAGTCATAAGGTTTCCCTGTTCGGGGAAGTCTGAGAAATACCTTCCCTGACCTTGGGGAGGCAGCCTCAGTCCCTGGGACTTCCTGCAAACCCCCCTAGCATTCCCTGGCACAGAGACATTAGGAAAACCCTCAGGGGAGACGAGCTTATGCATTCCGTTAGAACCCACGCGCTGCCGACCGTTGGTGGAACCTCCCCACGCTCAGGATTCCGAAACCATTGTCACTGCGTGGGGGAGCTCGAGAGACAACTCCACGCAGCTCTCTTCAGTCACAGGTGTTCCCTGTTCGGGGAAGTCCGAGAAATACCTTCCCTGACCTTGGGGAGGCAGCCTCTGTCCCTGGGACTTCCTGCAAACACCCCTAGCATTCCCTGGCACAGAGATATTTAGAAAACCCTCAGGGGAGACGAGCTTAGGCATTCTGTTAGAACCCACGCGCTGCCGACCGTTGGTGGAACCTCCCCACGCTCAGGATTCCGGAACCATTGTCAGTGCGTGGGGGATCTCGAGAGACAACTCCACGCAGCTCTCTTCAGTCACAGGTGTTCCCTGTTCGGGGAAGTCCGAGAAATACCTTCCCTGACCTTGGGGAGGCAGCCTCTGTCCCTGGGACTTCCTGCAAACACCCCTAGCATTCCCTGGCACAGAGATATTTAGAAAACCCTCAGGGGAGACGAGCTTAGGCATTCTGTTAGAACCCACGCGCTGCCGACCGTTGGTGGAACCTCCCCACGCTCAGGATTCCGGAACCATTGTCAGTGCGTGGGGGATCTCGAGAGATAACTCCACGCAGCTCTCTTCAGTCACAGGTGTTCCCTGTTCGGGGAAGTCCGAGAAATACCTTCCCTGACCTTGCGGAGGCAGCCTCTGTCCCTGGGACTTCCTGCAAACCCCCCTAGCATTCCCTGGCACAGAGACATTAGGAAAACCCTCAGGGGAGACGAGCTTAGGCATTCCGTTAGAACCCACGCGCTGCCGACCGTTGGTGGAACCTCCCCACGCTCAGGATTCCGGAACCATTGTCAGTGCGTGGGGAAGCTCGAGAGACAACTCCACGCATCTCTCTTCAGTCACAGGTGTTCCCTGTTCGGGGAAGTCCGAGAAATACCTTCCCTTACCTTGGGGAGGCAGCCTCTGTCCCTGGGAATTCCTGCAAACACCCCTAGCATCCCTGGCAGAGAGACATTAGGAAAACACTCAGGGGAGACGAGCTTAGGCATTCCGTTAGAATCCACGCGCTGCCGACCGTTGGTGGAACCTCCCCACGCTCAGGATTCCGGAACCATTGTCAGTGAGTGGGGGAGCTCGAGAGACAACTCCACGCAGCTCTCTTCAGTCACAGGAGTTCCCTGTTCGGGGAAGTCCGAGAAATACATTCCCTGACCTTGGGGAGGCAGCCTCTGTCCCTGGGACTTCCTGCTAACCATCCTAGCATTCCCTGGCACAGAGACATTAGGAAAACCCTCAGGGGAGACGAGCTTAGGCATTCCGTTAGAACCCACGCGCTGCCGACCGTTGGTGGAACCTCCCCACGCTCAGGATTTCGGAACCGTTGTCAGTGCGTGGGGGAGCTCGAGAGACAACTCCACGAAGCTCTCTTCAGTCACAGGTGTTCCCTGTTCGGGGAAGTCCGAGAAATACCTTCCCTGACCTTGGGGAGGCAGCCTCTGTCCCTGGGACTTCCTGCAAACCCCCCTAGCATTCCCTGGCACAGAGATATTAGGAAAATCCTCAGGGGAGACGAGCTTAGGCATTCCATTAGAACCCACGCGCTGCCGACCGTTGGTGGAACCTCCCCACGCTCAGGATTCCGGAACCGTTGTCAGTGCGTGGGGGATCTCGAGAGACAACTCCACGCAGCTCTCTTCAGTCACAGGTGTTCCCTGTTCGGGGAAGTCCGAGAAATACCTTCCCTGACCTTGGGGAGGCAGCCTCTGTCCCTGGGAATTCCTGCAAACACCCCTAGCATCCCTGGCAGAGAGACATTAGGAAAACCCTCAGGGGAGACGAGCTTAGGCATTCCGTTAGAATCCACGCACTGCCGACCGTTGGTGGAACCTCCCCACGCTCAGGATTCCGGAACCATTGTCAGTGCGTGGGGGAGCTCGAGAGACAACTCCACGCAGCTCTCTTCAGTCACAGGAGTTCCCTGTTCGGGGAAGTCCGAGAAATACATTCCCTGACCTTGGGGAGGCAGCCTCTGTCCCTGGGACTTCCTGCTAACCATCCTAGCATTCCCTGGCACAGAGACATTAGGAAAACCCTCAGGGGAGACGAGCTTAGGCATTCCGTTAGAACCCACGCGCTGCCGACCGTTGGTGGAACCTCCCCACGCTCAGGATTCCGGAACCATTGTCAGTGCGTGGTGGAGCTCGAGAGAAAACTCCACGCAGCTCTCTTCAGTCACAGGTGTTCCATGTTCGGGGAAGTGCGAGAAATACCTTTCTGACCTTGGGGAGGCCGCCTCTGTCCCTGGGACTTCCTGCAAACACCCCTAGCATTCCCTGGCACAGAGACATTAGGAAAACCCTCAGGGGAGACGAGCTTAGCATTCCGTTAGAACCCACGCGCTGCCGACCGTTGGTGGAACCTCCCCACGCTCAGGATTTCGGAACCGTTGTCAGTGCGTGGGGGAGCTCGAGAGACAACTCCACGAAGCTCTCTTCAGTCACAGGTGTTCCCTGTTCGGGGAAGTCCGAGAAATACCTTCCCTGACCTTGGGGAGGCAGCCTCTGTCCCTGGGACTTCCTGCAAACCCCCCTAGCATTCCCTGGCACAGAGACATTAGGAAAATCCTCAGGGGAGACGAGCTTAGGCATTCCATTAGAACCCACGCGCTGCCGACCGTTGGTGGAACCTCCCCACGCTCAGGATTCCGGAACCATTGTCAGTGCGTGGGGGATCTCGAGAGACAACTCCACGCAGCTCTCTTCAGTCATAGGTGTTCCCTGTTCGGGGAAGTCTGAGAAATACCTTCAATGACCTTGGGGAGGCAGCATCAGTCCCTGGGACTTCCTGCAAACCCCCCTAGCATTCCCTGGCACAGAGACATTAGGAAAACCCTCAGCGGAGACGAGCTTAAGCATTCCGTTAGAACCCACGCGCTGCCGACCGTTGGTGGAACCTCCCCACGCTCAGGATTCCGAAACCATTGTCACTGCGTGGGGGAGCTCGAGAGACAACTCCACGCAGCTCTCTTCAGTCACAGGTGTTCCCTGTTCGGGGAAGTCCGAGAAATACCTTCCCTGACCATGGGGAGGCAGCCTCTGTCCCTGGGACTTCCTGCAAACACCCATAGCATTCCCTGGCACAGAGATATTTAGAAAACCCTCAGGGGAGACGAGCTTAGGCATTCCGTTAGAACCCACGCGCTGCCGACCGTTGGTGGAACCTCCCCACGCTCAGGATTCCGGAAACATTGTCAGTGCGTGGGGGAGCTCGAGAGACAACTCCACGCAGCTCTCTTCAGTCACAGGTGTTCCCTATTCGGGGAAGTCCGAGAAATACCTTCCCTGACCTTGCGGAGGCAGCCTCTGTCCCTGGGACTTCCTGCAAACACCCCTAGCATTCCCTGGCACAGAGACATTAGGAAAACCCTCAGGGGAGACGAGCTTAGGCATTCCGTTAGGACCCACGCGCTGCCGACCGTTGGTGGAACCTCCCCACGCTCAGGATTCCGGAACCATTGTCAGTGCGTGGGGGAGCTCGAGAGACAACTCCACGCAGCTCTCTTCAGTCACAGGTGTTCCCTGTTCGGGGAAGTCCGAGAAATACCTTCCATGACCTTGGGGAGGCAGCCTCTGTCCCTGGGAATTCCTGCAAACACCCCTAGCATTCCCTGGCACAGAGACATTAGGAAAACCCTCAGGGGAGACGAGCTTAGCATTCCGTTAGAACCCACGCGCTGCCGACCGTTGGTGGAACCTCCCCACGCTCAGGATTCCGGAACCATTGTCAGTGCGTGGGGCAGCTCGAGAGACAACTCCACGCAGCTCTCTTCAGTCACAGGTGTTCCCTATTCGGGGAAGTCCGTGAAATAACTTCTCTGAACATGGGGAGGCAGCCTCTGTCCCTGGGACTTCCTGCAAACCCCCCTAGCATTCCCTGGCACAGAGACATTAGGAAAACCCTCAGGGGAGACGAGCTTAGGCATTCCGTTAGAACCCACGCGCTGCCGACCGTTGGTGGAACCTCCCCACGCTCAGGATTCCGGAACCATTGTCAGTGCGTGGGGGAGCTCGAGAGACAACTCCACGCAGCTCTCTTCAGTCACAGGTGTTCCCTGTACGGGGAAGACTGAGAAATACCTTCCCTGACCTTGGGGAGACAGCCTCAGTCCCTGGGAATTCCTGCAAACCCCCCTAGCATTCCCTGGCACAGAGACATTAGGAAAACCCTCAGGGGAGACGAGCTTAGTCATTCCGTTAGAACCGAAGCGATGCCGAGCGTTGGTGGAACCTCCACACGCTCAGGATTCCGGAATCATTGTCAGTGCGTGGGGGAGCTCGAGAGACAACTCCACGCAGCTCTCTTCAGTCACAGGTGTTCCCTGTTCGGGGAACTCCGAGAAATACCTTCTCTGACCTTGGTGAGGCAGCCTCTGTCCCTGGGACATCCTGCAAACACCCCTAGCATTCCCTGGCACAGAGACATTAGGAAAACCCTCAGGGGAGACGAACTTAAGCATTCCGTTAGAACCCACGCGCTGCCGACCTTTGGTGGAACCTCCCCACGCTCAGTATTCCGGAACCATTGTCAGTGCGTGGGGGAGCTCGAGAGACAACTCCACGCAGCTCTCTTCAGCCACAGGTGTTCCCTGTTTGGGGAAGTCCGAGAAATACCTTCCCTGACCTTGGGGAGGCAGCCTCTGTCACTGGGACTTCCTGCAAACACCCCTAGCATTCCCTGGCACAGAGAATTTAGGAAAACCCTCAGGGGAGACGAGCTTAGGCATTCCCTTAGAACCCACGCGCTGCCGACCGTTGGTGGAACCTCCCCACGCTCAGGATTCCGGAACCATTGTCAGCGCGTGGGGAACTAGGGAAAAAACTCCACGCATCTCTCTTCAGTCACAGGTGTTCCCTGTTCGGGGAAGTCCGAGAAATAACTTCCCTGAACTTGGGGAGGCAGCCTCTGTTTCTGGGACTTCCTGCAAACCCCCCTAGCATTCCCTGGCACAGAGACATTAGGAAAACCCTCAGGGGAGACGAGCTTAGGCATTCGGTTAGATCCCACGCGCTGCCGACCCTTGGTGGAACCTCAACACGCTCAGGATTCCGGAACGGTTGTCAGTGCGTGGGGGAGCTCGAGAGACAACTCCACGCAGCTCTCTTCAGTCACAGGTGTTCCTGTTCGGGGAAGTCCGAGAAATACCTTCCCTGACCTTGGGGAGGCAGCCTCTGACCCTGGGACTTCCTGCAAACCCCCCTAGCATTCCCTGGCACAGAGACATTAGGAAAACCCTCTGAGGAGACGAGCTTAGGCATTCCGTTAGAACCGAAGCAATGCCGAGCGTTGGTGGAACCTCCACACGCTCAGGATTCCGGAATCATTGTCAGTGCGTGGGGGAGCTCGAGAGACAACTCCACGCAGCTCTCTTCAGTCACAGGTGTTCCCTGTTCGGGGAACTCCGAGAAATACCTTCTCTGACCTTGGTGAGGCAGCCTCTGTCCCTGGGACATCCTGCAAACACCCCTAGCATTCCCTGGCACAGAGACATTAGGAAAACCCTCAGGGGAGACGAACTTAAGCATTCCGTTAGAACCCACGCGCTGCCGACCTTTGGTGGAACCTCCCCACGCTCAGTATTCCGGAACCATTGTCAGTGCGTGGGGGAGCTCGAGAGACAACTCCACGCAGCTCTCTTCAGCCACAGGTGTTCCCTGTTTGGGGAAGTCCGAGAAATACCTTCCCTGACCTTGGGGAGGCAGCCTCTGTCACTGGGACTTCCTGCAAACACCCCTAGCATTCCCTGGCACAGAGAATTTAGGAAAACCCTCAGGGGAGACGAGCTTAGGCATTCCCTTAGAACCCACGCGCTGCCGACCGTTGGTGGAACCTCCCCACGCTCAGGATTCCGGAACCATTGTCAGCGCGTGGGGGAGCTAGAGAAAAAACTCCACGCATGTCTCTTCAGTCACAGGTGTTCCCTGTTCGGGGAAGTCCGAGAAATAACTTCCCTGAACTTGGGGAGGCAGCCTCTGTCCCTGGGACTTCCTGCAAACAACCCTAGCATTCCCTGGCACAGAGAAATTAGGAAAACCCTCAGGGGAGACGAGCTTAGCATTCCGTTAGAACCCACGCGCTGCCGACCGTTGGTGGAACCTCCCCACGCTCAGGATTCCGGAACCGTTGTCAGTGCGTGGGGGAGCTCGAGAGACAACTCCACGAAGCTCTCTTCAGTCACAGGTGTTCCCTGTTCGGGGAAGTCCGAGAAATACCTTCCCTGACCTTGGGGAGGTAGCCTCTGACACTGGGACTTCCTGCAAACCCCCCTAGCATTCCCTGGCACAGTGACATTAGGAAAATCCTCAGGGGAGACGAGCTTAGGCATTCCGTTAGAACCCACGCGCTGCCGACCGTTGGTGGAACCTCCCCACGCTCAGGATTCCGGAACCGTTGTCAGTGCGTGGGGGATCTCGAGAGAAAACTCCACGCAGCTCTCTTCAGTCATAAGTGTTCCCTGTTCGGGGAAGTCTGAGAAATACCTTCCCTGACCTTGGGGAGGCAGCCTCAGTCCCTGGGACTTCCTGCAAACCCCCCTAGCATTCCCTGGCACAGAGACATTAGGAAAACCCTCAGGGGAGACGAGCTTAAGCATTCCGTTAGAACCCACGCGCTGCCGACCGTTGGTGGAACCTCCCCACGCTCAGGATTCCGAAACCATTGTCACTGCGTGGGGGAGCTCGAGAGACAACTCCACGCAGCTCTCTTCAGTCACAGGTGTTCCCTGTTAGGGGAAGTCCGAGAAATACCTTCCCTGACCTTGGGGAGGCAGCCTCTGTCCCTGGGACTTCCTGCAAACACCCCTAGCATTCCCTGGCACAGAGATATTTAGAAAACCCTCAGGGGAGACGAGCTTAGGCATTCTGTTAGAACCCACGCGCTGCCGACCGTTGGTGGAACCTCCCCACGCTCAGGATTCCGGAACCATTGTCAGTGCGTGGGGGATCTCGAGAGACAACTCCACGCAGCTCTCTTCAGTCACAGGTGTTCCCTGTTTGGGGAAGTCAGAGAAAAACCTTCCCTGACCTTGGGGAGACAGCCTCTGTCCCTGGGACTTCCTACAAGCCCCCCTAGCATTCCCTGGCACAGAGAAATTAGGAAAACCCTCAGGGGAGACGAGCTTAGGCATTCCATTAGAACCCACGGGCTGCCGAACGTTGGTGGAACCTCCCCAAGCTCAGGATTCCGGAACCATTGTCAGTGCGTGGGGGAGCTCGAGAGACAACTCCACGCAGCTCTCTTCAGTCACAGGTGTTCCCTGTTAGGGGAAGTCAGAGAAATACCTTCCCTGACCATGGGGAGGCAGCCTCTGCCCTGGGATTTCCTGCAAACACCCCTAGCATTCCCTGGCACAGAGACATTAGGAAAACCCTCAGGGGAGACGAGCTTAGGCATTCCGTTAGAACCCACGCGCTGCCGACCGTTGGTGGAACCTCCCCACGCTCAGGATTCCGGAACCATTGTCAGTGCGTGGGGCAGCTCGAGAGACAACTCCACGCAGCTCTCTTCAGTCACAGGTGTTCCCTGTTCTGGGAAGTCCGAGAAATACCTTCCCTGACCTTGGGGAGGCAGCCTCTGTCCCTTGGACTTCCTGCAAACACCCCTAGCATTCCCTGGCACAGAGACATTAGGTAAACCATCAGGGGAGACGAGCTTAGGAATTCCGTTAGAACCAACGCGCTGCCGACCGTTGGTGGAACCTCCCCACGCTCAGGATTCCGGAACCATTGTCAGCGCGTGGGGGAGCTCGAGAGACAACTCCACGCAGCTCTCTTCAGTCACAGGTGTTCCCTGTTTGGGGAAGTCCGAGAAATACCTTCCCTGACCTTGGGGAGGCAGCCTCAGACCCTGGGACATCCTGCAAACACCCCTAGCATTCCCTGGCACAGAGACATTAGGAAAACCCTCAGGGGAGACGAGCTTAGGCATTCCGTTAGAACCCACGCGCTGCCGACCGTTGGTGGAGCCTCCCCACGCTCAGGATTCCGGAACCATTGTCAGTGCGTGGGGGAGCTCGAGAGACAACTCCACGCAGCTCTCTTCAGTCACAGGTGTTCCCTGTTCGGGGAAGTCCGAGAAATAACTTCTCTGAACTTGGGGAGGCAGCCTCTGTCCCTGGGACTTCCTGCAAACACCCCTAGCATTCCCTGGCACAGAGACATTAGGAAAACCCTCAGGGGAGACGAGCTTAGGCATTCCGTTAGAACCCACGCGCTGCCGACCGTTGGTGGAACCTCCCCACGCTCAGGATTCCGGAACCGTTGTGAGTGCGTGGGGGAGCTCGAGAGAAAACTCCACGCAGCTGTCTTCAGCCACAGGTGTTCCCTGTTCGGGGAAGTCCGAGAAATACCTTCCCTGAACTTGGGGAGGCAGCCTCTGTCCCTGGGACTTCCTGCAAACTCCCCTAGCATTCCCTGGCACAGAGACATTAGAAAAATCCTCAGGGTAGACGAGCTTAGGCGTTCCGTTAGAACCCACGCGCTGCCGACCGTTGGTGGAACCTCCCCACGCTCAGGATTCCGGAACCGTTGTCATTGCGTGGGGGATCTCGAGAGACAACTCCACCCAGCTCTCTTCAGTCATAGGTGTTCCCTGTTCGGGGAAGACTGAGAAATACCTTCCCTGAACTTGGGGAGGCAGCCTCAGTCCCTGGGACTTCCTGCAAACCCCCCTAGCATTCCCTGGCACAGAGACATTAGGAAAACCCTCAGGGGAGACGAGCTTAGTCATTCCGTTAGAACCGAAGCGATGCCGAGCGTTGGTGGAACCTCCACACGCTCAGGATTCCGGAATCATTGTCAGTGCGTGGGGGAGCTCGAGAGACAACTCCACGCAGCTCTCTTCAGTCACAGGTGTTCCCTGTTCGGGGAACTCCGAGAAATACCTTCTCTGACCTTGGGGAGGCAGCCTCTGACCCTGGGACATCCTGCAAACACCCCTAGCATTCCCTGGCACAGAGACATTAGGAAAACCCTCAGGGGAGACGAGCTTAGGCATTCCGTTAGAACCCACGCGCTGCCGACCGTTGGTGGAACCTCCCCACGCTCAGGATTCCGGAACCATTGTCAGTGCGTGGGGGAGCTCGAGAGACAACTCCACGCAGCTCTCTTCAGTCACAGGTGTTCCCTGTTTGGGGAAGTCCGAGAAATAACTTCCCTGACCTTGGGGAGGCAGCCTCTGTCCCTGGGAATTCCTGCAAACACCCCTAGCATTCCCTGGCACAGAGACATTAGGAAAACCCTCAGGGGAGACGAGCTTAGCATTCCGTTAGAACCCACGCGCTGCCGACCGTTGGTGGAACCTCCCCACGCTCAGGATTCCGGAACCATTGTCAGTGCGTGGGGCAGCTCGAGAGAAACTCCACGCAGCTCTCTTCAGTCACAGGTGTTCCCTGTTCTGGGAAGTCCGAGAAATAACTTCCCTGACCTTGGGGAGGCAGCCTCTGTCCCTGGGACTTCCTGCAAACACCCCTAGCATTCCCTGGCACAGAGACATTAGGAAAACCCTCAGGGGAGACGAGCTTAGGCATTCCGTTAGAACCCACGCGCTGCCGACCGTTGGTGGAACCTCCCCACGCTCAGGATTCCGGAACCGTTGTCAGTGCGTGGGGGATCACGAGAGACAACTCCACGCAGCTCTCTTCAGTCATAAGTGTTCCCTGTTCGGGGAAGTCTGAGAAATACCTTCCCTGACCTTGGGGAGGCAGCCTCAGTCCCTGGGACTTCCTGCAAACCCCCCTAGCATTCCCTGGCACAGAGACATTAGGAAAATCCTCAGGGGAGACGAGCTTAGGCATTCCATTAGAACCCACGCGCTGCCGACCGTTGGTGGAACCTCCCCACGCTCAGGATTCCGGAACCGTTGTCAGTGCGTGGGGGAGCTCGAGAGACAACTCCACGCAGCTCTCTTCAGTCACAGGTGTTCCCTGTTCGGGGAAGTCCGAGAAATACCTTCCCTGACCATGGGGAGGCAGCCTCTGTCCCTGGGACTTCATGCAAACACCCATAGCATTCCCTGGCACAGAGATATTTAGAAAACCCTCAGGGGAGACGAGCTTAGGCATTCCGTTAGAACCCACGCGCTGCCGACCGTTGGTGGAACCTCCCCACGACAGGATTCCGGAACCATTGTCAGTGCGTGGGGGATCTCGAGAGACAACTCCACGCAGCTCTCTTCAGTCACAGGTGTTCCCTGTTCGGGGAAGTCCGAGAAATACCTTCCCTGACCTTGCGGAGGCAGCCTCTGTCCCTGGGACATCCTGCAAACACCCCTAGCATTCCCTGGCACAGAGACATTAGGAAAACCCTCAGGGGAGACGAGCTTAGGCATTCCGTTAGGACCCACGCGCTGCCGACCGTTGGTGGAACCTCCCCACGCTCAGGATTCCGGAACCATTGTCAGTGCGTGGGGGAGCTCGAGAGACAACTCCACGCAGCTCTCTTCAGTCACAGGTGTTCCCTGTTCGGGGAAGTCCGAGAAATACCTTCCCTGACCTTGGGGAGGCAGCCTCTGTCCCTGGGAATTCCTGCAAACACCCCTAGCATTCCCTGGCACAGAGACATTAGGAAAACCCTCAGGGGAGACGAGCTTAGCATTCCGTTAGAACACACGCGCTGCCGACCGTTGGTGGAACCTCCCCACGCTCAGGATTCCGGAAACATTGTCAGTGCGTGGGGGAGCTCGAGAGACAACTCCACGCAGCTCTCCTCAGTAACAGGTGTTCCCTGTTCGGGGAAGTCCGAGAAATAACTTCCCTGAACTTGGGGAGGCAGCCTCTGTCCCTGGGACATCCTGCAAACCCCCCTAGCATTCCCTGGCACAGAGACATTAGGAAAACCCTCAGGGGAGACGAGCTTAGGCATTCCGTTAGAACCCATGCGCTGCCGACCGTGGGTGGAACCTCCCCACGCTCAGGATTCCAGAACCATTGTCAGTGTGTGGTGGAGCTCGAGAGAAAACTCCACGCAGCTCTCTTCAGTCACAGGTGTTCCATGTTCGGGGAAGTCCGAGAAATACCTTTCTGACCTTGGGGAGGCCGCCTCTGTCCCTGGGACTTCCTGCAAACACCCCTAACATTCCCTGGCACAGAGACATTAGGAAAACCCTCAGGGGAGACGAGCTTAGCATTCGGTTAGAACCCACGCGCTGCCGACTTTGGTGGAACCTCCCCACGCTCAGGATTTCGGAACCGTTGTCAGTGCGTGGGGGAGCTCGAGAGACAACTCCACGAAGCTCTCTTCAGTCACAGGTGTTCCCTGTTCGGGGAAGTCCGAGAAATACCTTCCCTGACCTTGGGGAGGCAGCCTCTGTCCCTGGGACTTCCTGCAAACCCCCCTAGCATTCCCTGGCACAGAGACATTAGGAAAATCCTCAGGGGAGACGAGCTTAGGCATTCCATTAGAACCCACGCGCTGCCGACCGTTGGTGGAACCTCCCCACGCTCAGGATTCCGGAACCGTTGTCAGTGCGTGGGGGATCTCGAGAGACAACTCCACGCAGCTCTCTTCAGTCATAGGTGTTCCCTGTTCGGGGAAGTCTGAGAAATACCTTCCCTGACCTTGGGGAGTCAGCCTCAGTCCCTGGGACTTCCTGCAAACCCCCCTAGCATTCCCTGGCACAGAGACATTAGGAAAACCCTCAGGGGAGACGAGCTTAAGCATTCCGTTAGAACCCACGCGCTGCCGACTGTTGGTGGAACCTCCCCACGCTCAGGATTCCGAAACCATTGTCACTGCGTGGGGGAGCTCGAGAGACAACTCCACGCAGCTCTCTTCAGTCACAGGTGTTCCCTGTTCGGGGAAGTCCGAGAAATACCTTCCCTGACCTTGGGGAGGCAGCCTCTGTCCCTGGGACTTCCTGCAAACACCCATAGCATTCCCTGGCACAGAGATATTTAGAAAACCCTCAGGGGAGACGAGCTTAGGCATTCCGTTAGAACCCAGGCGCTGCCGACCGTTGGTGGAACCTCCCCACGCTCAGGATTCCGGAACCATTGTCAGTGCGTGGGGGATCTCGAGAGACAACTCCACGCAGCTCTCTTCAGTCACAGGTGTTCCCTGTTCGGGGAAGTCCGAGAAATACCTTCCCTGACCTTGCGGAGGCAGCCTCTGTCCCTGGGAATTCCTGCAAACACCCCTAGCATTCCCTGGCACAGAGACATTAGGAAAACCCTCAGGGGAGACGAGCTTAGCATTCCGTTAGAACCCACGCGCTGCCGACCGTTGGTGGAACCTCCCCACGCTCAGGATTCCGGAACCATTGTCAGTGCGTGGGGCAGCTCGAGAGACAACTCCACGCAGCTCTCTTCAGTCACAGGTGTTCCCTGTTCTCGGAAGTCCGAGAAATAACTTCCCTGACCTTGGGGAGGCAGCCTCTGTCCCTGGGACTTCCTGCAAACACCCCTAGCATTCCCTGGCACAGAGACATTAGGAAAACCCTCAGGGGAGACGAGCTTAGGCATTCCGTTAGAACCCACGCGCTGCCGACCGTTGGTGGAACCTCCCCACGCTCAGGATTCCGGAACCGTTGTCAGTGCGTGGGGGATCACGAGAGACAACTCCACGCAGCTCTCTTCAGTCATAAGGTTTCCCTGTTCGGGGAAGTCTGAGAAATACCTTCCCTGACCTTGGGGAGGCAGCCTCAGTCCCTGGGACTTCCTGCAAACCCCCCTAGCATTCCCTGGCACAGAGACATTAGGAAAACCCTCAGGGGAGACGAGCTTAGCATTCCGTTAGAACCCACGCGCTGCCGACCGTTGGTGGAACCTCCCCACGCTCAGGATTCCGAAACCATTGTCACTGCGTGGGGGAGCTCGAGAGACAACTCCACGCAGCTCT
This sequence comes from Vicugna pacos, assembly GCF_048564905.1. NCBI lineage: Eukaryota > Metazoa > Chordata > Mammalia > Artiodactyla > Camelidae > Vicugna > Vicugna pacos. The sequence continues at coordinate 56,306,615 of NW_027328721.1, forward strand.
CTTCAGTCACAGGTGTTCCCTGTTCGGGGAAGTCCGAGAAATACCTTCCCTGACCTTGGGGAGGCAGCCTCTGTCCCTGGGACTTCCTGCAAACACCCCTAGCATTCCCTGGCACAGAGATATTTAGAAAACCCTCAGGGGAGACGAGCTTAGGCATTCTGTTAGAACCCACGCGCTGCCGACCGTTGGTGGAACCTCCCCACGCTCAGGATTCCGGAACCATTGTCAGTGCGTGGGGGATCTCGAGAGACAACTCCACGCAGCTCTCTTCAGTCACAGGTGTTCCCTGTTCGGGGAAGTCCGAGAAATACCTTCCCTTACCTTGGGGAGGCAGCCTCTGTCCCTGGGACTTCCTGCAAACACCCCTAGCATTCCCTGGCACAGAGATATTTAGAAAACCCTCAGGGGAGACGAGCTTAGGCATTCTGTTAGAACCCACGCGCTGCCGACCGTTGGTGGAACCTCCCCACGCTCAGGATTCCGGAACCATTGTCAGTGCGTGGGGGATCTCGAGAGATAACTCCACGCAGCTCTCTTCAGTCACAGGTGTTCCCTGTTCGGGGAAGTCCGAGAAATACCTTCCCTGACCTTGCGGAGGCAGCCTCTGTCCCTGGGACTTCCTGCAAACCCCCCTAGCATTCCCTGGCACAGAGACATTAGGAAAACCCTCAGGGGAGACGAGCTTAGGCATTCCGTTAGAACCCACGCGCTGCCGACCGTTGGTGGAACCTCCCCACGCTCAGGATTCCGGAACCATTGTCAGTGCGTGGGGAAGCTCGAGAGACAACTCCACGCATCTCTCTTCAGTCACAGGTGTTCCCTGTTCGGGGAAGTCCGAGAAATACCTTCCCTTACCTTGGGGAGGCAGCCTCTGTCCCTGGGAATTCCTGCAAACACCCCTAGCATCCCTGGCAGAGAGACATTAGGAAAACACTCAGGGGAGACGAGCTTAGGCATTCCGTTAGAATCCACGCGCTGCCGACCGTTGGTGGAACCTCCCCACGCTCAGGATTCCGGAACCATTGTCAGTGCGTGGGGGAGCTCGAGAGACAACTCCACGCAGCTCTCTTCAGTCACAGGAGTTCCCTGTTCGGGGAAGTCCGAGAAATACATTCCCTGACCTTGGGGAGGCAGCCTCTGTCCCTGGGACTTCCTGCTAACCATCCTAGCATTCCCTGGCACAGAGACATTAGGAAAACCCTCAGGGGAGACGAGCTTAGGCATTCCGTTAGAACCCACGCGCTGCCGACCGTTGGTGGAACCTCCCCACGCTCAGGATTCCGGAACCATTGTCAGTGCGTGGTGGAGCTCGAGAGAAAACTCCACGCAGCTCTCTTCAGTCACAGGTGTTCCATGTTCGGGGAAGTCCGAGAAATACCTTTCTGACTTTGGGGAGGCCGCCTCTGTCCCTGGGACTTCCTGCAAACACCCCTAGCATTCCCTGGCACAGAGACATTAGGAAAACCCTCAGGGGAGACGAGCTTAGCATTCCGTTAGAACCCACGCGCTGCCGACCGTTGGTGGAACCTCCCCACGCTCAGGATTTCGGAACCGTTGTCAGTGCGTGGGGGAGCTCGAGAGACAACTCCACGAAGCTCTCTTCAGTCACAGGTGTTCCCTGTTCGGGGAAGTCCGAGAAATACCTTCCCTGACCTTGGGGAGGCAGCCTCTGTCCCTGGGACTTCCTGCAAACCCCCCTAGCATTCCCTGGCACAGAGACATTAGGAAAATCCTCAGGGGAGACGAGCTTAGGCATTCCATTAGAACCCACGCGCTGCCGACCGTTGGTGGAACCTCCCCACGCTCAGGATTCCGGAACCGTTGTCAGTGCGTGGGGGATCTCGAGAGACAACTCCACGCAGCTCTCTTCAGTCACAGGTGTTCCCTGTTCGGGGAAGTCCGAGAAATACCTTCCCTGACCTTGGGGAGGCAGCCTCTGTCCCTGGGAATTCCTGCAAACACCCCTAGCATCCCTGGCAGAGAGACATTAGGAAAACCCTCAGGGGAGACGAGCTTAGGCATTCCGTTAGAATCCACGCACTGCCGACCGTTGGTGGAACCTCCCCACGCTCAGGATTCCGGAACCATTGTCAGTGCGTGGGGGAGCTCGAGAGACAACTCCACGCAGCTCTCTTCAGTCACAGGAGTTCCCTGTTCGGGGAAGTCCGAGAAATACATTCCCTGACCTTGGGAAGGCAGCCTCTGTCCCTGGGACTTCCTGCTAACCATCCTAGCATTCCCTGGCACAGAGACATTAGGAAAACCCTCAGGGGAGACGAGCTTAGGCATTCCGTTAGAACCCACGCGCTGCCGACCGTTGGTGGAACCTCCCCACGCTCAGGATTCCGGAACCATTGTCAGTGCGTGGTGGAGCTCGAGAGAAAACTCCACGCAGCTCTCTTCAGTCACAGGTGTTCCATGTTCGGGGAAGTGCGAGAAATACCTTTCTGACCTTGGGGAGGCCGCCTCTGTCCCTGGGACTTCCTGCAAACACCCCTCGCATTCCCTGGCACAGAGACATTAGGAAAACCCTCAGGGGAGACGAGCTTAGCATTCCGTTAGAACCCACGCGCTGCCGACCGTTGGTGGAACCTCCCCACGCTCAGGATTTCGGAACCGTTGTCAGTGCGTGGGGGAGCTCGAGAGACAACTCCACGAAGCTCTCTTCAGTCACAGGTGTTCCCTGTTCGGGGAAGTCCGAGAAATACCTTCCCTGACCTTGGGGAGGCAGCCTCTGTCCCTGGGACTTCCTGCAAACCCCCCTAGCATTCCCTGGCACAGAGACATTAGGAAAATCCTCAGCGGAGACGAGCTTAGGCATTCCATTAGAACCCACGCGCTGCCGACCGTTGGTGGAACCTCCCCACGCTCAGGATTCCGGAACCGTTGTCAGTGCGTGGGGGATCTCGAGAGACATCTCCACGCAGCTCTCTTCAGTCATAGGTGTTCCCTGTTCGGGGAAGTCTGAGAAATACCTTCAATGACCTTGGGGAGGCAGCATCAGTCCCTGGGACTTCCTGCAAACCCCCCTAGCATTCCCTGGCACAGAGACATTAGGAAAACCCTCAGCGGAGACGAGCTTAAGCATTCCGTTAGAACCCACGCGCTGCCGACCGTTGGTGGAACCTCCCCACGCTCAGGATTCCGAAACCATTGTCACTGCGTGGGGGAGCTCGAGAGACAACTCCACGCAGCTCTCTTCAGTCACAGGTGTTCCCTGTTCGGGGAAGTCCGAGAAATACCTTCCCTGACCATGGGGAGGCAGCCTCTGTCCCTGGGACTTCCTGCAAACACCCATAGCATTCCCTGGCACAGAGATATTTAGAAAACCCTCAGGGGAGACGAGCTTAGGCATTCCGTTAGAACCCACGCGCTGCCGACCGTTGGTGGAACCTCCCCACGCTCAGGATTCCGGAACCATTGTCAGTGCGTGGGGGAGCTCGAGAGACAACTCCACGCAGCTCTCTTCAGTCACAGGTGTTCCCTATTCGGGGAAGTCCGAGAAATACCTTCCCTGACCTTGCGGAGGCAGCCTCTGTCCCTGGGACTTCCTGCAAACACCCCTAGCATTCCCTGGCACAGAGACATTAGGAAAACCCTCAGGGGAGACGAGCTTAGGCATTCCGTTAGGACCCACGCGCTGCCGACCGTTGGTGGAACCTCCCCACGCTCAGGATTCCGGAACCATTGTCAGTGCGTGGGGGAGCTCGAGAGACAACTCCACGCAGCTCTCTTCAGTCACAGGTGTTCCCTGTTCGGGGAAGTCCGAGAAATACCTTCCATGACCTTGGGGAGGCAGCCTCTGTCCCTGGGAATTCCTGCAAACACCCCTAGCATTCCCTGGCACAGAGACATTAGGAAAACCCTCAGGGGAGACGAGCTTAGCATTCCGTTAGAACCCACGCGCTGCCGACCGTTGGTGGAACCTCCCCACGCTCAGGATTCCGGAACCATTGTCAGTGCGTGGGGCAGCTCGAGAGACAACTCCACGCAGCTCTCTTCAGTCACAGGTGTTCCCTGTTCTGGGAAGTCCGAGAAATACCTTCCCTGACCTTGGGGAGGCAGCCTCTGTCCCTGGGACTTCCTGCAAACACCCCTAGCATTCCCTGGCACAGAGACATTAGGAAAACCCTCAGGAGAGACGAGCTTAGGCATTCCGTTAGAACCCACGCGCTGCCGACCGTTGGTGGAACCTCCCCACGCTCAGGATTCCGGAAACATTGTCAGTGCGTGGGGGAGCTCGAGAGACAACTCCACGCAGCTCTCTTCAGTCACAGGTGTTCCCTGTTCGGGGAAGTCCGATAAATAACTTCCCTGAATTTGGGGAGGCAGCCTCTGTCCCTGGGACATCCTGCAAACCCCCCTAGCATTCCCTGGCACAGAGACATTAGGAAAACCCTCAGGGGAGACGAGCTTAGGCATTCCGTTAGAACCCATGCGCTGCCGACCGTGGGTGGAACCTCCCCACGCTCAGGATTCCAGAACAATTGTCAGTGTGTGGTGGAGCTCGAGAGAAAACTCCACGCAGCTCTCTTCAGTCACAGGTGTTCCTTGTTAGGGGAAGTCCGAGAAATACCTTCCCTGACCTTGGGGAGGCAGCCTCTGTCCATGGGACTTCCTGCAAACCCCGCTAGCATTCCCTGGCACAGAGACATTAGGAAAACCCTCAGGGGAGACGAGCTTAGGCATTCCGTTAGAACCCACGCGCTGCCGACCGTTGGTGGAACCTCCCCACGCTCAGGATTCCGGAACCATTGTCAGTGCGTGGGGGAGCTCGAGAGACAACTCCACGCATCTCTCTTCAGTCACAGGTGTTCCCTGTTCGGGGAAGTCCGTGAAATACCTTCTCTGACCTTGGGGAGTCAGCCTCTTTCCCTGGGACTTCCTGCAAACACCCCTAGCATTCCCTGGCACAGAGACATTAGGAAAACCCTCAGGGGAGACGAGCTTAGGCATTCCGTTAGAACCCACGCGCTGCCGACCGTTGGTGGAACCTCCCCACGCTCAGGATTCCGGGACCATTGTCAGTGCGTGGGGGAGCTCGAGAGACAACTCCACGCAGCTCTCTTCAGTCACAGGTGTTCCCTGTTCGGGGAAGTCCGAGAAATACATTCCCTGACCTTGGGGAGGCAGCCTCTGCCCCTGGGACTTCCTGCAAACCCCCCTAGCATTCCCTGGCAAAGAGACATTAGGAAAACCCTCAGGGGAGACGAGCTTAGGCATTCCGTTAGAACCCACGGGCTGCCGACCGTTGGTGGAACCTCCCCACGCTCAGGATTCCGGAACCGTTGTCAGTGCGTGGGGGAGCTCGAGAGACAACTCCACGCAGCTCTCTTCAGTCACAGGTGTTCCCTGTTCGGGGAAGTCCGCGAAATAACTTCCCTGAACTTGGGGAGGCAGCCTCTGTCCCTGGGACTTCCTGCAAACACCCCTAGCATTCCCTGGCACAGAGACATTAGGAAAACCCTCAGGGGAGACGAGCTTAGGCATTCCGTTAGAACCCACGCGCTGCCGAACGTTGGTGGAACCTCCACACGCTCAGGATTCCGGAACCGTTGTCAGTGCGTGGGGGAGTTCCAGAGACAACTCCACGTAGCTCTCTTCAGTCACATGTGTTCCCTATTCGGGGAAGTCCGAGAAATACCTTCCCTGACCTTGGGGAGGCAGCCTCTGACCCTGGGAATACCTGCAAACCCCCCTAGCCTTCCCTGGCACAGAGACATTAGGAAAACCCTCAGGGGAGACGAGCTTAGTCATTCCGTTAGAACCGAAGCGATGCCGAGCGTTGGTGGAACCTCCACACGCTCAGGATTCCGGAATCATTGTCAGTGCGTGGGGGAGCTCGAGAGACAACTCCACGCAGCTCTCTTCAGTCACAGGTGTTCCCTGTTCGGGGAACTCCGAGAAATACCTTCTCTGACCTTGGTGAGGCAGCCTCTGTCCCTGGGACAACCTGCAAACACCCCTAGCATTCCCTGGCACAGAGACATTAGGAAAACTCTCAGGGGAGACGAACTTAAGCATTCCGTTAGAACCCACGCGCTGCCGACCTTTGGTGGAACCTCCCCACGCTCAGGATTCCAGAACCATTGTCAGTGTGTGGTGGAGCTCGAGAGAAAACTCCACGCAGCTCTCTTCAGTCACAGGTGTTCCTTGTTAGGGGAAGTCCGAGAAATACCTTCCCTGACCTTGGGGAGGCAGCCTCTGTCCATGGGACTTCCTGCAAACCCCGCTAGCATTCCCTGGCACAGAGACATTAGGAAAACCCTCAGGGGAGACGAGCTTAGGCATTCCGTTAGAACCCACGCGCTGCCGACCGTTGGTGGAACCTCCCCACGCTCAGGATTCCGGAACGATTGTCAGTGCGTGGGGGAGCTCGAGAGACAACTCCACGCATCTCTCTTCAGTCACAGGTGTTCCCTGTTCGGGGAAGTCCGTGAAATACCTTCTCTGACCTTGGGGAGTCAGCCTCTTTCCCTGGGACTTCCTGCAAACACCCCTAGCATTCCCTGGCACAGAGACATTAGGAAAACCCTCAGGGGAGACGAGCTTAGGCATTCCGTTAGAACCCACGCGCTGCCGACCGTTGGTGGAACCTCCCCACGCTCAGGATTCCGGGACCATTGTCAGTGCGTGGGGGAGCTCGAGAGACAACTCCACGCAGCTCTCTTCAGTCACAGGTGTTCCCTGTTCGGGGAAGTCCGAGAAATAACTTCCCTGACCTTGGGGAGGCAGCCTCTGTCCCTGGGACTTCCTGCAAACACCCCTAGCATTCCCTGGCACAGAGACATTAGGAAAACCCTCAGGGGAGACGAGCTTAGGCATTCCGTTAGAACCCACGCGCTGCCGACCGTTGGTGGAACCTCCCCACGCTCAGGATTCCGGAACCGTTGTCAGTGCGTGGGGGATCACGAGAGACAACTCCACGCAGCTCTCTTCAGTCATAAGTGTTCCCTGTTCGGGGAAGTCTGAGAAATACCTTCCCTGACCTTGGGGAGGCAGCCTCAGTCCCTGGGACTTCCTGCAAACCCCCCTAGCATTCCCTGGCACAGAGACATTAGGAAAATCCTCAGGGGAGACGAGCTTAGGCATTCCATTAGAACCCACGCGCTGCCGACCGTTGGTGGAACCTCCCCACGCTCAGGATTCCGGAACCGTTGTCAGTGCGTGGGGGAGCTCGAGAGACAACTCCACGCAGCTCTCTTCAGTCACAGGTGTTCCCTGTTCGGGGAAGTCCGAGAAATACCTTCCCTGACCATGGGGAGGCAGCCTCTGTCCCTGGGACTTCATGCAAACACCCATAGCATTCCCTGGCACAGAGATATTTAGAAAACCCTCAGGGGAGACGAGCTTAGGCATTCCGTTAGAACCCACGCGCTGCCGACCGTTGGTGGAACCTCCCCACGACAGGATTCCGGAACCATTGTCAGTGCGTGGGGGATCTCGAGAGACAACTCCACGCAGCTCTCTTCAGTCACAGGTGTTCCCTGTTCGGGGAAGTCCGAGAAATACCTTCCCTGACCTTGCGGAGGCAGCCTCTGTCCCTGGGACATCCTGCAAACACCCCTAGCATTCCCTGGCACAGAGACATTAGGAAAACCCTCAGGGGAGACGAGCTTAGGCATTCCGTTAGGACCCACGCGCTGCCGACCGTTGGTGGAACCTCCCCACGCTCAGGATTCCGGAACCATTGTCAGTGCGTGGGGGAGCTCGAGAGACAACTCCACGCAGCTCTCTTCAGTCACAGGTGTTCCCTGTTCGGGGAAGTCCGAGAAATACCTTCCCTGACCTTGGGGAGGCAGCCTCTGTCCCTGGGAATTCCTGCAAACACCCCTAGCATTCCCTGGCACAGAGACATTAGGAAAACCCTCAGGGGAGACGAGCTTAGCATTCCGTTAGAACACACGCGCTGCCGACCGTTGGTGGAACCTCCCCACGCTCAGGATTCCGGAAACATTGTCAGTGCGTGGGGGAGCTCGAGAGACAACTCCACGCAGCTCTCCTCAGTAACAGGTGTTCCCTGTTCGGGGAAGTCCGAGAAATAACTTCCCTGAACTTGGGGAGGCAGCCTCTGTCCCTGGGACATCCTGCAAACCCCCCTAGCATTCCCTGGCACAGAGACATTAGGAAAACCCTCAGGGGAGACGAGCTTAGGCATTCCGTTAGAACCCATGCGCTGCCGACCGTGGGTGGAACCTCCCCACGCTCAGGATTCCAGAACCATTGTCAGTGTGTGGTGGAGCTCGAGAGAAAACTCCACGCAGCTCTCTTCAGTCACAGGTGTTCCATGTTCGGGGAAGTCCGAGAAATACCTTTCTGACCTTGGGGAGGCCGCCTCTGTCCCTGGGACTTCCTGCAAACACCCCTAACATTCCCTGGCACAGAGACATTAGGAAAACCCTCAGGGGAGACGAGCTTAGCATTCGGTTAGAACCCACGCGCTGCCGACTTTGGTGGAACCTCCCCACGCTCAGGATTTCGGAACCGTTGTCAGTGCGTGGGGGAGCTCGAGAGACAACTCCACGAAGCTCTCTTCAGTCACAGGTGTTCCCTGTTCGGGGAAGTCCGAGAAATACCTTCCCTGACCTTGGGGAGGCAGCCTCTGTCCCTGGGACTTCCTGCAAACCCCCCTAGCATTCCCTGGCACAGAGACATTAGGAAAATCCTCAGGGGAGACGAGCTTAGGCATTCCATTAGAACCCACGCGCTGCCGACCGTTGGTGGAACCTCCCCACGCTCAGGATTCCGGAACCGTTGTCAGTGCGTGGGGGATCTCGAGAGACAACTCCACGCAGCTCTCTTCAGTCATAGGTGTTCCCTGTTCGGGGAAGTCTGAGAAATACCTTCCCTGACCTTGGGGAGTCAGCCTCAGTCCCTGGGACTTCCTGCAAACCCCCCTAGCATTCCCTGGCACAGAGACATTAGGAAAACCCTCAGGGGAGACGAGCTTAAGCATTCCGTTAGAACCCACGCGCTGCCGACTGTTGGTGGAACCTCCCCACGCTCAGGATTCCGAAACCATTGTCACTGCGTGGGGGAGCTCGAGAGACAACTCCACGCAGCTCTCTTCAGTCACAGGTGTTCCCTGTTCGGGGAAGTCCGAGAAATACCTTCCCTGACCTTGGGGAGGCAGCCTCTGTCCCTGGGACTTCCTGCAAACACCCATAGCATTCCCTGGCACAGAGATATTTAGAAAACCCTCAGGGGAGACGAGCTTAGGCATTCCGTTAGAACCCAGGCGCTGCCGACCGTTGGTGGAACCTCCCCACGCTCAGGATTCCGGAACCATTGTCAGTGCGTGGGGGATCTCGAGAGACAACTCCACGCAGCTCTCTTCAGTCACAGGTGTTCCCTGTTCGGGGAAGTCCGAGAAATACCTTCCCTGACCTTGCGGAGGCAGCCTCTGTCCCTGGGAATTCCTGCAAACACCCCTAGCATTCCCTGGCACAGAGACATTAGGAAAACCCTCAGGGGAGACGAGCTTAGCATTCCGTTAGAACCCACGCGCTGCCGACCGTTGGTGGAACCTCCCCACGCTCAGGATTCCGGAACCATTGTCAGTGCGTGGGGCAGCTCGAGAGACAACTCCACGCAGCTCTCTTCAGTCACAGGTGTTCCCTGTTCTCGGAAGTCCGAGAAATAACTTCCCTGACCTTGGGGAGGCAGCCTCTGTCCCTGGGACTTCCTGCAAACACCCCTAGCATTCCCTGGCACAGAGACATTAGGAAAACCCTCAGGGGAGACGAGCTTAGGCATTCCGTTAGAACCCACGCGCTGCCGACCGTTGGTGGAACCTCCCCACGCTCAGGATTCCGGAACCGTTGTCAGTGCGTGGGGGATCACGAGAGACAACTCCACGCAGCTCTCTTCAGTCATAAGGTTTCCCTGTTCGGGGAAGTCTGAGAAATACCTTCCCTGACCTTGGGGAGGCAGCCTCAGTCCCTGGGACTTCCTGCAAACCCCCCTAGCATTCCCTGGCACAGAGACATTAGGAAAACCCTCAGGGGAGACGAGCTTAGCATTCCGTTAGAACCCACGCGCTGCCGACCGTTGGTGGAACCTCCCCACGCTCAGGATTCCGAAACCATTGTCACTGCGTGGGGGAGCTCGACAGACAACTCCACGCAGCTCTCTTCAGTCACAGGTGTTCCCTGTTCGGGGAAGTCCGAGAAATACCTTCCCTGACCTTGGGGAGGCAGCCTCTGTCCCTGGGACTTCCTGCAAACACCCCTAGCATTCCCTGGCACAGAGATATTTAGAAAACCCTCAGGGGAGACGAGCTTAGGCATTCTGTTAGAACCCACGCGCTGCCGACCGTTGGTGGAACCTCCCCACGCTCAGGATTCCGGAACCATTGTCAGTGCGTGGGGGATCTCGAGAGACAACTCCACGCAGCTCTCTTCAGTCACAGGTGTTCCCTGTTCGGGGAAGTCCGAGAAATACCTTCCCTTACTTTGGGGAGGCAGCCTCTGTCCCTGGGACTTCCTGCAAACACCCCTAGCATTCCCTGGCACAGAGATATTTAGAAAACCCTCAGGGGAGACGAGCTTAGGCATTCTGTTAGAACCCACGCGCTGCCGACCGTTGGTGGAACCTCCCCACGCTCAGGATTCCGGAACCATTGTCAGTGCGTGGGGGATCTCGAGAGATAACTCCACGCAGCTCTCTTCAGTCACAGGTGTTCCCTGTTCGGGGAAGTCCGAGAAATACCTTCCCTGACCTTGCGGAGGCAGCCTCTGTCCCTGGGACTTCCTGCAAACCCCCCTAGCATTCCCTGGCACAGAGACATTAGGAAAACCCTCAGGGGAGACGAGCTTAGGCATTCCGTTAGAACCCACGCGCTGCCGACCGTTGGTGGAACCTCCCCACGCTCAGGATTCCGGAACCATTGTCAGTGCGTGGGGAAGCTCGAGAGACAACTCCACGCATCTCTCTTCAGTCACAGGTGTTCCCTGTTCGGGGAAGTCCGAGAAATACCTTCCCTTACCTTGGGGAGGCAGCCTCTGTCCCTGGGAATTCCTGCAAACACCCCTAGCATCCCTGGCAGAGAGACATTAGGAAAACACTCAGGGGAGACGAGCTTAGGCATTCCGTTAGAATCCACGCGCTGCCGACCGTTGGTGGAACCTCCCCACGCTCAGGATTCCGGAACCATTGTCAGTGCGTGGGGGAGCTCGAGAGACAACTCCACGCAGCTCTCTTCAGTCACAGGAGTTCCCTGTTCGGGGAAGTCCGAGAAATACATTCCCTGACCTTGGGGAGGCAGCCTCTGTCCCTGGGACTTCCTGCTAACCATCCTAGCATTCCCTGGCACAGAGACATTAGGAAAACCCTCAGGGGAGACGAGCTTAGGCATTCCGTTAGAACCCACGCGCTGCCGACCGTTGGTGGAACCTCCCCACGCTCAGGATTCCGGAACCATTGTCAGTGCGTGGTGGAGCTCGAGAGAAAACTCCACGCAGCTCTCTTCAGTCACAGGTGTTCCATGTTCGGGGAAGTCCGAGAAATACCTTTCTGACTTTGGGGAGGCCGCCTCTGTCCCTGGGACTTCCTGCAAACACCCCTAGCATTCCCTGGCACAGAGACATTAGGAAAACCCTCAGGGGAGACGAGCTTAGCATTCCGTTAGAACCCACGCGCTGCCGACCGTTGGTGGAACCTCCCCACGCTCAGGATTTCGGAACCGTTGTCAGTGCGTGGGGGAGCTCGAGAGACAACTCCACGAAGCTCTCTTCAGTCACAGGTGTTCCCTGTTCGGGGAAGTCCGAGAAATACCTTCCCTGACCTTGGGGAGGCAGCCTCTGTCCCTGGGACTTCCTGCAAACCCCCCTAGCATTCCCTGGCACAGAGACATTAGGAAAATCCTCAGGGGAGACGAGCTTAGGCATTCCATTAGAACCCACGCGCTGCCGACCGTTGGTGGAACCTCCCCACGCTCAGGATTCCGGAACCGTTGTCAGTGCGTGGGGGATCTCGAGAGACAACTCCACGCAGCTCTCTTCAGTCACAGGTGTTCCCTGTTCGGGGAAGTCCGAGAAATACCTTCCCTGACCTTGGGGAGGCAGCCTCTGTCCCTGGGAATTCCTGCAAACACCCCTAGCATCCCTGGCAGAGAGACATTAGGAAAACCCTCAGGGGAGACGAGCTTAGGCATTCCGTTAGAATCCACGCACTGCCGACCGTTGGTGGAACCTCCCCACGCTCAGGATTCCGGAACCATTGTCAGTGCGTGGGGGAGCTCGAGAGACAACTCCACGCAGCTCTCTTCAGTCACAGGAGTTCCCTGTTCGGGGAAGTCCGAGAAATACATTCCCTGACCTTGGGAAGGCAGCCTCTGTCCCTGGGACTTCCTGCTAACCATCCTAGCATTCCCTGGCACAGAGACATTAGGAAAACCCTCAGGGGAGACGAGCTTAGGCATTCCGTTAGAACCCACGCGCTGCCGACCGTTGGTGGAACCTCCCCACGCTCAGGATTCCGGAACCATTGTCAGTGCGTGGTGGAGCTCGAGAGAAAACTCCACGCAGCTCTCTTCAGTCACAGGTGTTCCATGTTCGGGGAAGTGCGAGAAATACCTTTCTGACCTTGGGGAGGCCGCCTCTGTCCCTGGGACTTCCTGCAAACACCCCTCGCATTCCCTGGCACAGAGACATTAGGAAAACCCTCAGGGGAGACGAGCTTAGCATTCCGTTAGAACCCACGCGCTGCCGACCGTTGGTGGAACCTCCCCACGCTCAGGATTTCGGAACCGTTGTCAGTGCGTGGGGGAGCTCGAGAGACAACTCCACGAAGCTCTCTTCAGTCACAGGTGTTCCCTGTTCGGGGAAGTCCGAGAAATACCTTCCCTGACCTTGGGGAGGCAGCCTCTGTCCCTGGGACTTCCTGCAAACCCCCCTAGCATTCCCTGGCACAGAGACATTAGGAAAATCCTCAGGGGAGACGAGCTTAGGCATTCCATTAGAACCCACGCGCTGCCGACCGTTGGTGGAACCTCCCCACGCTCAGGATTCCGGAACCGTTGTCAGTGCGTGGGGGATCTCGAGAGACAACTCCACGCAGCTCTCTTCAGTCATAGGTGTTCCCTGTTCGGGGAAGTCTGAGAAATACCTTCAATGACCTTGGGGAGGCAGCATCAGTCCCTGGGACTTCCTGCAAACCCCCCTAGCATTCCCTGGCACAGAGACATTAGGAAAACCCTCAGCGGAGACGAGCTTAAGCATTCCGTTAGAACCCACGCGCTGCCGACCGTTGGTGGAACCTCCCCACGCTCAGGATTCCGAAACCATTGTCACTGCGTGGGGGAGCTCGAGAGACAACTCCACGCAGCTCTCTTCAGTCACAGGTGTTCCCTGTTCGGGGAAGTCCGAGAAATACCTTCCCTGACCATGGGGAGGCAGCCTCTGTCCCTGGGACTTCCTGCAAACACCCATAGCATTCCCTGGCACAGAGATATTTAGAAAACCCTCAGGGGAGACGAGCTTAGGCATTCCGTTAGAACCCACGCGCTGCCGACCGTTGGTGGAACCTCCCCACGCTCAGGATTCCGGAACCATTGTCAGTGCGTGGGGGAGCTCGAGAGACAACTCCACGCAGCTCTCTTCAGTCACAGGTGTTCCCTATTCGGGGAAGTCCGAGAAATACCTTCCCTGACCTTGCGGAGGCAGCCTCTGTCCCTGGGACTTCCTGCAAACACCCCTAGCATTCCCTGGCACAGAGACATTAGGAAAACCCTCAGGGGAGACGAGCTTAGGCATTCCGTTAGGACCCACGCGCTGCCGACCGTTGGTGGAACCTCCCCACGCTCAGGATTCCGGAACCATTGTCAGTGCGTGGGGGAGCTCGAGAGACAACTCCACGCAGCTCTCTTCAGTCACAGGTGTTCCCTGTTCGGGGAAGTCCGAGAAATACCTTCCATGACCTTGGGGAGGCAGCCTCTGTCCCTGGGAATTCCTGCAAACACCCCTAGCATTCCCTGGCACAGAGACATTAGGAAAACCCTCAGGGGAGACGAGCTTAGCATTCCGTTAGAACCCACGCGCTGCCGACCGTTGGTGGAACCTCCCCACGCTCAGGATTCCGGAACCATTGTCAGTGCGTGGGGCAGCTCGAGAGACAACTCCACGCAGCTCTCTTCAGTCACAGGTGTTCCCTGTTCTGGGAAGTCCGAGAAATACCTTCCCTGACCTTGGGGAGGCAGCCTCTGTCCCTGGGACTTCCTGCAAACACCCCTAGCATTCCCTGGCACAGAGACATTAGGAAAACCCTCAGGAGAGACGAGCTTAGGCATTCCGTTAGAACCCACGCGCTGCCGACCGTTGGTGGAACCTCCCCACGCTCAGGATTCCGGAAACATTGTCAGTGCGTGGGGGAGCTCGAGAGACAACTCCACGCAGCTCTCTTCAGTCACAGGTGTTCCCTGTTCGGGGAAGTCCGATAAATAACTTCCCTGAATTTGGGGAGGCAGCCTCTGTCCCTGGGACATCCTGCAAACCCCCCTAGCATTCCCTGGCACAGAGACATTAGGAAAACCCTCAGGGGAGACGAGCTTAGGCATTCCGTTAGAACCCATGCGCTGCCGACCGTGGGTGGAACCTCCCCACGCTCAGGATTCCAGAACCATTGTCAGTGTGTGGTGGAGCTCGAGAGAAAACTCCACGCAGCTCTCTTCAGTCACAGGTGTTCCTTGTTAGGGGAAGTCCGAGAAATACCTTCCCTGACCTTGGGGAGGCAGCCTCTGTCCATGGGACTTCCTGCAAACCCCGCTAGCATTCCCTGGCACAGAGACATTAGGAAAACCCTCAGGGGAGACGAGCTTAGGCATTCCGTTAGAACCCACGCGCTGCCGACCGTTGGTGGAACCTCCCCACGCTCAGGATTCCGGAACCATTGTCAGTGCGTGGGGGAGCTCGAGAGACAACTCCACGCATCTCTCTTCAGTCACAGGTGTTCCCTGTTCGGGGAAGTCCGTGAAATACCTTCTCTGACCTTGGGGAGTCAGCCTCTTTCCCTGGGACTTCCTGCAAACACCCCTAGCATTCCCTGGCACAGAGACATTAGGAAAACCCTCAGGGGAGACGAGCTTAGGCATTCCGTTAGAACCCACGCGCTGCCGACCGTTGGTGGAACCTCCCCACGCTCAGGATTCCGGGACCATTGTCAGTGCGTGGGGGAGCTCGAGAGACAACTCCACGCAGCTCTCTTCAGTCAAAGGTGTTCCCTGTTCGGGGAAGTCCGAGAAATACATTCCCTGACCTTGGGGAGGCAGCCTCTGCCCCTGGGACTTCCTGCAAACCCCCCTAGCATTCCCTGGCAAAGAGACATTAGGAAAACCCTCAGGGGAGACGAGCTTAGGCATTCCGTTAGAACCCACGGGCTGCCGACCGTTGGTGGAACCTCCCCACGCTCAGGATTCCGGAACCGTTGTCAGTGCGTGGGGGAGCTCGAGAGACAACTCCACGCAGCTCTCTTCAGTCACAGGTGTTCCCTGTTCGGGGAAGTCCGCGAAATAACTTCCCTGAACTTGGGGAGGCAGCCTCTGTCCCTGGGACTTCCTGCAAACACCCCTAGCATTCCCTGGCACAGAGACATTAGGAAAACCCTCAGGGGAGACGAGCTTAGGCATTCCGTTAGAACCCACGCGCTGCCGAACGTTGGTGGAACCTCCACACGCTCAGGATTCCGGAACCGTTGTCAGTGCGTGGGGGAGTTCCAGAGACAACTCCACGTAGCTCTCTTCAGTCACATGTGTTCCCTATTCGGGGAAGTCCGAGAAATACCTTCCCTGACCTTGGGGAGGCAGCCTCTGACCCTGGGAATACCTGCAAACCCCCCTAGCCTTCCCTGGCACAGAGACATTAGGAAAACCCTCAGGGGAGACGAGCTTAGTCATTCCGTTAGAACCGAAGCGATGCCGAGCGTTGGTGGAACCTCCACACGCTCAGGATTCCGGAATCATTGTCAGTGCGTGGGGGAGCTCGAGAGACAACTCCACGCAGCTCTCTTCAGTCACAGGTGTTCCCTGTTCGGGGAACTCCGAGAAATACCTTCTCTGACCTTGGTGAGGCAGCCTCTGTCCCTGGGACAACCTGCAAACACCCCTAGCATTCCCTGGCACAGAGACATTAGGAAAACTCTCAGGGGAGACGAACTTAAGCATTCCGTTAGAACCCACGCGCTGCCGACCTTTGGTGGAACCTCCCCACGCTCAGGATTCCAGAACCATTGTCAGTGTGTGGTGGAGCTCGAGAGAAAACTCCACGCAGCTCTCTTCAGTCACAGGTGTTCCTTGTTAGGGGAAGTCCGAGAAATACCTTCCCTGACCTTGGGGAGGCAGCCTCTGTCCATGGGACTTCCTGCAAACCCCGCTAGCATTCCCTGGCACAGAGACATTAGGAAAACCCTCAGGGGAGACGAGCTTAGGCATTCCGTTAGAACCCACGCGCTGCCGACCGTTGGTGGAACCTCCCCACGCTCAGGATTCCGGAACGATTGTCAGTGCGTGGGGGAGCTCGAGAGACAACTCCACGCATCTCTCTTCAGTCACAGGTGTTCCCTGTTCGGGGAAGTCCGTGAAATACCTTCTCTGACCTTGGGGAGTCAGCCTCTTTCCCTGGGACTTCCTGCAAACACCCCTAGCATTCCCTGGCACAGAGACATTAGGAAAACCCTCAGGGGAGACGAGCTTAGGCATTCCGTTAGAACCCACGCGCTGCCGACCGTTGGTGGAACCTCCCCACGCTCAGGATTCCGGGACCATTGTCAGTGCGTGGGGGAGCTCGAGAGACAACTCCACGCAGCTCTCTTCAGTCACAGGTGTTCCCTGTTCGGGGAAGTCCGAGAAATACATTCCCTGACCTTGGGGAGGCAGCCTCTGCCCCTGGGACTTCCTGCAAACCCCCCTAGCATTCCCTGGCAAAGAGACATTAGGAAAACCCTCAGGGGAGACGAGCTTAGGCATTCCGTTAGAACCCACGGGCTGCCGACCGTTGGTGGAACCTCCCCACGCTCAGGATTCCGGAACCGTTGTCAGTGCGTGGGGGAGCTCGAGAGACAACTCCACGCAGCTCTCTTCAGTCACAGGTGTTCCCTGTTCGGGGAAGTCCGCGAAATAACTTCCCTGAACTTGGGGAGGCAGCCTCTGTCCCTGGGACTTCCTGCAAACACCCCTAGCATTCCCTGGCACAGAGACATTAGGAAAACCCTCAGGGGAGACGAGCTTAGGCATTCCGTTAGAACCCACGCGCTGCCGAACGTTGGTGGAACCTCCACACGCTCAGGATTCCGGAAACATTGTCAGTGCGTGGGGGAGCTCGAGAGACAACTCCACGCAGCTCTCTTCAGTCCCAGGTGTTCCCTGTTCGGGGAAGTCCGAGAAATACCTTCCCTGACCTTGGGGAGGCAGCCTCTGTCCCTGGGAATTCCTGCAAACCCCCCTAGCATTCCCTGGCACAGAGACATTAGGAAAACCCTCAGGGGAGACGAGCTTAGGCATTCCGTTACAACCCACGCGCTGCCGACCGTTGGTGGAACCTCCCCACGCTCAGGATTCCGGAACCATTGTCAGTGCGTGGGGGATCTCGAGAGACAACTCCACGCAGCTCTCTTCAGTCACAGGTGTTCCCTGTTCGGGGAAGTCCGAGAAATACCTTCCCTGACCTTGGGGAGGCAGCCTCTGTCCCTGGGACTTCCTGCAAACACCCCTAGCATTCCCTGGCACAGAGATATTTAGAAAACCCTTTGGGGAGACGAGCTTAGGCATTCTGTTAGAACCCACGCGCTGCCGACCGTTGGTGGAACCTCCCCACGCTCAGGATTCCGGAACCATTGTCAGTGCGTGGGGGATCTCGAGAGATAACTCCACGCAGCTCTCTTCAGTCACAGGTGTTCCCTGTTCGGGGAAGTCCGAGAAATACCTTCCCTGACCTTGCGCAGGCAGCCTCTGTCCCTGGGACTTCCTGCAAACCCCCCTAGCATTCCCTGGCACAGAGACATTAGGAAAACCCTCAGGGGAGACGAGCTTAGGCATTCCGTTAGAACCCACGCGCTGCCGACCGTTGGTGGAACCTCCCCACGCTCAGGATTCCGGAACCATTGTCAGTGCGTGGGGCAGCTCGAGAGACAACTCCACGCAGCTCTCTTCAGTCACAGGTGTTCCCTGTTCTGGGAAGTCCGAGAAATAACTTCCCTGACCTTGGGGAGGCAGCCTCTGTCCCTGGGACTTCCTGCAAACACCCCTAGCATTCCCTGGCACAGAGACATTAGGAAAACCCTCAGGGGAGACGAGCTTAGGCATTCCGTTAGAACCCACGCGCTGCCGACCGTTGGTGGAACCTCCCCACGCTCAGGATTCCGGAACCGTTGTCAGTGCGTGGGGGATCACGAGAGACAACTCCACGCAGCTCTCTTCAGTCATAAGGTTTCCCTGTTCGGGGAAGTCTGAGAAATACCTTCCCTGACCTTGGGGAGGCAGCCTCAGTCCCTGGGACTTCCTGCAAACCCCCCTAGCATTCCCTGGCACAGAGACATTAGGAAAACCCTCAGGGGAGACGAGCTTAAGCATTCCGTTAGAACCCACGCGCTGCCGACCGTTGGTGGAACCTCCCCACGCTCAGGATTCCGAAACCATTGTCACTGCGTGGGGGAGCTCGAGAGACAACTCCACGCAGCTCTCTTCAGTCACAGGTGTTCCCTGTTCGGGGAAGTCCGAGAAATACCTTCCCTGACCTTGGGGAGGCAGCCTCTGTCCCTGGGACTTCCTGCAAACACCCCTAGCATTCCCTGGCACAGAGATATTTAGAAAACCCTCAGGGGAGACGAGCTTAGGCATTCTGTTAGAACCCACGCGCTGCCGACCGTTGGTGGAACCTCCCCACGCTCAGGATTCCGGAACCATTGTCAGTGCGTGGGGGATCTCGAGAGACAACTCCACGCAGCTCTCTTCAGTCACAGGTGTTCCCTGTTCGGGGAAGTCCGAGAAATACCTTCCCTGACCTTGGGGAGGCAGCCTCTGTCCCTGGGACTTCCTGAAAACACCCCTAGCATTCCCTGGCACAGAGATATTTAGAAAACCCTTTGGGGAGACGAGCTTAGGCATTCTGTTAGAACCCACGCGCTGCCGACCGTTGGTGGAACCTCCCCACGCTCAGGATTCCGGAACCATTGTCAGTGCGTGGGGGATCTCGAGAGACAACTCCACGCAGCTCTCTTCAGTCACAGGTGTTCCCTGTTCGGGGAAGTCCGAGAAATACCTTCCCTGACCTTGGGGAGGCAGCCTCTGTCCCTGGGACTTCCTGCAAACACCCCTAGCATTCCCTGGCACAGAGATATTTAGAAAACCCTTTGGGGAGACGAGCTTAGGCATTCTGTTAGAACCCACGCGCTGCCGACCGTTGGTGGAACCTCCCCACGCTCAGGATTCCGGAACCATTGTCAGTGCGTGGGGGATCTCGAGAGATAACTCCACGCAGCTCTCTTCAGTCACAGGTGTTCCCTGTTCGGGGAAGTCCGAGAAATACCTTCCCTGACCTTGCGCAGGCAGCCTCTGTCCCTGGGACTTCCTGCAAACCCCCCTAGCATTCCCTGGCACAGAGACATTAGGAAAACCCTCAGGGGAGACGAGCTTAGGCATTCCGTTAGAACCCACGCGCTGCCGACCGTTGGTGGAACCTCCCCACGCTCAGGATTCCGGAACGATTGTCAGTGCGTGGGGCAGCTCGAGAGACAACTCCACGCAGCTCTCTTCAGTCACAGGTGTTCCCTGTTCGGGGAAGTACAAGAAATACCTTCCCTGACCTTGGGGAGGCAGCCTCTGTCCCTGGGACTTCCTGCAAACACCCCTAGCATTCCCTGGCACAGAGACATTAGGAAAAGCCTCAGGAGAGACGAGCTTAGGCATTCCGTTAGAACCCACGCGCTGCCGACCGTTGGTGGAACCTCCCCACGCTCAGGATTCCGGAAACATTGTCAGTGCGTGGGGGAGCTCGAGAGACAACTCCACGCAGCTCTCTTCAGTAACAGGTGTTCCCTGTTCGGGGAAGTCCGAGAAATAACTTCCCTGAACTTGGGGAGGCAGCCTCTGTCCCTGGGACATCCTGCAAACCCCCCTAGCATTCCCTGGCACAGAGACATTAGGAAAACCCTCAGGGGAGACGAGCTTAGGCATTCCGTTAGAACCCATGCGCTGCCGACCGTGGGTGGAACCTCCCCACGCTCAGGATTCCAGAACCATTGTCAGTGTGTGGTGGAGCTCGAGAGAAAACTCCACGCAGCTCTCTTCAGTCACAGGTGTTCCATGTTCGGGGAAGTCCGAGAAATACCTTTCTGACCTTGGGGAGGCCGCCTCTGTCCCTGGGACTTCCTGCAAACACCCCTAGCATTCCCTGGCACAGAGACATTAGGAAAATCCTCAGGGGAGACGAGCTTAGGCATTCCATTAGAACCCACGCGCTGCCGACCGTTGGTGGAACCTCCCCACGCTCAGGATTCCGGAACCGTTGTCAGTGCGTGGGGGATCTCGAGAGACAACTCCACGCAGCTCTCTTCAGTCATAGGTGTTCCCTGTTCGGGGAAGTCTGAGAAATACCTTCCCTGACCTTGGGGAGGCAGCCTCAGTCCCTGGGACTTCCTGCAAACCCCCCTAGCATTCCCTGGCACAGAGACATTAGGAAAACCCTCAGGGGAGACGAGCTTAAGCATTCCGTTAGAACCCACGCGCTGCCGACTGTTGGTGGAACCTCCCCACGCTCAGGATTCCGAAACCATTGTCACTGCGTGGGGGAGCTCGAGAGACAACTCCACGCAGCTCTCTTCAGTCACAGGTGTTCCCTGTTCGGGGAAGTCCGAGAAATACCTTCCCTGACCTTGGGGAGGCAGCCTCTGTCCCTGGGACTTCCTGCAAACACCCATAGCATTCCCTGGCACAGAGATATTTAGAAAACCCTCAGGGGAGACGAGCTTAGGCATTCCGTTAGAACCCACGCGCTGCCGACCGTTGGTGGAACCTCCCCACGCTCAGGATTCCGGAACCATTGTCAGTGCGTGGGGGATCTCGAGAGACAACTCCACGCAGCTCTCTTCAGTCACAGGTGTTCCCTGTTCGGGGAAGTCCGAGAAATACCTTCCCTGACCTTGCGGAGGCAGCCTCTGTCCCTGGGACTTCCTGCAAACACCCCTAGCATTCCCTGGCACAGAGACATTAGGAAAACCCTCAGGGGAGACGAGCTTAGCATTCCGTTAGAACCCACGCGCTGCCGACCGTTGGTGGAACCTCCCCACGCTCAGGATTCCGGAACCATTGTCAGTGCGTGGGGCAGCTCGAGAGACAACTCCACGCAGCTCTCTTCAGTCACAGGTGTTCCCTGTTTTGGGAAGTCCGAGAAATAACTTCCCTGACCTTGGGGAGGCAGCCTCTGTCCCTGGGACTTCCTGCAAACACCCCTAGCATTCCCTGGCACAGAGACATTAGGAAAACCCTCAGGGGAGACGAGCTTAGGCATTCCGTTAGAACCCACGCGCTGCCGACCGTTGGTGGAACCTCCCCACGCTCAGGATTCCGGAACCGTTGTCAGTGCGTGGGGGATCACGAGAGACAACTCCACGCAGCTCTCTTCAGTCATAAGGTTTCCCTGTTCGGGGAAGTCTGAGAAATACCTTCCCTGACCTTGGGGAGGCAGCCTCAGTCCCTGGGACTTCCTGCAAACCCCCCTAGCATTCCCTGGCACAGAGACATTAGGAAAACCCTCAGGGGAGACGAGCTTAAGCATTCCGTTAGAACCCACGCGCTGCCGACCGTTGGTGGAACCTCCCCACGCTCAGGATTCCGAAACCATTGTCACTGCGTGGGGGAGCTCGAGAGACAACTCCACGCAGCTCTCTTCAGTCACAGGTGTTCCCTGTTCGGGGAAGTCCGAGAAATACCTTCCCTGACCTTGGGGAGGCAGCCTCTGTCCCTGGGACTTCCTGCAAACACCCCTAGCATTCCCTGGCACAGAGATATTTAGAAAACCCTCAGGGGAGACGAGCTTAGGCATTCTGTTAGAACCCACGCGCTGCCGACCGTTGGTGGAACCTCCCCACGCTCAGGATTCCGGAACCATTGTCAGTGCGTGGGGGATCTCGAGAGACAACTCCACGCAGCTCTCTTCAGTCACAGGTGTTCCCTGTTCGGGGAAGTCCGAGAAATACCTTCCCTGACCTTGGGGAGGCAGCCTCTGTCCCTGGGACTTCCTGCAAACACCCCTAGCATTCCCTGGCACAGAGATATTTAGAAAACCCTCAGGGGAGACGAGCTTAGGCATTCTGTTAGAACCCACGCGCTGCCGACCGTTGGTGGAACCTCCCCACGCTCAGGATTCCGGAACCATTGTCAGTGCGTGGGGGATCTCGAGAGATAACTCCACGCAGCTCTCTTCAGTCACAGGTGTTCCCTGTTCGGGGAAGTCCGAGAAATACCTTCCCTGACCTTGCGGAGGCAGCCTCTGTCCCTGGGACTTCCTGCAAACCCCCCTAGCATTCCCTGGCACAGAGACATTAGGAAAACCCTCAGGGGAGACGAGCTTAGGCATTCCGTTAGAACCCACGCGCTGCCGACCGTTGGTGGAACCTCCCCACGCTCAGGATTCCGGAACCATTGTCAGTGCGTGGGGAAGCTCGAGAGACAACTCCACGCATCTCTCTTCTGTCACAGGTGTTCCCTGTTCGGGGAAGTCCGAGAAATACCTTCCCTTACCTTGGGGAGGCAGCCTCTGTCCCTGGGAATTCCTGCAAACACCCCTAGCATTCCCTGGCACAGAGACATTAGGAAAACCCTCAGGGGAGACGAGCTTAGCATTCCGTTAGAACCCACGCGCTGCCGACCGTTGGTGGAACCTCCCCACGCTCAGGATTTCGGAACCGTTGTCAGTGCGTGGGGGAGCTCGAGAGACAACTCCACGAAGCTCTCTTCAGTCACAGGTGTTCCCTGTTCGGGGAAGTCCGAGAAATACCTTCCCTGACCTTGGGGAGGCAGCCTCTGTCCCTGGGACTTCCTGCAAACCCCCCTAGCATTCCCTGGCACAGAGACATTAGGAAAATCCTCAGGGGAGACGAGCTTAGGCATTCCATTAGAACCCACGCGCTGCCGACCGTTGGTGGAACCTCCCCACGCTCAGGATTCCGGAACCGTTGTCAGTGCGTGGGGGATCTCGAGAGACAACTCCACGCAGCTCTCTTCAGTCATAGGTGTTCCCTGTTCGGGGAAGTCTGAGAAATACCTTCAATGACCTTGGGGAGGCAGCATCAGTCCCTGGGACTTCCTGCAAACCCCCCTAGCATTCCCTGGCACAGAGACATTAGGAAAACCCTCAGCGGAGACGAGCTTAAGCATTCCGTTAGAACCCACGCGCTGCCGACCGTTGGTGGAACCTCCCCACGCTCAGGATTCCGAAACCATTGTCACTGCGTGGGGGAGCTCGAGAGACAACTCCACGCAGCTCTCTTCAGTCACAGGTGTTCCCTGTTCGGGGAAGTCCGAGAAATACCTTCCCTGACCATGGGGAGGCAGCCTCTGTCCCTGGGACTTCCTGCAAACACCCATAGCATTCCCTGGCACAGAGATATTTAGAAAACCCTCAGGGGAGACGAGCTTAGGCATTCCGTTAGAACCCACGCGCTGCCGACCGTTGGTGGAACCTCCCCACGCTCAGGATTCCGGAAACATTGTCAGTGCGTGGGGGAGCTCGAGAGACAACTCCACGCAGCTCTCTTCAGTCACAGGTGTTCCCTATTCGGGGAAGTCCGAGAAATACCTTCCCTGAACTTGCGGAGGCAGCCTCTGTCCCTGGGACTTCCTGCAAACACCCCTAGCATTCCCTGGCACAGAGACATTAGGAAAACCCTCAGGGGAGACGAGCTTAGGCATTCCGTTAGGACCCACGCGCTGCCGACCGTTGGTGGAACCTCCCCACGCTCAGGATTCCGGAACCATTGTCAGTGCGTGGGGGAGCTCGAGAGACAACTCCACGCAGCTCTCTTCAGTCACAGGTGTTCCCTGTTCGGGGAAGTCCGAGAAATACCTTCCATGACCTTGGGGAGGCAGCCTCTGTCCCTGGGAATTCCTGCAAACACCCCTAGCATTCCCTGGCACAGAGACATTAGGAAAACCCTCAGGGGAGACGAGCTTAGCATTCCGTTAGAACCCACGCGCTGCCGACCGTTGGTGGAACCTCCCCACGCTCAGGATTCCGGAACCATTGTCAGTGCGTGGGGCAGCTCGAGAGACAACTCCACGCAGCTCTCTTCAGTCACAGGTGTTCCCTGTTCTGGGAAGTCCGAGAAATACCTTCCCTGACCTTGGGGAGGCAGCCTCTGTCCCTGGGACTTCCTGCAAACACCCCTAGCATTCCCTGGCACAGAGACATTAGGAAAACCCTCAGGAGAGACGAGCTTAGGCATTCCGTTAGAACCCACGCGCTGCCGACCGTTGGTGGAACCTCCCCACGCTCAGGATTCCGGAAACATTGTCAGTGCGTGGGGGAGCTCGAGAGACAACTCCACGCAGCTCTCTTCAGTCACAGGTGTTCCCTGTTCGGGGAAGTCCGAGAAATAACTTCCCTGAATTTGGGGAGGCAGCCTCTGTCCCTGGGACATCCTGCAAACCCCCCTAGCATTCCCTGGCACAGAGACATTAGGAAAACCCTCAGGGGAGACGAGCTTAGGCATTCCGTTAGAACCCATGCGCTGCCGACCGTGGGTGGAACCTCCCCACGCTCAGGATTCCAGAACCATTGTCAGTGTGTGGTGGAGCTCGAGAGAAAACTCCACGCAGCTCTCTTCATTCACAGGTGTTCCTTGTTAGGGGAAGTCCGAGAAATAC
Source organism: Vicugna pacos (assembly GCF_048564905.1). NCBI lineage: Eukaryota > Metazoa > Chordata > Mammalia > Artiodactyla > Camelidae > Vicugna > Vicugna pacos. The sequence continues at coordinate 56,331,465 of NW_027328721.1, forward strand.
CTTCCCTGACCTTGGGGAGGCAGCCTCTGTCCATGGGACTTCCTGCAAACCCCGCTAGCATTCCCTGGCACAGAGACATTAGGAAAACCCTCAGGGGAGACGAGCTTAGGCATTCCGTTAGAACCCACGCGCTGCCGACCGTTGGTGGAACCTCCCCACGCTCAGGATTCCGGAACGATTGTCAGTGCGTGGGGGAGCTCGAGAGACAACTCCACGCATCTCTCTTCAGTCACAGGTGTTCCCTGTTCGGGGAAGTCCGTGAAATACCTTCTCTGACCTTGGGGAGTCAGCCTCTGTCCCTGGGACTTCCTGCAAACACCCCTAGCATTCCCTGGCACAGAGACATTAGGAAAACCCTCAGGGGAGACGAGCTTAGGCATTCCGTTAGAACCCACGCGCTGCCGACCGTTGGTGGAACCTCCCCACGCTCAGGATTCCGGAACCATTGTCAGTGCGTGGGGGAGCTCGAGAGACAACTCCACGCAGCTCTCTTCAGTCACAGGTGTTCCCTGTTCGGGGAAGTCCGAGAAATACCTTCCCTGACCTTGGGGAGGCAGCCTCTGCCCCTGGGACTTCCTGCAAACCCCCCTAGCATTCCCTGGCAAAGAGACATTAGGAAAACCCTCAGGGGAGACGAGCTTAGGCATTCCGTTAGAACCCACGGGCTGCCGACCGTTGGTGGAACCTCCCCACGCTCAGGATTCCGGAACCGTTGTCAGTGCGTGGGGGAGCTCGAGAGACAACTCCACGCAGCTCTCTTCAGTCACAGGTGTTCCCTGTTCGGGGAAGTCCGCGAAATACCTTCCCTGAACTTGGGGAGGCAGCCTCTGTCCCTGGGACTTCCTGCAAACACCCCTAGCATTCCCTGGCACAGAGACATTAGGAAAACCCTCAGGGGAGACGAGCTTAGGCATTCCGTTAGAACCCACGCGCTGCCGAACGTTGGTGGAACCTCCACACGCTCAGGATTCCGGAACCGTTGTCAGTGCGTGGGGGAGTTCCAGAGACAACTCCACGTAGCTCTCTTCACTCACATGTGTTCCCTATTCGGGGAAGTCCGAGAAATACCTTCCCTGACCTTGGGGAGGCAGCCTCTGACCCTGGGAATACCTGCAAACCCCCCTAGCCTTCCCTGGCACAGAGACATTAGGAAAAGCCTCAGGGGAGACGAGCTTAGGCATTCCGTTAGAACCCACGCGCTGTCGACCGCTGGTGGATCCTCCCCACGCTCAGGATTTCGGAACCGTTGTCAGTGCGTGGGGGAGCTCGAGAGACAACTCCACGCAGCTCTCTTCAGTCACAGGTGTTCCCTATTCGGGGAAGTCCGTGAAATAACTTCTCTGAACATGGGGAGGCAGCCTCTGTCCCTGGGACTTCCTGCAAACCCCCCTAGCATTCCCTGCCACAGAGACATTAGGAAAACCCTCAGGGGAGACGAGCTTAGGCATTCCGTTAGAACCCACGCGCTGCCGACCGTTGGTGGAACCTCCCCACGCTCAGGATTCCGGAACCATTGTCAGTGCGTGGGGGAGCTCGAGAGACAACTCCACGCAGCTCTCTTCAGTCACAGGTGTTCCCTGTACGGGGAAGACTGAGAAATACCTTCCCTGACCTTGGGGAGACAGCCTCAGTCCCTGGGAATTCCTGCAAACCCCCCTAGCATTCCCTGGCACAGAGACATTAGGAAAACCCTCAGGGGAGACGAGCTTAGTCATTCCGTTAGAACCGAAGCGATGCCGAGCGTTGGTGGAACCTCCACACGCTCAGGATTCCGGAATCATTGTCAGTGCGTGGGGGAGCTCGAGAGACAACTCCACGCAGCTCTCTTCAGTCACAGGTGTTCCCTGTTCGGGGAACTCCGAGAAATACCTTCTCTGACCTTGGTGAGTCAGCCTCTGTCCCTGGGACATCCTGCAAACACCCCTAGCATTCCCTGGCACAGAGACATTAGGAAAACCCTCAGGGGAGACGAACTTAAGCATTCCGTTAGAACCCACGCGCTGCCGACCTTTGGTGGAACCTCACCACGCTCAGTATTCCGGAACCATTGTCAGTGCGTGGGGGAGCTCGAGAGACAACTCCACGCAGCTCTCTTCAGCCACAGGTGTTCCCTGTTTGGGGAAGTCCGAGAAATACCTTCCCTGACCTTGGGGAGGCAGCCTCTGTCACTGGTTCTTCCTGCAAACACCCCTAGCATTCCCTGGCACAGAGAATTTAGGAAAACCCTCAGGGGAGACGAGCTTAGGCATTCCCTTAGAACCCACGCGCTGCCGACCGTTGGTGGAACCTCCCCACGCTCAGGATTCCGGAACCATTGTCAGCACGTGGGGAACTAGGGAAAAAAGTCCACGCATCTCTCTTCAGTCACAGGTGTTCCCTGTTCGGGGAAGTCCGAGAAATAACTTCCCTGAACTTGGGGAGGCAGCCTCTGTTTCTGGGACTTCCTGCAAACCCCCCTAGCATTCCCTGGCACAGAGACATTAGGAAAACCCTCAGGGGAGACGAGCTTAGGCATTCGGTTAGATCCCACGCGCTGCCGACCCTTGGTGGAACCTCAACACGCTCAGGATTCCGGAACCGTTGTCAGTGCGTGGGGGAGCTCGAGAGACAACTCCACGCAGCTCTCTTCAGTCACAGGTGTTCCTGTTCGGGGAAGTCCGAGAAATACCTTCCCTGACCTTGGGGAGGCAGCCTCTGACCCTGGGACTTCCTGCAAACCCCCCTAGCATTCCCTGGCACAGAGACATTAGGAAAACCCTCTGAGGAGACGAGCTTAGGCATTCCGTTAGAACCGAAGCGATGCCGAGCGTTGGTGGAACCTCCACACGCTCAGGATTCCGGAATCATTGTCAGTGCGTGGGGGAGCTCGAGAGACAACTCCACGCAGCTCTCTTCAGTCACAGGTGTTCCCTGTTCGGGGAACTCCGAGAAATACCTTCTCTGACCTTGGTGAGGCAGCCTCTGTCCCTGGGACATCCTGCAAACACCCCTAGCATTCCCTGGCACAGAGACATTAGGAAAACCCTCAGGGGAGACGAACTGAAGCATTCCGTTAGAACCCACGCGCTGTCGACCTTTGGTGGAACCTCCCCACGCTCAGTATTCCGGAACCATTGTCAGTGCATGGGGGAGCTCGAGAGACAACTCCACGCAGCTCTCTTCAGCCACAGGTGTTCCCTGTTTGGGGAAGTCCGAGAAATACCTTCCCTGACCTTGGGGAGGCAGCCTCTGTCACTGGGACTTCCTGCAAACACCCCTAGCATTCCCTGGCACAGAGAATTTAGGAAAACCCTCAGGGGAGACGAGCTTAGGCATTCCCTTAGAACCCACGCGCTGCCGACCGTTGGTGGAACCTCCCCACGCTCAGGATTCCGGAACCATTGTCAGCGCGTGGGGGAGCTAGAGAAAAAACTCCACGCATGTCTCTTCAGTCACAGGTGTTCCCTGTTCGGGGAAGTCCGAGAAATAACTTCCCTGAACTTGGGGAGGCAGCCTCTGTTTCTGGGACTTCCTGCAAACCCCCCTAGCATTCCCTGGCACAGAGACATTAGGAAAACCCTCAGGGGAGACGAGCTTAGGCATTCGGTTAGATCCCACGCGCTGCCGACCCTTGGTGGAACCTCAACACGCTCAGGATTCCGGAACCGTTGTCAGTGCGTGGGGGAGCTCGAGAGACAACTCCACGCAGCTCTCTTCAGTCACAGGTGTTCCTGTTCGGGGAAGTCCGAGAAATACCTTCCCTGACCTTGGGGAGGCAGCCTCTGACCCTGGGACTTCCTGCAAACCCCCCTAGCATTCCCTGGCACAGAGACATTAGGAAAACCCTCTGAGGAGACGAGCTTAGGCATTCCGTTAGAACCCACGCGCTACCGACCGTTGGTGGAACCTCCCCACGCTCAGGATTCCGGAAACGTTGTCAGTGCGTGGGGGAGCTCGAGAGACAACTCCACGCAGCTCTCTTCAGTCACAGGTGTTCCATGTTCGGGGAAGTCCGAGAAATACCTTTCTGACCTTCGGGAGGCCGCCTCTGTCCCTGGGACTTCCTGCAAACAACCCTAGCATTCCCTGGCACAGAGAAATTAGGAAAACCCTCAGGGGAGACGAGCTTAGCATTCCGTTAGAACCCACGCGCTGCCGACCGTTGGTGGAACCTCCCCACGCTCAGGATTCCGGAACCGTTGTCAGTGCGTGGGGGAGCTCGAGAGACAACTCCACGAAGCTCTCTTCAGTCACAGGTGTTCCCTGTTCGGGGAAGTCCGAGAAATACCTTCCCTGACCTTGGGGAGGTAGCCTCTGACACTGGGACTTCCTGCAAACCCCCCTAGCATTCCCTGGCACAGTGACATTAGGAAAATCCTCAGGGGAGACGAGCTTAGGCATTCCGTTAGAACCCACGCGCTGCCGACCGTTGGTGGAACCTCCCCACGCTCAGGATTCCGGAACCGTTGTCAGTGCGTGGGGGATCTCGAGAGAAAACTCCACGCAGCTCTCTTCAGTCATAAGTGTTCCCTGTTCGGGGAAGTCTGAGAAATACCTTCCCTGACCTTGGGGAGGCAGCCTCAGTCCCTGGGACTTCCTGCAAACCCCCCTAGCATTCCCTGGCACAGAGACATTAGGAAAACCCTCAGGGGAGACGAGCTTAAGCATTCCGTTAGAACCCACGCGCTGCCGACCGTTGGTGGAACCTCCCCACGCTCAGGATTCCGAAACCATTGTCACTGCGTGGGGGAGCTCGAGAGACAACTCCACGCAGCTCTCTTCAGTCACAGGTGTTCCCTGTTCGGGGAAGTCCGAGAAATACCTTCCCTGACCTTGGGGAGGCAGCCTCTGTCCCTGGGACTTCCTGCAAACACCCCTAGCATTCCCTGGCACAGAGATATTTAGAAAACCCTCAGGGGAGACGAGCTTAGGCATTCTGTTAGAACCCACGCGCTGCCGACCGTTGGTGGAACCTCCCCACGCTCAGGATTCCGGAACCATTGTCAGTGCGTGGGGGATCTCGAGAGACAACTCCACGCAGCTCTCTTCAGTCACAGGTGTTCCCTGTTTGGGGAAGTCAGAGAAAAACCTTCCCTGACCTTGGGGAGACAGCCTCTGTCCCTGGGACTTGCTACAAGCCCCCCTAGCATTCCCTGGCACAGAGAAATTAGGAAAACCCTCAGGGGAGACGAGCTTAGGCATTCCATTAGAACCCACGGGCTGCCGAACGTTGGTGGAACCTCCCCAAGCTCAGGATTCCGGAACCATTGTCAGTGCGTGGGGGAGCTCGAGAGACAACTCCACGCAGCTCTCTTCAGTCACAGGTGTTCCCTGTTAGGGGAAGTCAGAGAAATACCTTCCCTGACCATGGGGAGGCAGCCTCTGCCCTGGGATTTCCTGCAAACACCCCTAGCATTCCCTGGCACAGAGACATTAGGAAAACCCTCAGGGGAGACGAGCTTAGGCATTCCGTTAGAACCCACGCGCTGCCGACCGTTGGTGGAACCTCCCCACGCTCAGGATTCCGGAACCATTGTCAGTGCGTGGGGCAGCTCGAGAGACAACTCCACGCAGCTCTCTTCAGTCACAGGTGTTCCCTGTTCTGGGAAGTCCGAGAAATACCTTCCCTGACCTTGGGGAGGCAGCCTCTGTCCCTTGGAGTTCCTGCAAACACCCCTAGCATTCCCTGGCACAGAGACATTAGGTAAACCATCAGGGGAGACGAGCTTAGGAATTCCGTTAGAACCAACGCGCTGCCGACCGTTGGTGGAACCTCCCCACGCTCAGGATTCCGGAACCATTGTCAGCGCGTGGGGGAGCTCGAGAGACAACTCCACGCAGCTCTCTTCAGTCACAGGTGTTCCCTGTTTGGGGAAGTCCGAGAAATACCTTCCCTGACCTTGGGGAGGCAGCCTCAGACCCTGGGACATCCTGCAAACACCCCTAGCATTCCCTGGCACAGAGACATTAGGAAAACCCTCAGGGGAGACGAGCTTAGGCATTCCGTTAGAACCCACGCGCTGCCGACCGTTGGTGGAACCTCCCCACGCTCAGGATTCCGGAACCATTGTCAGTGCGTGGGGGAGCTCGAGAGACAACTCCACGCAGCTCTCTTCAGTCACAGGTGTTCCCTGTTCGGGGAAGTCCGAGAAATAACTTCTCTGACCTTGGGGAGGCAGCCTCTGTCCCTGGGACTTCCTGCAAACACCCCTAGCATTCCCTGGCACAGAGACATTAGGAAAACCCTCAGGGGAGACGAGCTTAGGCATTCCGTTAGAACCCACGCGCTGCCGACCGTTGGTGGAACCTCCCCACGCTCAGGATTCCGGAACCGTTGTGAGTGCGTGGGGGAGCTCGAGAGAAAACTCCACGCAGCTGTCTTCAGCCACAGGTGTTCCCTGTTCGGGGAAGTCCGAGAAATACCTTCCCTGAACTTGGGGAGGCAGCCTCTGTCCCTGGGACTTCCTGCAAACTCCCCTAGCATTCCCTGGCACAGAGACATTAGAAAAATCCTCAGGGTAGACGAGCTTAGGCGTTCCGTTAGAACCCACGCGCTGCCGACCGTTGGTGGAACCTCCCCACGCTCAGGATTCCGGAACCGTTGTCATTGCGTGGGGGATCTCGAGAGACAACTCCACCCAGCTCTCTTCAGTCATAGGTGTTCCCTGTTCGGGGAAGACTGAGAAATACCTTCCCTGAACGTGGGGAGGCAGCCTCAGTCCCTGGGACTTCCTGCAAACCCCCCTAGCATTCCCTGGCACAGAGACATTAGGAAAATCCTCAGGGGAGACGAGCTTAGGCATTCCGTTAGAACCCACGCGCTGCCGACCGTTGGTGGAACCTCCCCACGCTCAGGATTCCGGAACCGTTGTCAGTGCGTGGGGGATCTCGAGAGAAAACTCCACGCAGCTCTCTTCAGTCATAAGTGTTCCCTGTTCGGGGAAGTCTGAGAAATACCTTCCCTGACCTTGGGGAGGCAGCCTCAGTCCCTGGGACTTCCTGCAAACCCCCCTAGCATTCCCTGGCACAGAGACATTAGGAAAACCCTCAGGGGAGACGAGCTTAAGCATTCCGTTAGAACCCACGCGCTGCCGACCGTTGGTGGAACCTCCCCACGCTCAGGATTCCGAAACCATTGTCACTGCGTGGGGGAGCTCGAGAGACAACTCCACGCAGCTCTCTTCAGTCACAGGTGTTCCCTGTTCGGGGAAGTCCGAGAAATACCTTCCCTGACCTTGGGGAGGCAGCCTCTGTCCCTGGGACTTCCTGCAAACACCCCTAGCATTCCCTGGCACAGAGATATTTAGAAAACCCTCAGGGGAGACGAGCTTAGGCATTCTGTTAGAACCCACGCGCTGCCGACCGTTGGTGGAACCTCCCCACGCTCAGGATTCCGGAACCATTGTCAGTGCGTGGGGGATCTCGAGAGACAACTCCACGCAGCTCTCTTCAGTCACAGGTGTTCCCTGTTTGGGGAAGTCAGAGAAAAACCTTCCCTGACCTTGGGGAGACAGCCTCTGTCCCTGGGACTTGCTACAAGCCCCCCTAGCATTCCCTGGCACAGAGAAATTAGGAAAACCCTCAGGGGAGACGAGCTTAGGCATTCCATTAGAACCCACGGGCTGCCGAACGTTGGTGGAACCTCCCCAAGCTCAGGATTCCGGAACCATTGTCAGTGCGTGGGGGAGCTCGAGAGACAACTCCACGCAGCTCTCTTCAGTCACAGGTGTTCCCTGTTAGGGGAAGTCAGAGAAATACCTTCCCTGACCATGGGGAGGCAGCCTCTGCCCTGGGATTTCCTGCAAACACCCCTAGCATTCCCTGGCACAGAGACATTAGGAAAACCCTCAGGGGAGACGAGCTTAGGCATTCCGTTAGAACCCACGCGCTGCCGACCGTTGGTGGAACCTCCCCACGCTCAGGATTCCGGAACCATTGTCAGTGCGTGGGGCAGCTCGAGAGACAACTCCACGCAGCTCTCTTCAGTCACAGGTGTTCCCTGTTCTGGGAAGTCCGAGAAATACCTTCCCTGACCTTGGGGAGGCAGCCTCTGTCCCTTGGAGTTCCTGCAAACACCCCTAGCATTCCCTGGCACAGAGACATTAGGTAAACCATCAGGGGAGACGAGCTTAGGAATTCCGTTAGAACCAACGCGCTGCCGACCGTTGGTGGAACCTCCCCACGCTCAGGATTCCGGAACCATTGTCAGCGCGTGGGGGAGCTCGAGAGACAACTCCACGCAGCTCTCTTCAGTCACAGGTGTTCCCTGTTTGGGGAAGTCCGAGAAATACCTTCCCTGACCTTGGGGAGGCAGCCTCAGACCCTGGGACATCCTGCAAACACCCCTAGCATTCCCTGGCACAGAGACATTAGGAAAACCCTCAGGGGAGACGAGCTTAGGCATTCCGTTAGAACCCACGCGCTGCCGACCGTTGGTGGAACCTCCCCACGCTCAGGATTCCGGAACCATTGTCAGTGCGTGGGGGAGCTCGAGAGACAACTCCACGCAGCTCTCTTCAGTCACAGGTGTTCCCTGTTCGGGGAAGTCCGAGAAATAACTTCTCTGACCTTGGGGAGGCAGCCTCTGTCCCTGGGACTTCCTGCAAACACCCCTAGCATTCCCTGGCACAGAGACATTAGGAAAACCCTCAGGGGAGACGAGCTTAGGCATTCCGTTAGAACCCACGCGCTGCCGACCGTTGGTGGAACCTCCCCACGCTCAGGATTCCGGAACCGTTGTGAGTGCGTGGGGGAGCTCGAGAGAAAACTCCACGCAGCTGTCTTCAGCCACAGGTGTTCCCTGTTCGGGGAAGTCCGAGAAATACCTTCCCTGAACTTGGGGAGGCAGCCTCTGTCCCTGGGACTTCCTGCAAACTCCCCTAGCATTCCCTGGCACAGAGACATTAGAAAAATCCTCAGGGTAGACGAGCTTAGGCGTTCCGTTAGAACCCACGCGCTGCCGACCGTTGGTGGAACCTCCCCACGCTCAGGATTCCGGAACCGTTGTCATTGCGTGGGGGATCTCGAGAGACAACTCCACCCAGCTCTCTTCAGTCATAGGTGTTCCCTGTTCGGGGAAGACTGAGAAATACCTTCCCTGAACGTGGGGAGGCAGCCTCAGTCCCTGGGACTTCCTGCAAACCCCCCTAGCATTCCCTGGCACAGAGACATTAGGAAAACCCTCAGGGGAGACGAGCTTAGTCATTCCGTTAGAACCGAAGCGATGCCGAGCGTTGGTGGAACCTCCACACGCTCAGGATTCCGGAATCATTGTCAGTGCGTGGGGGAGCTCGAGAGACAACTCCACGCAGCTCTCTTCAGTCACAGGTGTTCCCTGTTCGGGGAAGTCCGAGAAATACCTTCCCTGACCTTGGGGAGGCAGCCTCTGTCCCTGGGAATTCCTGCAAACACCCCTAGCATCCCTGGCAGAGAGACATTAGGAAAACCCTCAGGGGAGACGAGCTTAGGCATTCCGTTAGAATCCACGCGCTGCCGACCGTTGGTGGAACCTCCCCACGCTCAGGATTCCGGAACCATTGTCAGTGCGTGGGGGAGCTCGAGAGACAACTCCACGCAGCTCTCTTCAGTCACAGGAGTTCCCTGTTCGGGGAAGTCCGAGAAATACATTCCCTGACCTTGGGGAGGCAGCCTCTGTCCCTGGGACTTCCTGCTAACCATCCTAGCATTCCCTGGCACAGAGACATTAGGAAAACCCTCAGGGGAGACGAGCTTAGGCATTCCGTTAGAACCCACGCGCTGCCGACCGTTGGTGGAACCTCCCCACGCTCAGGATTCTGGAACCATTGTCAGTGCGTGGTGGAGCTCGAGAGAAAACTCCACGCAGCTCTCTTCAGTCACAGGTGTTCCATGTTCGGGGAAGTCCGAGAAATATCTTTCTGACCTTGGGGAGGCCGCCTCTGTCCCTGGGACTTCCTGCAAACACCCCTAGCATTCCCTGGCACAGAGACATTAGGAAAACCCTCAGGGGAGACGAGCTTAGCATTCCGTTAGAACCCACGCGCTGCCGACCGTTGGTGGAACCTCCCCACGCTCAGGATTTCGGAACCGTTGTCAGTGCGTGGGGGAGCTCGAGAGACAACTCCACGAAGCTCTCTTCAGTCACAGGTGTTCCCTGTTCGGGGAAGTCCGAGAAATACCTTCCCTGACCTTGGGGGGGCAGCCTCTGTCCCTGGGACTTCCTGCAAACCCCCCTAGCATTCCCTGGCACAGAGACATTAGGAAAATCCTCAGGGGAGACGAGCTTAGGCATTCCATTAGAACCCACGCGCTGCCGACCGTTGGTGGAACCTCCCCACGCTCAGGATTCCGGAACCGTTGTCAGTGCGTGGGGGATCTCGAGAGACAACTCCACACAGCTCTCTTCAGTCATAGGTGTTCCCTGTTCGGGGAAGTCTGAGAAATACCTTCCCTGACCTTGGGGAGGCAGCCTCAGTCCCTGGGACTTCCTGCAAACCCCCCTAGCATTCCCTGGCACAGAGACATTAGGAAAATCCTCAGGGGAGACGAGCTTAGGCATTCCATTAGAACCCACGCGCTGCCGACCGTTGGTGGAACCTCCCCACGCTCAGGATTCCGGAACCGTTGTCAGTGCGTGGGGGAGCTCGAGAGACAACTCCACGCAGCTCTCTTCAGTCACAGGTGTTCCCTGTTCGGGGAAGTCCGAGAAATACCTTCCCTGACCATGGGGAGGCAGCCTCTGTCCCTGGGACTTCCTGCAAACACCCATAGCATTCCCGGGCACAGAGATATTTAGAAAACCCTCAGGGGAGACGAGCTTAGGCATTCCGTTAGAACCCACGCGCTGCCGACCGTTGGTGGAACCTCCCCACGACAGGATTCCGGAACCATTGTCAGTGTGTGGGGGATCTCGAGAGACAACTCCACGCAGCTCTCTTCAGTCACAGGTGTTCCCTGTTCGGGGAAGTCCGAGAAATACCTTCCCTGACCTTGCGGAGGCAGCCTCTGTCCCTGGGACATCCTGCAAACACCCCTAGCATTCCCTGGCACAGAGACATTAGGAAAACCCTCAGGGGAGACGAGCTTAGGCATTCCGTTAGGACCCACGCGCTGCCGACCGTTGGTGGAACCTCCCCACGCTCAGGATTCCGGAACCATTGTCAGTGCGTGGGGGAGCTCGAGAGACAACTCCACGCAGCTCTCTTCAGTCACAGGTGTTCCCTGTTCGGGGAAGTCCGAGAAATACCTTCCCTGACCTTGGGGAGGCAGCCTCTGTCCCTGGGAATTCCTGCAAACACCCCTAGCATTCCCTGGCACAGAGACATTAGGAAAACCCTCAGGGGAGACGAGCTTAGCATTCCGTTAGAACCCACGCGCTCCCGACCGTTGGTGGAACCTCCCCACGCTCAGGATTCCGGAAACATTGTCAGTGCGTGGGGGAGCTCGAGAGACAACTCCACGCAGCTCTCTTCAGTAACAGGTGTTCCCTGTTCGGGGAAGTCCGAGAAATAACTTCCCTGAAATTGGGGAGGCAGCCTCTGTCCCTGGGACATCCTGCAAACCCCCCTAGCATTCCCTGGCACAGAGACATTAGGAAAACCCTCAGGGGAGACGAGCTTAGGCATTCCGTTAGAACCCATGCGCTGCCGACCGTGGGTGGAACCTCCCCACGCTCAGGATTCCAGAACCATTGTCAGTGTGTGGTGGAGCTCGAGAGAAAACTCCACGCAGCTCTCTTCAGTCACAGGTGTTCCATGTTCGGGGAAGTCCGAGAAATACCTTTCTGACCTTGGGGAGGCCGCCTCTGTCCCTGGGACTTCCTGCAAACACCCCTAGCATTCCCTGGCACAGAGACATTAGGAAAACCCTCAGGGGAGACGAGCTTAGCATTCGGTTAGAACCCACGCGCTGCCGACTTTGGTGGAACCTCCCCACGCTCAGGATTTCGGAACCGTTGTCAGTGCGTGGGGGAGCTCGAGAGACAACTCCACGAAGCTCTCTTCAGTCACAGGTGTTCCCTGTTCGGGGAAGTCCGAGAAATACCTTCCCTGACCTTGGGGAGGCAGCCTCTGTCCCTGGAACTTCCTGCAAACCCCCCTAGCATTCCCTGGCACAGAGACATTAGGAAAATCCTCAGGGGAGACGAGCTTAGGCATTCCATTAGAACCCACGCGCTGCCGACCGTTGGTGGAACCTCCCCATGCTCAGGATTCCGGAACCGTTGTCAGTGCGTGGGGGATCTCGAGAGACAACTCCACGCAGCTCTCTTCAGTCATAGGTGTTCCCTGTTCGGGGAAGTCTGAGAAATACCTTCCCTGACCTTGGGGAGGCAGCCTCAGTCCCTGGGACTTCCTGCAAACCCCCCTAGCATTCCCTGGCACAGAGACATTAGGAAAACCCTCAGGGGAGACGAGCTTAAGCATTCCGTTAGAACCCACGCGCTGCCGACTGTTGGTGGAACCTCCCCACGCTCAGGATTCCGAAACCATTGTCACTGCGTGGGGGAGCTCGAGAGACAACTCCACGCAGCTCTCTTCAGTCACAGGTGTTCCCTGTTCGGGGAAGTCCGAGAAATACCTTCCCTGACCTTGGGGAGGCAGCCTCTGTCCCTGGGACTTCCTGCAAACACCCATAGCATTCCCTGGCACAGAGATATTTAGAAAACCCTCAGGGGAGACGAGCTTAGGCATTCCGTTAGAACCCACGCGCTGCCGACCGTTGGTGGAACCTCCCCACGCTCAGGATTCCGGAACCGTTGTCATTGCGTGGGGGATCTCGAGAGACAACTCCACGCAGCTCTCTTCAGTCACAGGTGTTCCCTGTTCGGGGAAGTCCGAGAAATACCTTCCCTGACCTTGCGGAGGCAGCCTCTGTCCCTGGGACTTCCTGCAAACACCCCTAGCATTCCCTGGCACAGAGACATTAGGAAAACCCTCAGGGGAGACGAGCTTAGCATTCCGTTAGAACCCACGCGCTGCCGACCGTTGGTGGAAACTCCCCACGCTCAGGATTCCGGAACCATTGTCAGTGCGTGGGGCAGCTCGAGAGACAACTCCACGCAGCTCTCTTCAGTCACAGGTGTTCCCTGTTCTCGGAAGTCCGAGAAATAACTTCCCTGACCTTGGGGAGGCAGCCTCTGTCCCTGGGACTTCCTGCAAACACCCCTAGCATTCCCTGGCACAGAGACATTAGGAAAACCCTCAGGGGAGACGAGCTTAGGCATTCCGTTAGAACCCACGCGCTGCCGACCGTTGGTGGAACCTCCCCACGCTCAGGATTCCGGAACCGTTGTCAGTGCGTGGGGGATCACGAGAGACAACTCCACGCAGCTCTCTTCAGTCATAAGGTTTCCCTGTTCGGGGAAGTCTGAGAAATACCTTCCCTGACCTTGGGGAGGCAGCCTCAGTCCCTGGGACTTCCTGCAAACCCCCCTAGCATTCCCTGGCACAGAGACATTAGGAAAACCCTCAGGGGAGACGAGCTTATGCATTCCGTTAGAACCCACGCGCTGCCGACCGTTGGTGGAACCTCCCCACGCTCAGGATTCCGAAACCATTGTCACTGCGTGGGGGAGCTCGAGAGACAACTCCACGCAGCTCTCTTCAGTCACAGGTGTTCCCTGTTCGGGGAAGTCCGAGAAATACCTTCCCTGACCTTGGGGAGGCAGCCTCTGTCCCTGGGACTTCCTGCAAACACCCCTAGCATTCCCTGGCACAGAGATATTTAGAAAACCCTCAGGGGAGACGAGCTTAGGCATTCTGTTAGAACCCACGCGCTGCCGACCGTTGGTGGAACCTCCCCACGCTCAGGATTCCGGAACCATTGTCAGTGCGTGGGGGATCTCGAGAGACAACTCCACGCAGCTCTCTTCAGTCACAGGTGTTCCCTGTTCGGGGAAGTCCGAGAAATACCTTCCCTGACCTTGGGGAGGCAGCCTCTGTCCCTGGGACTTCCTGCAAACACCCCTAGCATTCCCTGGCACAGAGATATTTAGAAAACCCTCAGGGGAGACGAGCTTAGGCATTCTGTTAGAACCCACGCGCTGCCGACCGTTGGTGGAACCTCCCCACGCTCAGGATTCCGGAACCATTGTCAGTGCGTGGGGGATCTCGAGAGATAACTCCACGCAGCTCTCTTCAGTCACAGGTGTTCCCTGTTCGGGGAAGTCCGAGAAATACCTTCCCTGACCTTGCGGAGGCAGCCTCTGTCCCTGGGACTTCCTGCAAACCCCCCTAGCATTCCCTGGCACAGAGACATTAGGAAAACCCTCAGGGGAGACGAGCTTAGGCATTCCGTTAGAACCCACGCGCTGCCGACCGTTGGTGGAACCTCCCCACGCTCAGGATTCCGGAACCATTGTCAGTGCGTGGGGAAGCTCGAGAGACAACTCCACGCATCTCTCTTCAGTCACAGGTGTTCCCTGTTCGGGGAAGTCCGAGAAATACCTTCCCTTACCTTGGGGAGGCAGCCTCTGTCCCTGGGAATTCCTGCAAACACCCCTAGCATCCCTGGCAGAGAGACATTAGGAAAACACTCAGGGGAGACGAGCTTAGGCATTCCGTTAGAATCCACGCGCTGCCGACCGTTGGTGGAACCTCCCCACGCTCAGGATTCCGGAACCATTGTCAGTGAGTGGGGGAGCTCGAGAGACAACTCCACGCAGCTCTCTTCAGTCACAGGAGTTCCCTGTTCGGGGAAGTCCGAGAAATACATTCCCTGACCTTGGGGAGGCAGCCTCTGTCCCTGGGACTTCCTGCTAACCATCCTAGCATTCCCTGGCACAGAGACATTAGGAAAACCCTCAGGGGAGACGAGCTTAGGCATTCCGTTAGAACCCACGCGCTGCCGACCGTTGGTGGAACCTCCCCACGCTCAGGATTTCGGAACCGTTGTCAGTGCGTGGGGGAGCTCGAGAGACAACTCCACGAAGCTCTCTTCAGTCACAGGTGTTCCCTGTTCGGGGAAGTCCGAGAAATACCTTCCCTGACCTTGGGGAGGCAGCCTCTGTCCCTGGGACTTCCTGCAAACCCCCCTAGCATTCCCTGGCACAGAGATATTAGGAAAATCCTCAGGGGAGACGAGCTTAGGCATTCCATTAGAACCCACGCGCTGCCGACCGTTGGTGGAACCTCCCCACGCTCAGGATTCCGGAACCGTTGTCAGTGCGTGGGGGATCTCGAGAGACAACTCCACGCAGCTCTCTTCAGTCACAGGTGTTCCCTGTTCGGGGAAGTCCGAGAAATACCTTCCCTGACCTTGGGGAGGCAGCCTCTGTCCCTGGGAATTCCTGCAAACACCCCTAGCATCCCTGGCAGAGAGACATTAGGAAAACCCTCAGGGGAGACGAGCTTAGGCATTCCGTTAGAATCCACGCACTGCCGACCGTTGGTGGAACCTCCCCACGCTCAGGATTCCGGAACCATTGTCAGTGCGTGGGGGAGCTCGAGAGACAACTCCACGCAGCTCTCTTCAGTCACAGGAGTTCCCTGTTCGGGGAAGTCCGAGAAATACATTCCCTGACCTTGGGGAGGCAGCCTCTGTCCCTGGGACTTCCTGCTAACCATCCTAGCATTCCCTGGCACAGAGACATTAGGAAAACCCTCAGGGGAGACGAGCTTAGGCATTCCGTTAGAACCCACGCGCTGCCGACCGTTGGTGGAACCTCCCCACGCTCAGGATTCCGGAACCATTGTCAGTGCGTGGTGGAGCTCGAGAGAAAACTCCACGCAGCTCTCTTCAGTCACAGGTGTTCCATGTTCGGGGAAGTGCGAGAAATACCTTTCTGACCTTGGGGAGGCCGCCTCTGTCCCTGGGACTTCCTGCAAACACCCCTAGCATTCCCTGGCACAGAGACATTAGGAAAACCCTCAGGGGAGACGAGCTTAGCATTCCGTTAGAACCCACGCGCTGCCGACCGTTGGTGGAACCTCCCCACGCTCAGGATTTCGGAACCGTTGTCAGTGCGTGGGGGAGCTCGAGAGACAACTCCACGAAGCTCTCTTCAGTCACAGGTGTTCCCTGTTCGGGGAAGTCCGAGAAATACCTTCCCTGACCTTGGGGAGGCAGCCTCTGTCCCTGGGACTTCCTGCAAACCCCCCTAGCATTCCCTGGCACAGAGACATTAGGAAAATCCTCAGGGGAGACGAGCTTAGGCATTCCATTAGAACCCACGCGCTGCCGACCGTTGGTGGAACCTCCCCACGCTCAGGATTCCGGAACCATTGTCAGTGCGTGGGGGATCTCGAGAGACAACTCCACGCAGCTCTCTTCAGTCATAGGTGTTCCCTGTTCGGGGAAGTCTGAGAAATACCTTCAATGACCTTGGGGAGGCAGCATCAGTCCCTGGGACTTCCTGCAAACCCCCCTAGCATTCCCTGGCACAGAGACATTAGGAAAACCCTCAGCGGAGACGAGCTTAAGCATTCCGTTAGAACCCACGCGCTGCCGACCGTTGGTGGAACCTCCCCACGCTCAGGATTCCGAAACCATTGTCACTGCGTGGGGGAGCTCGAGAGACAACTCCACGCAGCTCTCTTCAGTCACAGGTGTTCCCTGTTCGGGGAAGTCCGAGAAATACCTTCCCTGACCATGGGGAGGCAGCCTCTGTCCCTGGGACTTCCTGCAAACACCCATAGCATTCCCTGGCACAGAGATATTTAGAAAACCCTCAGGGGAGACGAGCTTAGGCATTCCGTTAGAACCCACGCGCTGCCGACCGTTGGTGGAACCTCCCCACGCTCAGGATTCCGGAAACATTGTCAGTGCGTGGGGGAGCTCGAGAGACAACTCCACGCAGCTCTCTTCAGTCACAGGTGTTCCCTATTCGGGGAAGTCCGAGAAATACCTTCCCTGACCTTGCGGAGGCAGCCTCTGTCCCTGGGACTTCCTGCAAACACCCCTAGCATTCCCTGGCACAGAGACATTAGGAAAACCCTCAGGGGAGACGAGCTTAGGCATTCCGTTAGGACCCACGCGCTGCCGACCGTTGGTGGAACCTCCCCACGCTCAGGATTCCGGAACCATTGTCAGTGCGTGGGGGAGCTCGAGAGACAACTCCACGCAGCTCTCTTCAGTCACAGGTGTTCCCTGTTCGGGGAAGTCCGAGAAATACCTTCCATGACCTTGGGGAGGCAGCCTCTGTCCCTGGGAATTCCTGCAAACACCCCTAGCATTCCCTGGCACAGAGACATTAGGAAAACCCTCAGGGGAGACGAGCTTAGCATTCCGTTAGAACCCACGCGCTGCCGACCGTTGGTGGAACCTCCCCACGCTCAGGATTCCGGAACCATTGTCAGTGCGTGGGGCAGCTCGAGAGACAACTCCACGCAGCTCTCTTCAGTCACAGGTGTTCCCTATTCGGGGAAGTCCGTGAAATAACTTCTCTGAACATGGGGAGGCAGCCTCTGTCCCTGGGACTTCCTGCAAACCCCCCTAGCATTCCCTGGCACAGAGACATTAGGAAAACCCTCAGGGGAGACGAGCTTAGGCATTCCGTTAGAACCCACGCGCTGCCGACCGTTGGTGGAACCTCCCCACGCTCAGGATTCCGGAACCATTGTCAGTGCGTGGGGGAGCTCGAGAGACAACTCCACGCAGCTCTCTTCAGTCACAGGTGTTCCCTGTACGGGGAAGACTGAGAAATACCTTCCCTGACCTTGGGGAGACAGCCTCAGTCCCTGGGAATTCCTGCAAACCCCCCTAGCATTCCCTGGCACAGAGACATTAGGAAAACCCTCAGGGGAGACGAGCTTAGTCATTCCGTTAGAACCGAAGCGATGCCGAGCGTTGGTGGAACCTCCACACGCTCAGGATTCCGGAATCATTGTCAGTGCGTGGGGGAGCTCGAGAGACAACTCCACGCAGCTCTCTTCAGTCACAGGTGTTCCCTGTTCGGGGAACTCCGAGAAATACCTTCTCTGACCTTGGTGAGGCAGCCTCTGTCCCTGGGACATCCTGCAAACACCCCTAGCATTCCCTGGCACAGAGACATTAGGAAAACCCTCAGGGGAGACGAACTTAAGCATTCCGTTAGAACCCACGCGCTGCCGACCTTTGGTGGAACCTCCCCACGCTCAGTATTCCGGAACCATTGTCAGTGCGTGGGGGAGCTCGAGAGACAACTCCACGCAGCTCTCTTCAGCCACAGGTGTTCCCTGTTTGGGGAAGTCCGAGAAATACCTTCCCTGACCTTGGGGAGGCAGCCTCTGTCACTGGGACTTCCTGCAAACACCCCTAGCATTCCCTGGCACAGAGAATTTAGGAAAACCCTCAGGGGAGACGAGCTTAGGCATTCCCTTAGAACCCACGCGCTGCCGACCGTTGGTGGAACCTCCCCACGCTCAGGATTCCGGAACCATTGTCAGCGCGTGGGGAACTAGGGAAAAAACTCCACGCATCTCTCTTCAGTCACAGGTGTTCCCTGTTCGGGGAAGTCCGAGAAATAACTTCCCTGAACTTGGGGAGGCAGCCTCTGTTTCTGGGACTTCCTGCAAACCCCCCTAGCATTCCCTGGCACAGAGACATTAGGAAAACCCTCAGGGGAGACGAGCTTAGGCATTCGGTTAGATCCCACGCGCTGCCGACCCTTGGTGGAACCTCAACACGCTCAGGATTCCGGAACGGTTGTCAGTGCGTGGGGGAGCTCGAGAGACAACTCCACGCAGCTCTCTTCAGTCACAGGTGTTCCTGTTCGGGGAAGTCCGAGAAATACCTTCCCTGACCTTGGGGAGGCAGCCTCTGACCCTGGGACTTCCTGCAAACCCCCCTAGCATTCCCTGGCACAGAGACATTAGGAAAACCCTCTGAGGAGACGAGCTTAGGCATTCCGTTAGAACCGAAGCAATGCCGAGCGTTGGTGGAACCTCCACACGCTCAGGATTCCGGAATCATTGTCAGTGCGTGGGGGAGCTCGAGAGACAACTCCACGCAGCTCTCTTCAGTCACAGGTGTTCCCTGTTCGGGGAACTCCGAGAAATACCTTCTCTGACCTTGGTGAGGCAGCCTCTGTCCCTGGGACATCCTGCAAACACCCCTAGCATTCCCTGGCACAGAGACATTAGGAAAACCCTCAGGGGAGACGAACTTAAGCATTCCGTTAGAACCCACGCGCTGCCGACCTTTGGTGGAACCTCCCCACGCTCAGTATTCCGGAACCATTGTCAGTGCGTGGGGGAGCTCGAGAGACAACTCCACGCAGCTCTCTTCAGCCACAGGTGTTCCCTGTTTGGGGAAGTCCGAGAAATACCTTCCCTGACCTTGGGGAGGCAGCCTCTGTCACTGGGACTTCCTGCAAACACCCCTAGCATTCCCTGGCACAGAGAATTTAGGAAAACCCTCAGGGGAGACGAGCTTAGGCATTCCCTTAGAACCCACGCGCTGCCGACCGTTGGTGGAACCTCCCCACGCTCAGGATTCCGGAACCATTGTCAGCGCGTGGGGGAGCTAGAGAAAAAACTCCACGCATGTCTCTTCAGTCACAGGTGTTCCCTGTTCGGGGAAGTCCGAGAAATAACTTCCCTGAACTTGGGGAGGCAGCCTCTGTTTCTGGGACTTCCTGCAAACCCCCCTTGCATTCCCTGGCACAGAGACATTAGGAAAACCCTCAGGGGAGACGAGCTTAGGCATTCGGTTAGATCCCACGCGCTGCCGACCCTTGGTGGAACCTCAACACGCTCAGGATTCCGGAACCGTTGTCAGTGCGTGGGGGAGCTCGAGAGACAACTCCACGCAGCTCTCTTCAGTCACAGGTGTTCCTGTTCGAGGAAGTCCGAGAAATACCTTCCCTGACCTTGGGGAGGCAGCCTCTGACCCTGGGACTTCCTGCAAACCCCCCTAGCATTCCCTGGCACAGAGACATTAGGAAAACCCTCTGAGGAGACGAGCTTAGGCATTCCGTTAGAACCCACGCGCTACCGACCGTTGGTGGAACCTCCCCACGCTCAGGATTCCGGAAACGTTGTCAGTGCGTGGGGGAGCTCGAGAGACAACTCCACGCAGCTCTCTTCAGTCACAGGTGTTCCATGTTCGGGGAAGTCCGAGAAATACCTTTCTGACCTTGGGGAGGCCGCCTCTGTCCCTGGGACTTCCTGCAAACAACCCTAGCATTCCCTGGCACAGAGAAATTAGGAAAACCCTCAGGGGAGACGAGCTTAGCATTCCGTTAGAACCCACGCGCTGCCGACCGTTGGTGGAACCTCCCCACGCTCAGGATTCCGGAACCGTTGTCAGTGCGTGGGGGAGCTCGAGAGACAACTCCACGAAGCTCTCTTCAGTCACAGGTGTTCCCTGTTCGGGGAAGTCCGAGAAATACCTTCCCTGACCTTGGGGAGGTAGCCTCTGACACTGGGACTTCCTGCAAACCCCCCTAGCATTCCCTGGCACAGTGACATTAGGAAAATCCTCAGGGGAGACGAGCTTAGGCATTCCGTTAGAACCCACGCGCTGCCGACCGTTGGTGGAACCTCCCCACGCTCAGTATTCCGGAACCGTTGTCAGTGCGTGGGGGATCTCGAGAGAAAACTCCACGCAGCTCTCTTCAGTCATAAGTGTTCCCTGTTCGGGGAAGTCTGAGAAATACCTTCCCTGACCTTGGGGAGGCAGCCTCAGTCCCTGGGACTTCCTGCAAACCCCCCTAGCATTCCCTGGCACAGAGACATTAGGAAAACCCTCAGGGGAGACGAGCTTAAGCATTCCGTTAGAACCCACGCGCTGCCGACCGTTGGTGGAACCTCCCCACGCTCAGGATTCCGAAACCATTGTCACTGCGTGGGGGAGCTCGAGAGACAACTCCACGCAGCTCTCTTCAGTCACAGGTGTTCCCTGTTAGGGGAAGTCCGAGAAATACCTTCCCTGACCTTGGGGAGGCAGCCTCTGTCCCTGGGACTTCCTGCAAACACCCCTAGCATTCCCTGGCACAGAGATATTTAGAAAACCCTCAGGGGAGACGAGCTTAGGCATTCTGTTAGAACCCACGCGCTGCCGACCGTTGGTGGAACCTCCCCACGCTCAGGATTCCGGAACCATTGTCAGTGCGTGGGGGATCTCGAGAGACAACTCCACGCAGCTCTCTTCAGTCACAGGTGTTCCCTGTTTGGGGAAGTCAGAGAAAAACCTTCCCTGACCTTGGGGAGACAGCCTCTGTCCCTGGGACTTGCTACAAGCCCCCCTAGCATTCCCTGGCACAGAGAAATTAGGAAAACCCTCAGGGGAGACGAGCTTAGGCATTCCATTAGAACCCACGGGCTGCCGAACGTTGGTGGAACCTCCCCAAGCTCAGGATTCCGGAACCATTGTCAGTGCGTGGGGGAGCTCGAGAGACAACTCCACGCAGCTCTCTTCAGTCACAGGTGTTCCCTGTTAGGGGAAGTCAGAGAAATACCTTCCCTGACCATGGGGAGGCAGCCTCTGCCCTGGGATTTCCTGCAAACACCCCTAGCATTCCCTGGCACAGAGACATTAGGAAAACCCTCAGGGGAGACGAGCTTAGGCATTCCGTTAGAACCCACGCGCTGCCGACCGTTGGTGGAACCTCCCCACGCTCAGGATTCCGGAACCATTGTCAGCGCGTGGGGCAGCTCGAGAGACAACTCCACGCAGCTCTCTTCAGTCACAGGTGTTCCCTGTTCTGGGAAGTCCGAGAAATACCTTCCCTGACCTTGGGGAGGCAGCCTCTGTCCCTTGGACTTCCTGCAAACACCCCTAGCATTCCCTGGCACAGAGACATTAGGTAAACCATCAGGGGAGACGAGCTTAGGAATTCCGTTAGAACCAACGCGCTGCCGACCGTTGGTGGAACCTCCCCACGCTCAGGATTCCGGAACCATTGTCAGCGCGTGGGGGAGCTCGAGAGACAACTCCACGCAGCTCTCTTCAGTCACAGGTGTTCCCTGTTTGGGGAAGTCCGAGAAATACCTTCCCTGACCTTGGGGAGGCAGCCTCAGACCCTGGGACATCCTGCAAACACCCCTAGCATTCCCTGGCACAGAGACATTAGGAAAACCCTCAGGGGAGACGAGCTTAGGCATTCCGTTAGAACCCACGCGCTGCCGACCGTTGGTGGAGCCTCCCCACGCTCAGGATTCCGGAACCATTGTCAGTGCGTGGGGGAGCTCGAGAGACAACTCCACGCAGCTCTCTTCAGTCACAGGTGTTCCCTGTTCGGGGAAGTCCGAGAAATAACTTCTCTGAACTTGGGGAGGCAGCCTCTGTCCCTGGGACTTCCTGCAAACACCCCTAGCATTCCCTGGCACAGAGACATTAGGAAAACCCTCAGGGGAGACGAGCTTAGGCATTCCGTTAGAACCCACGCGCTGCCGACCGTTGGTGGAACCTCCCCACGCTCAGGATTCCGGAACCGTTGTGAGTGCGTGGGGGAGCTCGAGAGAAAACTCCACGCAGCTGTCTTCAGCCACAGGTGTTCCCTGTTCGGGGAAGTCCGAGAAATACCTTCCCTGAACTTGGGGAGGCAGCCTCTGTCCCTGGGACTTCCTGCAAACTCCCCTAGCATTCCCTGGCACAGAGACATTAGAAAAATCCTCAGGGTAGACGAGCTTAGGCGTTCCGTTAGAACCCACGCGCTGCCGACCGTTGGTGGAACCTCCCCACGCTCAGGATTCCGGAACCGTTGTCATTGCGTGGGGGATCTCGAGAGACAACTCCACCCAGCTCTCTTCAGTCATAGGTGTTCCCTGTTCGGGGAAGACTGAGAAATACCTTCCCTGAACTTGGGGAGGCAGCCTCAGTCCCTGGGACTTCCTGCAAACCCCCCTAGCATTCCCTGGCACAGAGACATTAGGAAAACCCTCAGGGGAGACGAGCTTAGTCATTCCGTTAGAACCGAAGCGATGCCGAGCGTTGGTGGAACCTCCACACGCTCAGGATTCCGGAATCATTGTCAGTGCGTGGGGGAGCTCGAGAGACAACTCCACGCAGCTCTCTTCAGTCACAGGTGTTCCCTGTTCGGGGAACTCCGAGAAATACCTTCTCTGACCTTGGGGAGGCAGCCTCTGACCCTGGGACATCCTGCAAACACCCCTAGCATTCCCTGGCACAGAGACATTAGGAAAACCCTCAGGGGAGACGAGCTTAGGCATTCCGTTAGAACCCACGCGCTGCCGACCGTTGGTGGAACCTCCCCACGCTCAGGATTCCGGAACCATTGTCAGTGCGTGGGGGAGCTCGAGAGACAACTCCACGCAGCTCTCTTCAGTCACAGGTGTTCCCTGTTTGGGGAAGTCCGAGAAATAACTTCCCTGACCTTGGGGAGGCAGCCTCTGTCCCTGGGAATTCCTGCAAACACCCCTAGCATTCCCTGGCACAGAGACATTAGGAAAACCCTCAGGGGAGACGAGCTTAGCATTCCGTTAGAACCCACGCGCTGCCGACCGTTGGTGGAACCTCCCCACGCTCAGGATTCCGGAACCATTGTCAGTGCGTGGGGCAGCTCGAGAGAAACTCCACGCAGCTCTCTTCAGTCACAGGTGTTCCCTGTTCTGGGAAGTCCGAGAAATAACTTCCCTGACCTTGGGGAGGCAGCCTCTGTCCCTGGGACTTCCTGCAAACACCCCTAGCATTCCCTGGCACAGAGACATTAGGAAAACCCTCAGGGGAGACGAGCTTAGGCATTCCGTTAGAACCCACGCGCTGCCGACCGTTGGTGGAACCTCCCCACGCTCAGGATTCCGGAACCGTTGTCAGTGCGTTGGGGATCACGAGAGACAACTCCACGCAGCTCTCTTCAGTCATAAGTGTTCCCTGTTCGGGGAAGTCTGAGAAATACCTTCCCTGACCTTGGGGAGGCAGCCTCAGTCCCTGGGACTTCCTGCAAACCCCCCTAGCATTCCCTGGCACAGAGACATTAGGAAAATCCTCAGGGGAGACGAGCTTAGGCATTCCATTAGAACCCA
Source organism: Vicugna pacos (assembly GCF_048564905.1). Taxonomy (NCBI): domain Eukaryota; kingdom Metazoa; phylum Chordata; class Mammalia; order Artiodactyla; family Camelidae; genus Vicugna; species Vicugna pacos. The sequence goes on from NW_027328721.1 coordinate 56,355,326, forward strand.
CGCGCTGCCGACCGTTGGTGGAACCTCCCCACGCTCAGGATTCCGGAACCGTTGTCAGTGCGTGGGGGAGCTCGAGAGACAACTCCACGCAGCTCTCTTCAGTCACAGGTGTTCCCTGTTCGGGGAAGTCCGAGAAATACCTTCCCTGACCATGGGGAGGCAGCCTCTGTCCCTGGGACTTCATGCAAACACCCATAGCATTCCCTGGCACAGAGATATTTAGAAAACCCTCAGGGGAGACGAGCTTAGGCATTCCGTTAGAACCCACGCGCTGCCGACCGTTGGTGGAACCTCCCCACGACAGGATTCCGGAACCATTGTCAGTGCGTGGGGGATCTCGAGAGACAACTCCACGCAGCTCTCTTCAGTCACAGGTGTTCCCTGTTCGGGGAAGTCCGAGAAATACCTTCCCTGACCTTGCGGAGGCAGCCTCTGTCCCTGGGACATCCTGCAAACACCCCTAGCATTCCCTGGCACAGAGACATTAGGAAAACCCTCAGGGGAGACGAGCTTAGGCATTCCGTTAGGACCCACGCGCTGCCGACCGTTGGTGGAACCTCCCCACGCTCAGGATTCCGGAACCATTGTCAGTGCGTGGGGGAGCTCGAGAGACAACTCCACGCAGCTCTCTTCAGTCACAGGTGTTCCCTGTTCGGGGAAGTCCGAGAAATACCTTCCCTGACCTTGGGGAGGCAGCCTCTGTCCCTGGGAATTCCTGCAAACACCCCTAGCATTCCCTGGCACAGAGACATTAGGAAAACCCTCAGGGGAGACGAGCTTAGCATTCCGTTAGAACACACGCGCTGCCGACCGTTGGTGGAACCTCCCCACGCTCAGGATTCCGGAAACATTGTCAGTGCGTGGGGGAGCTCGAGAGACAACTCCACGCAGCTCTCCTCAGTAACAGGTGTTCCCTGTTCGGGGAAGTCCGAGAAATAACTTCCCTGAACTTGGGGAGGCAGCCTCTGTCCCTGGGACATCCTGCAAACCCCCCTAGCATTCCCTGGCACAGAGACATTAGGAAAACCCTCAGGGGAGACGAGCTTAGGCATTCCGTTAGAACCCATGCGCTGCCGACCGTGGGTGGAACCTCCCCACGCTCAGGATTCCAGAACCATTGTCAGTGTGTGGTGGAGCTCGAGAGAAAACTCCACGCAGCTCTCTTCAGTCACAGGTGTTCCATGTTCGGGGAAGTCCGAGAAATACCTTTCTGACCTTGGGGAGGCCGCCTCTGTCCCTGGGACTTCCTGCAAACACCCCTAACATTCCCTGGCACAGAGACATTAGGAAAACCCTCAGGGGAGACGAGCTTAGCATTCGGTTAGAACCCACGCGCTGCCGACTTTGGTGGAACCTCCCCACGCTCAGGATTTCGGAACCGTTGTCAGTGCGTGGGGGAGCTCGAGAGACAACTCCACGAAGCTCTCTTCAGTCACAGGTGTTCCCTGTTCGGGGAAGTCCGAGAAATACCTTCCCTGACCTTGGGGAGGCAGCCTCTGTCCCTGGGACTTCCTGCAAACCCCCCTAGCATTCCCTGGCACAGAGACATTAGGAAAATCCTCAGGGGAGACGAGCTTAGGCATTCCATTAGAACCCACGCGCTGCCGACCGTTGGTGGAACCTCCCCACGCTCAGGATTCCGGAACCGTTGTCAGTGCGTGGGGGATCTCGAGAGACAACTCCACGCAGCTCTCTTCAGTCATAGGTGTTCCCTGTTCGGGGAAGTCTGAGAAATACCTTCCCTGACCTTGGGGAGTCAGCCTCAGTCCCTGGGACTTCCTGCAAACCCCCCTAGCATTCCCTGGCACAGAGACATTAGGAAAACCCTCAGGGGAGACGAGCTTAAGCATTCCGTTAGAACCCACGCGCTGCCGACTGTTGGTGGAACCTCCCCACGCTCAGGATTCCGAAACCATTGTCACTGCGTGGGGGAGCTCGAGAGACAACTCCACGCAGCTCTCTTCAGTCACAGGTGTTCCCTGTTCGGGGAAGTCCGAGAAATACCTTCCCTGACCTTGGGGAGGCAGCCTCTGTCCCTGGGACTTCCTGCAAACACCCATAGCATTCCCTGGCACAGAGATATTTAGAAAACCCTCAGGGGAGACGAGCTTAGGCATTCCGTTAGAACCCAGGCGCTGCCGACCGTTGGTGGAACCTCCCCACGCTCAGGATTCCGGAACCATTGTCAGTGCGTGGGGGATCTCGAGAGACAACTCCACGCAGCTCTCTTCAGTCACAGGTGTTCCCTGTTCGGGGAAGTCCGAGAAATACCTTCCCTGACCTTGCGGAGGCAGCCTCTGTCCCTGGGAATTCCTGCAAACACCCCTAGCATTCCCTGGCACAGAGACATTAGGAAAACCCTCAGGGGAGACGAGCTTAGCATTCCGTTAGAACCCACGCGCTGCCGACCGTTGGTGGAACCTCCCCACGCTCAGGATTCCGGAACCATTGTCAGTGCGTGGGGCAGCTCGAGAGACAACTCCACGCAGCTCTCTTCAGTCACAGGTGTTCCCTGTTCTCGGAAGTCCGAGAAATAACTTCCCTGACCTTGGGGAGGCAGCCTCTGTCCCTGGGACTTCCTGCAAACACCCCTAGCATTCCCTGGCACAGAGACATTAGGAAAACCCTCAGGGGAGACGAGCTTAGGCATTCCGTTAGAACCCACGCGCTGCCGACCGTTGGTGGAACCTCCCCACGCTCAGGATTCCGGAACCGTTGTCAGTGCGTGGGGGATCACGAGAGACAACTCCACGCAGCTCTCTTCAGTCATAAGGTTTCCCTGTTCGGGGAAGTCTGAGAAATACCTTCCCTGACCTTGGGGAGGCAGCCTCAGTCCCTGGGACTTCCTGCAAACCCCCCTAGCATTCCCTGGCACAGAGACATTAGGAAAACCCTCAGGGGAGACGAGCTTAGCATTCCGTTAGAACCCACGCGCTGCCGACCGTTGGTGGAACCTCCCCACGCTCAGGATTCCGAAACCATTGTCACTGCGTGGGGGAGCTCGAGAGACAACTCCACGCAGCTCTCTTCAGTCACAGGTGTTCCCTGTTCGGGGAAGTCCGAGAAATACCTTCCCTGACCTTGGGGAGGCAGCCTCTGTCCCTGGGACTTCCTGCAAACACCCCTAGCATTCCCTGGCACAGAGATATTTAGAAAACCCTCAGGGGAGACGAGCTTAGGCATTCTGTTAGAACCCACGCGCTGCCGACCGTTGGTGGAACCTCCCCACGCTCAGGATTCCGGAACCATTGTCAGTGCGTGGGGGATCTCGAGAGACAACTCCACGCAGCTCTCTTCAGTCACAGGTGTTCCCTGTTCGGGGAAGTCCGAGAAATACCTTCCCTTACCTTGGGGAGGCAGCCTCTGTCCCTGGGACTTCCTGCAAACACCCCTAGCATTCCCTGGCACAGAGATATTTAGAAAACCCTCAGGGGAGACGAGCTTAGGCATTCTGTTAGAACCCACGCGCTGCCGACCGTTGGTGGAACCTCCCCACGCTCAGGATTCCGGAACCATTGTCAGTGCGTGGGGGATCTCGAGAGATAACTCCACGCAGCTCTCTTCAGTCACAGGTGTTCCCTGTTCGGGGAAGTCCGAGAAATACCTTCCCTGACCTTGCGGAGGCAGCCTCTGTCCCTGGGACTTCCTGCAAACCCCCCTAGCATTCCCTGGCACAGAGACATTAGGAAAACCCTCAGGGGAGACGAGCTTAGGCATTCCGTTAGAACCCACGCGCTGCCGACCGTTGGTGGAACCTCCCCACGCTCAGGATTCCGGAACCATTGTCAGTGCGTGGGGAAGCTCGAGAGACAACTCCACGCATCTCTCTTCAGTCACAGGTGTTCCCTGTTCGGGGAAGTCCGAGAAATACCTTCCCTTACCTTGGGGAGGCAGCCTCTGTCCCTGGGAATTCCTGCAAACACCCCTAGCATCCCTGGCAGAGAGACATTAGGAAAACACTCAGGGGAGACGAGCTTAGGCATTCCGTTAGAATCCACGCGCTGCCGACCGTTGGTGGAACCTCCCCACGCTCAGGATTCCGGAACCATTGTCAGTGCGTGGGGGAGCTCGAGAGACAACTCCACGCAGCTCTCTTCAGTCACAGGAGTTCCCTGTTCGGGGAAGTCCGAGAAATACATTCCCTGACCTTGGGGAGGCAGCCTCTGTCCCTGGGACTTCCTGCTAACCATCCTAGCATTCCCTGGCACAGAGACATTAGGAAAACCCTCAGGGGAGACGAGCTTAGGCATTCCGTTAGAACCCACGCGCTGCCGACCGTTGGTGGAACCTCCCCACGCTCAGGATTCCGGAACCATTGTCAGTGCGTGGTGGAGCTCGAGAGAAAACTCCACGCAGCTCTCTTCAGTCACAGGTGTTCCATGTTCGGGGAAGTCCGAGAAATACCTTTCTGACTTTGGGGAGGCCGCCTCTGTCCCTGGGACTTCCTGCAAACACCCCTAGCATTCCCTGGCACAGAGACATTAGGAAAACCCTCAGGGGAGACGAGCTTAGCATTCCGTTAGAACCCACGCGCTGCCGACCGTTGGTGGAACCTCCCCACGCTCAGGATTTCGGAACCGTTGTCAGTGCGTGGGGGAGCTCGAGAGACAACTCCACGAAGCTCTCTTCAGTCACAGGTGTTCCCTGTTCGGGGAAGTCCGAGAAATACCTTCCCTGACCTTGGGGAGGCAGCCTCTGTCCCTGGGACTTCCTGCAAACCCCCCTAGCATTCCCTGGCACAGAGACATTAGGAAAATCCTCAGGGGAGACGAGCTTAGGCATTCCATTAGAACCCACGCGCTGCCGACCGTTGGTGGAACCTCCCCACGCTCAGGATTCCGGAACCGTTGTCAGTGCGTGGGGGATCTCGAGAGACAACTCCACGCAGCTCTCTTCAGTCACAGGTGTTCCCTGTTCGGGGAAGTCCGAGAAATACCTTCCCTGACCTTGGGGAGGCAGCCTCTGTCCCTGGGAATTCCTGCAAACACCCCTAGCATCCCTGGCAGAGAGACATTAGGAAAACCCTCAGGGGAGACGAGCTTAGGCATTCCGTTAGAATCCACGCACTGCCGACCGTTGGTGGAACCTCCCCACGCTCAGGATTCCGGAACCATTGTCAGTGCGTGGGGGAGCTCGAGAGACAACTCCACGCAGCTCTCTTCAGTCACAGGAGTTCCCTGTTCGGGGAAGTCCGAGAAATACATTCCCTGACCTTGGGAAGGCAGCCTCTGTCCCTGGGACTTCCTGCTAACCATCCTAGCATTCCCTGGCACAGAGACATTAGGAAAACCCTCAGGGGAGACGAGCTTAGGCATTCCGTTAGAACCCACGCGCTGCCGACCGTTGGTGGAACCTCCCCACGCTCAGGATTCCGGAACCATTGTCAGTGCGTGGTGGAGCTCGAGAGAAAACTCCACGCAGCTCTCTTCAGTCACAGGTGTTCCATGTTCGGGGAAGTGCGAGAAATACCTTTCTGACCTTGGGGAGGCCGCCTCTGTCCCTGGGACTTCCTGCAAACACCCCTCGCATTCCCTGGCACAGAGACATTAGGAAAACCCTCAGGGGAGACGAGCTTAGCATTCCGTTAGAACCCACGCGCTGCCGACCGTTGGTGGAACCTCCCCACGCTCAGGATTCCGGAACCGTTGTCAGTGCGTGGGGGATCTCGAGAGACAACTCCACGCAGCTCTCTTCAGTCACAGGTGTTCCCTGTTCGGGGAAGTCCGAGAAATACCTTCCCTTACCTTGGGGAGGCAGCCTCTGTCCCTGGGACTTCCTGCAAACACCCCTAGCATTCCCTGGCACAGAGATATTTAGAAAACCCTCAGGGGAGACGAGCTTAGGCATTCTGTTAGAACCCACGCGCTGCCGACCGTTGGTGGAACCTCCCCACGCTCAGGATTCCGGAACCATTGTCAGTGCGTGGGGGATCTCGAGAGATAACTCCACGCAGCTCTCTTCAGTCACAGGTGTTCCCTGTTCGGGGAAGTCCGAGAAATACCTTCCCTGACCTTGCGGAGGCAGCCTCTGTCCCTGGGACTTCCTGCAAACCCCCCTAGCATTCCCTGGCACAGAGACATTAGGAAAACCCTCAGGGGAGACGAGCTTAGGCATTCCGTTAGAACCCACGCGCTGCCGACCGTTGGTGGAACCTCCCCACGCTCAGGATTCCGGAACCATTGTCAGTGCGTGGGGAAGCTCGAGAGACAACTCCACGCATCTCTCTTCAGTCACAGGTGTTCCCTGTTCGGGGAAGTCCGAGAAATACCTTCCCTTACCTTGGGGAGGCAGCCTCTGTCCCTGGGAATTCCTGCAAACACCCCTAGCATCCCTGGCAGAGAGACATTAGGAAAACACTCAGGGGAGACGAGCTTAGGCATTCCGTTAGAATCCACGCGCTGCCGACCGTTGGTGGAACCTCCCCACGCTCAGGATTCCGGAACCATTGTCAGTGCGTGGGGGAGCTCGAGAGACAACTCCACGCAGCTCTCTTCAGTCACAGGAGTTCCCTGTTCGGGGAAGTCCGAGAAATACATTCCCTGACCTTGGGGAGGCAGCCTCTGTCCCTGGGACTTCCTGCTAACCATCCTAGCATTCCCTGGCACAGAGACATTAGGAAAACCCTCAGGGGAGACGAGCTTAGGCATTCCGTTAGAACCCACGCGCTGCCGACCGTTGGTGGAACCTCCCCACGCTCAGGATTCCGGAACCATTGTCAGTGCGTGGTGGAGCTCGAGAGAAAACTCCACGCAGCTCTCTTCAGTCACAGGTGTTCCATGTTCGGGGAAGTCCGAGAAATACCTTTCTGACTTTGGGGAGGCCGCCTCTGTCCCTGGGACTTCCTGCAAACACCCCTAGCATTCCCTGGCACAGAGACATTAGGAAAACCCTCAGGGGAGACGAGCTTAGCATTCCGTTAGAACCCACGCGCTGCCGACCGTTGGTGGAACCTCCCCACGCTCAGGATTTCGGAACCGTTGTCAGTGCGTGGGGGAGCTCGAGAGACAACTCCACGAAGCTCTCTTCAGTCACAGGTGTTCCCTGTTCGGGGAAGTCCGAGAAATACCTTCCCTGACCTTGGGGAGGCAGCCTCTGTCCCTGGGACTTCCTGCAAACCCCCCTAGCATTCCCTGGCACAGAGACATTAGGAAAATCCTCAGGGGAGACGAGCTTAGGCATTCCATTAGAACCCACGCGCTGCCGACCGTTGGTGGAACCTCCCCACGCTCAGGATTCCGGAACCGTTGTCAGTGCGTGGGGGATCTCGAGAGACAACTCCACGCAGCTCTCTTCAGTCACAGGTGTTCCCTGTTCGGGGAAGTCCGAGAAATACCTTCCCTGACCTTGGGGAGGCAGCCTCTGTCCCTGGGAATTCCTGCAAACACCCCTAGCATCCCTGGCAGAGAGACATTAGGAAAACCCTCAGGGGAGACGAGCTTAGGCATTCCGTTAGAATCCACGCACTGCCGACCGTTGGTGGAACCTCCCCACGCTCAGGATTCCGGAACCATTGTCAGTGCGTGGGGGAGCTCGAGAGACAACTCCACGCAGCTCTCTTCAGTCACAGGAGTTCCCTGTTCGGGGAAGTCCGAGAAATACATTCCCTGACCTTGGGAAGGCAGCCTCTGTCCCTGGGACTTCCTGCTAACCATCCTAGCATTCCCTGGCACAGAGACATTAGGAAAACCCTCAGGGGAGACGAGCTTAGGCATTCCGTTAGAACCCACGCGCTGCCGACCGTTGGTGGAACCTCCCCACGCTCAGGATTCCGGAACCATTGTCAGTGCGTGGTGGAGCTCGAGAGAAAACTCCACGCAGCTCTCTTCAGTCACAGGTGTTCCATGTTCGGGGAAGTGCGAGAAATACCTTTCTGACCTTGGGGAGGCCGCCTCTGTCCCTGGGACTTCCTGCAAACACCCCTCGCATTCCCTGGCACAGAGACATTAGGAAAACCCTCAGGGGAGACGAGCTTAGCATTCCGTTAGAACCCACGCGCTGCCGACCGTTGGTGGAACCTCCCCACGCTCAGGATTTCGGAACCGTTGTCAGTGCGTGGGGGAGCTCGAGAGACAACTCCACGAAGCTCTCTTCAGTCACAGGTGTTCCCTGTTCGGGGAAGTCCGAGAAATACCTTCCCTGACCTTGGGGAGGCAGCCTCTGTCCCTGGGACTTCCTGCAAACCCCCCTAGCATTCCCTGGCACAGAGACATTAGGAAAATCCTCAGGGGAGACGAGCTTAGGCATTCCATTAGAACCCACGCGCTGCCGACCGTTGGTGGAACCTCCCCACGCTCAGGATTCCGGAACCGTTGTCAGTGCGTGGGGGATCTCGAGAGACAACTCCACGCAGCTCTCTTCAGTCATAGGTGTTCCCTGTTCGGGGAAGTCTGAGAAATACCTTCAATGACCTTGGGGAGGCAGCATCAGTCCCTGGGACTTCCTGCAAACCCCCCTAGCATTCCCTGGCACAGAGACATTAGGAAAACCCTCAGCGGAGACGAGCTTAAGCATTCCGTTAGAACCCACGCGCTGCCGACCGTTGGTGGAACCTCCCCACGCTCAGGATTCCGAAACCATTGTCACTGCGTGGGGGAGCTCGAGAGACAACTCCACGCAGCTCTCTTCAGTCACAGGTGTTCCCTGTTCGGGGAAGTCCGAGAAATACCTTCCCTGACCATGGGGAGGCAGCCTCTGTCCCTGGGACTTCCTGCAAACACCCATAGCATTCCCTGGCACAGAGATATTTAGAAAACCCTCAGGGGAGACGAGCTTAGGCATTCCGTTAGAACCCACGCGCTGCCGACCGTTGGTGGAACCTCCCCACGCTCAGGATTCCGGAACCATTGTCAGTGCGTGGGGGAGCTCGAGAGACAACTCCACGCAGCTCTCTTCAGTCACAGGTGTTCCCTATTCGGGGAAGTCCGAGAAATACCTTCCCTGACCTTGCGGAGGCAGCCTCTGTCCCTGGGACTTCCTGCAAACACCCCTAGCATTCCCTGGCACAGAGACATTAGGAAAACCCTCAGGGGAGACGAGCTTAGGCATTCCGTTAGGACCCACGCGCTGCCGACCGTTGGTGGAACCTCCCCACGCTCAGGATTCCGGAACCATTGTCAGTGCGTGGGGGAGCTCGAGAGACAACTCCACGCAGCTCTCTTCAGTCACAGGTGTTCCCTGTTCGGGGAAGTCCGAGAAATACCTTCCATGACCTTGGGGAGGCAGCCTCTGTCCCTGGGAATTCCTGCAAACACCCCTAGCATTCCCTGGCACAGAGACATTAGGAAAACCCTCAGGGGAGACGAGCTTAGCATTCCGTTAGAACCCACGCGCTGCCGACCGTTGGTGGAACCTCCCCACGCTCAGGATTCCGGAACCATTGTCAGTGCGTGGGGCAGCTCGAGAGACAACTCCACGCAGCTCTCTTCAGTCACAGGTGTTCCCTGTTCTGGGAAGTCCGAGAAATACCTTCCCTGACCTTGGGGAGGCAGCCTCTGTCCCTGGGACTTCCTGCAAACACCCCTAGCATTCCCTGGCACAGAGACATTAGGAAAACCCTCAGGAGAGACGAGCTTAGGCATTCCGTTAGAACCCACGCGCTGCCGACCGTTGGTGGAACCTCCCCACGCTCAGGATTCCGGAAACATTGTCAGTGCGTGGGGGAGCTCGAGAGACAACTCCACGCAGCTCTCTTCAGTCACAGGTGTTCCCTGTTCGGGGAAGTCCGATAAATAACTTCCCTGAATTTGGGGAGGCAGCCTCTGTCCCTGGGACATCCTGCAAACCCCCCTAGCATTCCCTGGCACAGAGACATTAGGAAAACCCTCAGGGGAGACGAGCTTAGGCATTCCGTTAGAACCCATGCGCTGCCGACCGTGGGTGGAACCTCCCCACGCTCAGGATTCCAGAACCATTGTCAGTGTGTGGTGGAGCTCGAGAGAAAACTCCACGCAGCTCTCTTCAGTCACAGGTGTTCCTTGTTAGGGGAAGTCCGAGAAATACCTTCCCTGACCTTGGGGAGGCAGCCTCTGTCCATGGGACTTCCTGCAAACCCCGCTAGCATTCCCTGGCACAGAGACATTAGGAAAACCCTCAGGGGAGACGAGCTTAGGCATTCCGTTAGAACCCACGCGCTGCCGACCGTTGGTGGAACCTCCCCACGCTCAGGATTCCGGAACCATTGTCAGTGCGTGGGGGAGCTCGAGAGACAACTCCACGCATCTCTCTTCAGTCACAGGTGTTCCCTGTTCGGGGAAGTCCGTGAAATACCTTCTCTGACCTTGGGGAGTCAGCCTCTTTCCCTGGGACTTCCTGCAAACACCCCTAGCATTCCCTGGCACAGAGACATTAGGAAAACCCTCAGGGGAGACGAGCTTAGGCATTCCGTTAGAACCCACGCGCTGCCGACCGTTGGTGGAACCTCCCCACGCTCAGGATTCCGGGACCATTGTCAGTGCGTGGGGGAGCTCGAGAGACAACTCCACGCAGCTCTCTTCAGTCACAGGTGTTCCCTGTTCGGGGAAGTCCGAGAAATACATTCCCTGACCTTGGGGAGGCAGCCTCTGCCCCTGGGACTTCCTGCAAACCCCCCTAGCATTCCCTGGCAAAGAGACATTAGGAAAACCCTCAGGGGAGACGAGCTTAGGCATTCCGTTAGAACCCACGGGCTGCCGACCGTTGGTGGAACCTCCCCACGCTCAGGATTCCGGAACCGTTGTCAGTGCGTGGGGGAGCTCGAGAGACAACTCCACGCAGCTCTCTTCAGTCACAGGTGTTCCCTGTTCGGGGAAGTCCGCGAAATAACTTCCCTGAACTTGGGGAGGCAGCCTCTGTCCCTGGGACTTCCTGCAAACACCCCTAGCATTCCCTGGCACAGAGACATTAGGAAAACCCTCAGGGGAGACGAGCTTAGGCATTCCGTTAGAACCCACGCGCTGCCGAACGTTGGTGGAACCTCCACACGCTCAGGATTCCGGAACCGTTGTCAGTGCGTGGGGGAGTTCCAGAGACAACTCCACGTAGCTCTCTTCAGTCACATGTGTTCCCTATTCGGGGAAGTCCGAGAAATACCTTCCCTGACCTTGGGGAGGCAGCCTCTGACCCTGGGAATACCTGCAAACCCCCCTAGCCTTCCCTGGCACAGAGACATTAGGAAAACCCTCAGGGGAGACGAGCTTAGTCATTCCGTTAGAACCGAAGCGATGCCGAGCGTTGGTGGAACCTCCACACGCTCAGGATTCCGGAATCATTGTCAGTGCGTGGGGGAGCTCGAGAGACAACTCCACGCAGCTCTCTTCAGTCACAGGTGTTCCCTGTTCGGGGAACTCCGAGAAATACCTTCTCTGACCTTGGTGAGGCAGCCTCTGTCCCTGGGACAACCTGCAAACACCCCTAGCATTCCCTGGCACAGAGACATTAGGAAAACTCTCAGGGGAGACGAACTTAAGCATTCCGTTAGAACCCACGCGCTGCCGACCTTTGGTGGAACCTCCCCACGCTCAGGATTCCAGAACCATTGTCAGTGTGTGGTGGAGCTCGAGAGAAAACTCCACGCAGCTCTCTTCAGTCACAGGTGTTCCTTGTTAGGGGAAGTCCGAGAAATACCTTCCCTGACCTTGGGGAGGCAGCCTCTGTCCATGGGACTTCCTGCAAACCCCGCTAGCATTCCCTGGCACAGAGACATTAGGAAAACCCTCAGGGGAGACGAGCTTAGGCATTCCGTTAGAACCCACGCGCTGCCGACCGTTGGTGGAACCTCCCCACGCTCAGGATTCCGGAACGATTGTCAGTGCGTGGGGGAGCTCGAGAGACAACTCCACGCATCTCTCTTCAGTCACAGGTGTTCCCTGTTCGGGGAAGTCCGTGAAATACCTTCTCTGACCTTGGGGAGTCAGCCTCTTTCCCTGGGACTTCCTGCAAACACCCCTAGCATTCCCTGGCACAGAGACATTAGGAAAACCCTCAGGGGAGACGAGCTTAGGCATTCCGTTAGAACCCACGCGCTGCCGACCGTTGGTGGAACCTCCCCACGCTCAGGATTCCGGGACCATTGTCAGTGCGTGGGGGAGCTCGAGAGACAACTCCACGCAGCTCTCTTCAGTCACAGGTGTTCCCTGTTCGGGGAAGTCCGAGAAATAACTTCCCTGACCTTGGGGAGGCAGCCTCTGTCCCTGGGACTTCCTGCAAACACCCCTAGCATTCCCTGGCACAGAGACATTAGGAAAACCCTCAGGGGAGACGAGCTTAGGCATTCCGTTAGAACCCACGCGCTGCCGACCGTTGGTGGAACCTCCCCACGCTCAGGATTCCGGAACCGTTGTCAGTGCGTGGGGGATCACGAGAGACAACTCCACGCAGCTCTCTTCAGTCATAAGTGTTCCCTGTTCGGGGAAGTCTGAGAAATACCTTCCCTGACCTTGGGGAGGCAGCCTCAGTCCCTGGGACTTCCTGCAAACCCCCCTAGCATTCCCTGGCACAGAGACATTAGGAAAATCCTCAGGGGAGACGAGCTTAGGCATTCCATTAGAACCCACGCGCTGCCGACCGTTGGTGGAACCTCCCCACGCTCAGGATTCCGGAACCGTTGTCAGTGCGTGGGGGAGCTCGAGAGACAACTCCACGCAGCTCTCTTCAGTCACAGGTGTTCCCTGTTCGGGGAAGTCCGAGAAATACCTTCCCTGACCATGGGGAGGCAGCCTCTGTCCCTGGGACTTCATGCAAACACCCATAGCATTCCCTGGCACAGAGATATTTAGAAAACCCTCAGGGGAGACGAGCTTAGGCATTCCGTTAGAACCCACGCGCTGCCGACCGTTGGTGGAACCTCCCCACGACAGGATTCCGGAACCATTGTCAGTGCGTGGGGGATCTCGAGAGACAACTCCACGCAGCTCTCTTCAGTCACAGGTGTTCCCTGTTCGGGGAAGTCCGAGAAATACCTTCCCTGACCTTGCGGAGGCAGCCTCTGTCCCTGGGACATCCTGCAAACACCCCTAGCATTCCCTGGCACAGAGACATTAGGAAAACCCTCAGGGGAGACGAGCTTAGGCATTCCGTTAGGACCCACGCGCTGCCGACCGTTGGTGGAACCTCCCCACGCTCAGGATTCCGGAACCATTGTCAGTGCGTGGGGGAGCTCGAGAGACAACTCCACGCAGCTCTCTTCAGTCACAGGTGTTCCCTGTTCGGGGAAGTCCGAGAAATACCTTCCCTGACCTTGGGGAGGCAGCCTCTGTCCCTGGGAATTCCTGCAAACACCCCTAGCATTCCCTGGCACAGAGACATTAGGAAAACCCTCAGGGGAGACGAGCTTAGCATTCCGTTAGAACACACGCGCTGCCGACCGTTGGTGGAACCTCCCCACGCTCAGGATTCCGGAAACATTGTCAGTGCGTGGGGGAGCTCGAGAGACAACTCCACGCAGCTCTCCTCAGTAACAGGTGTTCCCTGTTCGGGGAAGTCCGAGAAATAACTTCCCTGAACTTGGGGAGGCAGCCTCTGTCCCTGGGACATCCTGCAAACCCCCCTAGCATTCCCTGGCACAGAGACATTAGGAAAACCCTCAGGGGAGACGAGCTTAGGCATTCCGTTAGAACCCATGCGCTGCCGACCGTGGGTGGAACCTCCCCACGCTCAGGATTCCAGAACCATTGTCAGTGTGTGGTGGAGCTCGAGAGAAAACTCCACGCAGCTCTCTTCAGTCACAGGTGTTCCATGTTCGGGGAAGTCCGAGAAATACCTTTCTGACCTTGGGGAGGCCGCCTCTGTCCCTGGGACTTCCTGCAAACACCCCTAACATTCCCTGGCACAGAGACATTAGGAAAACCCTCAGGGGAGACGAGCTTAGCATTCGGTTAGAACCCACGCGCTGCCGACTTTGGTGGAACCTCCCCACGCTCAGGATTTCGGAACCGTTGTCAGTGCGTGGGGGAGCTCGAGAGACAACTCCACGAAGCTCTCTTCAGTCACAGGTGTTCCCTGTTCGGGGAAGTCCGAGAAATACCTTCCCTGACCTTGGGGAGGCAGCCTCTGTCCCTGGGACTTCCTGCAAACCCCCCTAGCATTCCCTGGCACAGAGACATTAGGAAAATCCTCAGGGGAGACGAGCTTAGGCATTCCATTAGAACCCACGCGCTGCCGACCGTTGGTGGAACCTCCCCACGCTCAGGATTCCGGAACCGTTGTCAGTGCGTGGGGGATCTCGAGAGACAACTCCACGCAGCTCTCTTCAGTCATAGGTGTTCCCTGTTCGGGGAAGTCTGAGAAATACCTTCCCTGACCTTGGGGAGTCAGCCTCAGTCCCTGGGACTTCCTGCAAACCCCCCTAGCATTCCCTGGCACAGAGACATTAGGAAAACCCTCAGGGGAGACGAGCTTAAGCATTCCGTTAGAACCCACGCGCTGCCGACTGTTGGTGGAACCTCCCCACGCTCAGGATTCCGAAACCATTGTCACTGCGTGGGGGAGCTCGAGAGACAACTCCACGCAGCTCTCTTCAGTCACAGGTGTTCCCTGTTCGGGGAAGTCCGAGAAATACCTTCCCTGACCTTGGGGAGGCAGCCTCTGTCCCTGGGACTTCCTGCAAACACCCATAGCATTCCCTGGCACAGAGATATTTAGAAAACCCTCAGGGGAGACGAGCTTAGGCATTCCGTTAGAACCCAGGCGCTGCCGACCGTTGGTGGAACCTCCCCACGCTCAGGATTCCGGAACCATTGTCAGTGCGTGGGGGATCTCGAGAGACAACTCCACGCAGCTCTCTTCAGTCACAGGTGTTCCCTGTTCGGGGAAGTCCGAGAAATACCTTCCCTGACCTTGCGGAGGCAGCCTCTGTCCCTGGGAATTCCTGCAAACACCCCTAGCATTCCCTGGCACAGAGACATTAGGAAAACCCTCAGGGGAGACGAGCTTAGCATTCCGTTAGAACCCACGCGCTGCCGACCGTTGGTGGAACCTCCCCACGCTCAGGATTCCGGAACCATTGTCAGTGCGTGGGGCAGCTCGAGAGACAACTCCACGCAGCTCTCTTCAGTCACAGGTGTTCCCTGTTCTCGGAAGTCCGAGAAATAACTTCCCTGACCTTGGGGAGGCAGCCTCTGTCCCTGGGACTTCCTGCAAACACCCCTAGCATTCCCTGGCACAGAGACATTAGGAAAACCCTCAGGGGAGACGAGCTTAGGCATTCCGTTAGAACCCACGCGCTGCCGACCGTTGGTGGAACCTCCCCACGCTCAGGATTCCGGAACCGTTGTCAGTGCGTGGGGGATCACGAGAGACAACTCCACGCAGCTCTCTTCAGTCATAAGGTTTCCCTGTTCGGGGAAGTCTGAGAAATACCTTCCCTGACCTTGGGGAGGCAGCCTCAGTCCCTGGGACTTCCTGCAAACCCCCCTAGCATTCCCTGGCACAGAGACATTAGGAAAACCCTCAGGGGAGACGAGCTTAGCATTCCGTTAGAACCCACGCGCTGCCGACCGTTGGTGGAACCTCCCCACGCTCAGGATTCCGAAACCATTGTCACTGCGTGGGGGAGCTCGAGAGACAACTCCACGCAGCTCTCTTCAGTCACAGGTGTTCCCTGTTCGGGGAAGTCCGAGAAATACCTTCCCTGACCTTGGGGAGGCAGCCTCTGTCCCTGGGACTTCCTGCAAACACCCCTAGCATTCCCTGGCACAGAGATATTTAGAAAACCCTCAGGGGAGACGAGCTTAGGCATTCTGTTAGAACCCACGCGCTGCCGACCGTTGGTGGAACCTCCCCACGCTCAGGATTCCGGAACCATTGTCAGTGCGTGGGGGATCTCGAGAGACAACTCCACGCAGCTCTCTTCAGTCACAGGTGTTCCCTGTTCGGGGAAGTCCGAGAAATACCTTCCCTTACCTTGGGGAGGCAGCCTCTGTCCCTGGGACTTCCTGCAAACACCCCTAGCATTCCCTGGCACAGAGATATTTAGAAAACCCTCAGGGGAGACGAGCTTAGGCATTCTGTTAGAACCCACGCGCTGCCGACCGTTGGTGGAACCTCCCCACGCTCAGGATTCCGGAACCATTGTCAGTGCGTGGGGGATCTCGAGAGATAACTCCACGCAGCTCTCTTCAGTCACAGGTGTTCCCTGTTCGGGGAAGTCCGAGAAATACCTTCCCTGACCTTGCGGAGGCAGCCTCTGTCCCTGGGACTTCCTGCAAACCCCCCTAGCATTCCCTGGCACAGAGACATTAGGAAAACCCTCAGGGGAGACGAGCTTAGGCATTCCGTTAGAACCCACGCGCTGCCGACCGTTGGTGGAACCTCCCCACGCTCAGGATTCCGGAACCATTGTCAGTGCGTGGGGAAGCTCGAGAGACAACTCCACGCATCTCTCTTCAGTCACAGGTGTTCCCTGTTCGGGGAAGTCCGAGAAATACCTTCCCTTACCTTGGGGAGGCAGCCTCTGTCCCTGGGAATTCCTGCAAACACCCCTAGCATCCCTGGCAGAGAGACATTAGGAAAACACTCAGGGGAGACGAGCTTAGGCATTCCGTTAGAATCCACGCGCTGCCGACCGTTGGTGGAACCTCCCCACGCTCAGGATTCCGGAACCATTGTCAGTGCGTGGGGGAGCTCGAGAGACAACTCCACGCAGCTCTCTTCAGTCACAGGAGTTCCCTGTTCGGGGAAGTCCGAGAAATACATTCCCTGACCTTGGGGAGGCAGCCTCTGTCCCTGGGACTTCCTGCTAACCATCCTAGCATTCCCTGGCACAGAGACATTAGGAAAACCCTCAGGGGAGACGAGCTTAGGCATTCCGTTAGAACCCACGCGCTGCCGACCGTTGGTGGAACCTCCCCACGCTCAGGATTCCGGAACCATTGTCAGTGCGTGGTGGAGCTCGAGAGAAAACTCCACGCAGCTCTCTTCAGTCACAGGTGTTCCATGTTCGGGGAAGTCCGAGAAATACCTTTCTGACTTTGGGGAGGCCGCCTCTGTCCCTGGGACTTCCTGCAAACACCCCTAGCATTCCCTGGCACAGAGACATTAGGAAAACCCTCAGGGGAGACGAGCTTAGCATTCCGTTAGAACCCACGCGCTGCCGACCGTTGGTGGAACCTCCCCACGCTCAGGATTTCGGAACCGTTGTCAGTGCGTGGGGGAGCTCGAGAGACAACTCCACGAAGCTCTCTTCAGTCACAGGTGTTCCCTGTTCGGGGAAGTCCGAGAAATACCTTCCCTGACCTTGGGGAGGCAGCCTCTGTCCCTGGGACTTCCTGCAAACCCCCCTAGCATTCCCTGGCACAGAGACATTAGGAAAATCCTCAGGGGAGACGAGCTTAGGCATTCCATTAGAACCCACGCGCTGCCGACCGTTGGTGGAACCTCCCCACGCTCAGGATTCCGGAACCGTTGTCAGTGCGTGGGGGATCTCGAGAGACAACTCCACGCAGCTCTCTTCAGTCACAGGTGTTCCCTGTTCGGGGAAGTCCGAGAAATACCTTCCCTGACCTTGGGGAGGCAGCCTCTGTCCCTGGGAATTCCTGCAAACACCCCTAGCATCCCTGGCAGAGAGACATTAGGAAAACCCTCAGGGGAGACGAGCTTAGGCATTCCGTTAGAATCCACGCACTGCCGACCGTTGGTGGAACCTCCCCACGCTCAGGATTCCGGAACCATTGTCAGTGCGTGGGGGAGCTCGAGAGACAACTCCACGCAGCTCTCTTCAGTCACAGGAGTTCCCTGTTCGGGGAAGTCCGAGAAATACATTCCCTGACCTTGGGAAGGCAGCCTCTGTCCCTGGGACTTCCTGCTAACCATCCTAGCATTCCCTGGCACAGAGACATTAGGAAAACCCTCAGGGGAGACGAGCTTAGGCATTCCGTTAGAACCCACGCGCTGCCGACCGTTGGTGGAACCTCCCCACGCTCAGGATTCCGGAACCATTGTCAGTGCGTGGTGGAGCTCGAGAGAAAACTCCACGCAGCTCTCTTCAGTCACAGGTGTTCCATGTTCGGGGAAGTGCGAGAAATACCTTTCTGACCTTGGGGAGGCCGCCTCTGTCCCTGGGACTTCCTGCAAACACCCCTCGCATTCCCTGGCACAGAGACATTAGGAAAACCCTCAGGGGAGACGAGCTTAGCATTCCGTTAGAACCCACGCGCTGCCGACCGTTGGTGGAACCTCCCCACGCTCAGGATTTCGGAACCGTTGTCAGTGCGTGGGGGAGCTCGAGAGACAACTCCACGAAGCTCTCTTCAGTCACAGGTGTTCCCTGTTCGGGGAAGTCCGAGAAATACCTTCCCTGACCTTGGGGAGGCAGCCTCTGTCCCTGGGACTTCCTGCAAACCCCCCTAGCATTCCCTGGCACAGAGACATTAGGAAAATCCTCAGGGGAGACGAGCTTAGGCATTCCATTAGAACCCACGCGCTGCCGACCGTTGGTGGAACCTCCCCACGCTCAGGATTCCGGAACCGTTGTCAGTGCGTGGGGGATCTCGAGAGACAACTCCACGCAGCTCTCTTCAGTCATAGGTGTTCCCTGTTCGGGGAAGTCTGAGAAATACCTTCAATGACCTTGGGGAGGCAGCATCAGTCCCTGGGACTTCCTGCAAACACCCCTAGCATTCCCTGGCACAGAGACATTAGGAAAACCCTCAGGGGAGACGAGCTTAGGCATTCCGTTAGGACCCACGCGCTGCCGACCGTTGGTGGAACCTCCCCACGCTCAGGATTCCGGAACCATTGTCAGTGCGTGGGGGAGCTCGAGAGACAACTCCACGCAGCTCTCTTCAGTCACAGGTGTT
Organism: Vicugna pacos; assembly: GCF_048564905.1. Lineage (NCBI taxonomy): Eukaryota > Metazoa > Chordata > Mammalia > Artiodactyla > Camelidae > Vicugna > Vicugna pacos. Next base: position 56,374,096 of record NW_027328721.1, read on the forward strand.
CCCTGTTCGGGGAAGTCCGAGAAATACCTTCCATGACCTTGGGGAGGCAGCCTCTGTCCCTGGGAATTCCTGCAAACACCCCTAGCATTCCCTGGCACAGAGACATTAGGAAAACCCTCAGGGGAGACGAGCTTAGCATTCCGTTAGAACCCACGCGCTGCCGACCGTTGGTGGAACCTCCCCACGCTCAGGATTCCGGAACCATTGTCAGTGCGTGGGGCAGCTCGAGAGACAACTCCACGCAGCTCTCTTCAGTCACAGGTGTTCCCTGTTCTGGGAAGTCCGAGAAATACCTTCCCTGACCTTGGGGAGGCAGCCTCTGTCCCTGGGACTTCCTGCAAACACCCCTAGCATTCCCTGGCACAGAGACATTAGGAAAACCCTCAGGAGAGACGAGCTTAGGCATTCCGTTAGAACCCACGCGCTGCCGACCGTTGGTGGAACCTCCCCACGCTCAGGATTCCGGAAACATTGTCAGTGCGTGGGGGAGCTCGAGAGACAACTCCACGCAGCTCTCTTCAGTCACAGGTGTTCCCTGTTCGGGGAAGTCCGATAAATAACTTCCCTGAATTTGGGGAGGCAGCCTCTGTCCCTGGGACATCCTGCAAACCCCCCTAGCATTCCCTGGCACAGAGACATTAGGAAAACCCTCAGGGGAGACGAGCTTAGGCATTCCGTTAGAACCCATGCGCTGCCGACCGTGGGTGGAACCTCCCCACGCTCAGGATTCCAGAACCATTGTCAGTGTGTGGTGGAGCTCGAGAGAAAACTCCACGCAGCTCTCTTCAGTCACAGGTGTTCCTTGTTAGGGGAAGTCCGAGAAATACCTTCCCTGACCTTGGGGAGGCAGCCTCTGTCCATGGGACTTCCTGCAAACCCCGCTAGCATTCCCTGGCACAGAGACATTAGGAAAACCCTCAGGGGAGACGAGCTTAGGCATTCCGTTAGAACCCACGCGCTGCCGACCGTTGGTGGAACCTCCCCACGCTCAGGATTCCGGAACCATTGTCAGTGCGTGGGGGAGCTCGAGAGACAACTCCACGCATCTCTCTTCAGTCACAGGTGTTCCCTGTTCGGGGAAGTCCGTGAAATACCTTCTCTGACCTTGGGGAGTCAGCCTCTTTCCCTGGGACTTCCTGCAAACACCCCTAGCATTCCCTGGCACAGAGACATTAGGAAAACCCTCAGGGGAGACGAGCTTAGGCATTCCGTTAGAACCCACGCGCTGCCGACCGTTGGTGGAACCTCCCCACGCTCAGGATTCCGGGACCATTGTCAGTGCGTGGGGGAGCTCGAGAGACAACTCCACGCAGCTCTCTTCAGTCACAGGTGTTCCCTGTTCGGGGAAGTCCGAGAAATACATTCCCTGACCTTGGGGAGGCAGCCTCTGCCCCTGGGACTTCCTGCAAACCCCCCTAGCATTCCCTGGCAAAGAGACATTAGGAAAACCCTCAGGGGAGACGAGCTTAGGCATTCCGTTAGAACCCACGGGCTGCCGACCGTTGGTGGAACCTCCCCACGCTCAGGATTCCGGAACCGTTGTCAGTGCGTGGGGGAGCTCGAGAGACAACTCCACGCAGCTCTCTTCAGTCACAGGTGTTCCCTGTTCGGGGAAGTCCGCGAAATAACTTCCCTGAACTTGGGGAGGCAGCCTCTGTCCCTGGGACTTCCTGCAAACACCCCTAGCATTCCCTGGCACAGAGACATTAGGAAAACCCTCAGGGGAGACGAGCTTAGGCATTCCGTTAGAACCCACGCGCTGCCGAACGTTGGTGGAACCTCCACACGCTCAGGATTCCGGAACCGTTGTCAGTGCGTGGGGGAGTTCCAGAGACAACTCCACGTAGCTCTCTTCAGTCACATGTGTTCCCTATTCGGGGAAGTCCGAGAAATACCTTCCCTGACCTTGGGGAGGCAGCCTCTGACCCTGGGAATACCTGCAAACCCCCCTAGCCTTCCCTGGCACAGAGACATTAGGAAAACCCTCAGGGGAGACGAGCTTAGTCATTCCGTTAGAACCGAAGCGATGCCGAGCGTTGGTGGAACCTCCACACGCTCAGGATTCCGGAATCATTGTCAGTGCGTGGGGGAGCTCGAGAGACAACTCCACGCAGCTCTCTTCAGTCACAGGTGTTCCCTGTTCGGGGAACTCCGAGAAATACCTTCTCTGACCTTGGTGAGGCAGCCTCTGTCCCTGGGACAACCTGCAAACACCCCTAGCATTCCCTGGCACAGAGACATTAGGAAAACTCTCAGGGGAGACGAACTTAAGCATTCCGTTAGAACCCACGCGCTGCCGACCTTTGGTGGAACCTCCCCACGCTCAGGATTCCAGAACCATTGTCAGTGTGTGGTGGAGCTCGAGAGAAAACTCCACGCAGCTCTCTTCAGTCACAGGTGTTCCTTGTTAGGGGAAGTCCGAGAAATACCTTCCCTGACCTTGGGGAGGCAGCCTCTGTCCATGGGACTTCCTGCAAACCCCGCTAGCATTCCCTGGCACAGAGACATTAGGAAAACCCTCAGGGGAGACGAGCTTAGGCATTCCGTTAGAACCCACGCGCTGCCGACCGTTGGTGGAACCTCCCCACGCTCAGGATTCCGGAACGATTGTCAGTGCGTGGGGGAGCTCGAGAGACAACTCCACGCATCTCTCTTCAGTCACAGGTGTTCCCTGTTCGGGGAAGTCCGTGAAATACCTTCTCTGACCTTGGGGAGTCAGCCTCTTTCCCTGGGACTTCCTGCAAACACCCCTAGCATTCCCTGGCACAGAGACATTAGGAAAACCCTCAGGGGAGACGAGCTTAGGCATTCCGTTAGAACCCACGCGCTGCCGACCGTTGGTGGAACCTCCCCACGCTCAGGATTCCGGGACCATTGTCAGTGCGTGGGGGAGCTCGAGAGACAACTCCACGCAGCTCTCTTCAGTCACAGGTGTTCCCTGTTCGGGGAAGTCCGAGAAATACATTCCCTGACCTTGGGGAGGCAGCCTCTGCCCCTGGGACTTCCTGCAAACCCCCCTAGCATTCCCTGGCAAAGAGACATTAGGAAAACCCTCAGGGGAGACGAGCTTAGGCATTCCGTTAGAACCCAAGGGCTGCCGACCGTTGGTGGAACCTCCCCACGCTCAGGATTCCGGAACCGTTGTCAGTGCGTGGGGGAGCTCGAGAGACAACTCCACGCAGCTCTCTTCAGTCACAGGTGTTCCCTGTTCGGGGAAGTCCGCGAAATAACTTCCCTGAACTTGGGGAGGCAGCCTCTGTCCCTGGGACTTCCTGCAAACACCCCTAGCATTCCCTGGCACAGAGACATTAGGAAAACCCTCAGGGGAGACGAGCTTAGGCATTCCGTTAGAACCCACGCGCTGCCGAACGTTGGTGGAACCTCCACACGCTCAGGATTCCGGAACCGTTGTCAGTGCGTGGGGGAGTTCCAGAGACAACTCCACGTAGCTCTCTTCAGTCACATGTGTTCCCTATTCGGGGAAGTCCGAGAAATACCTTCCCTGACCTTGGGGAGGCAGCCTCTGACCCTGGGAATACCTGCAAACCCCCCTAGCCTTCCCTGGCACAGAGACATTAGGAAAAGCCTCAGGGGAGACGAGCTTAGGCATTCCGTTAGAACCCACGCGCTGTCGACCGTTGGTGGAACCTCCCCACGCTCAGGATTCCGGAACCGTTGTCAGTGCGTGGGGGAGCTCGAGAGACAACTCCACGCAGCTCTCTTCAGTCACAGGTGTTCCCTGTTCGGGGAAGTCCGTGAAATACCTTCTCTGACCTTGGGGAGTCAGCCTCTTTCCCTGGGACTTCCTGCAAACCCCCCTAGCATTCCCTGGCACAGAGACATTAGGAAAACCCTCAGGGGAGACGAGCTTAGTCATTCCGTTAGAACCGAAGCGATGCCGAGCGTTGGTGGAACCTCCACACGCTCAGGATTCCGGAATCATTGTCAGTGCGTGGGGGAGCTCGAGAGACAACTCCACGCAGCTCTCTTCAGTCACAGGTGTTCCCTGTTCGGGGAACTCCGAGAAATACCTTCTCTGACCTTGGTGAGGCAGCCTCTGTCCCTGGGACAACCTGCAAACACCCCTAGCATTCCCTGGCACAGAGACATTAGGAAAACTCTCAGGGGAGACGAACTTAAGCATTCCGTTAGAACCCACGCGCTGCCGACCTTTGGTGGAACCTCCCCACGCTCAGTATTCCGGAACCATTGTCAGTGCGTGGGGGAGCTCGAGAGACAACTCCACGCAGCTCTCTTCAGCCACAGGTGTTCCCTGTTTGGGGAAGTCCGAGAAATACCTTCCCTGACCTTGGGGAGGCAGCCTCTGTCACTGGGACTTCCTGCAAACACCCCTAGCATTCCCTGGCACAGAGAATTTAGGAAAACCCTCAGGGGAGACGAGCTTAGGCATTCCCTTAGAACCCACGCGCTGCCGACCGTTGGTGGAACCTCCCCACGCTCAGGATTCCGGAACCATTGTCAGCGCGTGGGGGAGCTAGGGAAAAAACTCCACGCATCTCTCTTCAGTCACAGGTGTTCCCTGTTCGGGGAAGTCCGAGAAATAACTTCCCTGAACTTGGGGAGGCAGCCTCTGTTTCTGGGACTTCCTGCAAACCCCCCTAGCATTCCCTGGCACAGAGACATTAGGAAAACCCTCAGGGGAGACGAGCTTAGGCATTCGGTTAGATCCCACGCGCTGCCGACCCTTGGTGGAACCTCAACACGCTCAGGATTCCGGAACCGTTGTCAGTGCGTGGGGGAGCTCGAGAGACAACTCCACGCAGCTCTCTTCAGTCACAGGTGTTCCTGTTCGGGGAAGTCCGAGAAATACCTTCCCTGACCTTGGGGAGGCAGCCTCTGACCCTGGGACTTCCTGCAAACCCCCCTAGCATTCCCTGGCACAGAGACATTAGGAAAACCCTCTGAGGAGACGAGCTTAGGCATTCCGTTAGAACCGAAGCGATGCCGAGCGTTGGTGGAACCTCCACACGCTCAGGATTCCGGAATCATTGTCAGTGCGTGGGGGAGCTCGAGAGACAACTCCACGCAGCTCTCTTCAGTCACAGGTGTTCCCTGTTCGGGGAACTCCGAGAAATACCTTCTCTGACCTTGGTGAGGCAGCCTCTGTCCCTGGGACATCCTGCAAACACCCCTAGCATTCCCTGGCACAGAGACATTAGGAAAACCCTCAGGGGAGACGAACTTAAGCATTCCGTTAGAACCCACGCGCTGCCGACCTTTGGTGGAACCTCCCCACGCTCAGTATTCCGGAACCATTGTCAGTGCGTGGGGGAGCTCGAGAGACAACTCCACGCAGCTCTCTTCAGCCACAGGTGTTCCCTGTTTGGGGAAGTCCGAGAAATACCTTCCCTGACCTTGGGGAGGCAGCCTCTGTCACTGGGACTTCCTGCAAACACCCCTAGCATTCCCTGGCACAGAGAATTTAGGAAAACCCTCAGGGGAGACGAGCTTAGGCATTCCCTTAGAACCCACGCGCTGCCGACCGTTGGTGGAACCTCCCCACGCTCAGGATTCCGGAACCATTGTCAGCGCGTGGGGGAGCTAGAGAAAAAACTCCACGCATGTCTCTTCAGTCACAGGTGTTCCCTGTTCGGGGAAGTCCGAGAAATAACTTCCCTGAACTTGGGGAGGCAGCCTCTGTTTCTGGGACTTCCTGCAAACCCCCCTAGCATTCCCTGGCACAGAGACATTAGGAAAACCCTCAGGGGAGACGAGCTTAGGCATTCGGTTAGATCCCACGCGCTGCCGACCCTTGGTGGAACCTCAACACGCTCAGGATTCCGGAACCATTGTCAGTGCGTGGGGGATCTCGAGAGACAACTCCACGCAGCTCTCTTCAGTCACAGGTGTTCCCTGTTTGGGGAAGTCAGAGAAAAACATTCCCTGACCTTGGGGAGACAGCCTCTGTCCCTGGGACTTGCTACAAGCCCCCCTAGCATTCCCTGGCACAGAGAAATTAGGAAAACCCTCAGGGGAGACGAGCTTAGGCATTCCATTAGAACCCACGGGCTGCCGAACGTTGGTGGAACCTCCCCAAGCTCAGGATTCCGGAACCATTGTCAGTGCGTGGGGGAGCTCGAGAGACAACTCCACGCAGCTCTCTTCAGTCACAGGTGTTCCCTGTTAGGGGAAGTCAGAGAAATACCTTCCCTGACCATGGGGAGGCAGCCTCTGCCCTGGGATTTCCTGCAAACACCCCTAGCATTCCCTGGCACAGAGACATTAGGAAAACCCTCAGGGGAGACGAGCTTAGGCATTCCGTTAGAACCCACGCGCTGCCGACCGTTGGTGGAACCTCCCCACGCTCAGGATTCCGGAACCATTGTCAGTGCGTGGGGCAGCTCGAGAGACAACTCCACGCAGCTCTCTTCAGTCACAGGTGTTCCCTGTTCTGGGAAGTCCGAGAAATACCTTCCCTGACCTTGGGGAGGCAGCCTCTGTCCCTTGGACTTCCTGCAAACACCCCTAGCATTCCCTGGCACAGAGACATTAGGTAAACCATCAGGGGAGACGAGCTTAGGAATTCCGTTAGAACCAACGCGCTGCCGACCGTTGGTGGAACCTCCCCACGCTCAGGATTCCGGAACCACTGTCAGCGCGTGGGGGAGCTCGAGAGACAACTCCACGCAGCTCTCTTCAGTCACAGGTGTTCCCTGTTTGGGGAAGTCCGAGAAATACCTTCCCTGACCTTGGGGAGGCAGCCTCAGACCCTGGGACATCCTGCAAACTCCCCTAGCATTCCCTGGCACAGAGACATTAGGAAAACCCTCAGGGGAGACGAGCTTAGGCATTCCGTTAGAACCCACGCGCTGCCGACCGTTGGTGGAACCTCCCCACGCTCAGGATTCCGGAACCATTGTCAGTGCGTGGGGGAGCTCGTGAGACAACTCCACGCAGCTCTCTTCAGTCACAGGTGTTCCCTGTTCGGGGAAGTCCGAGAAATAACTTCTCTGACCTTGGGGAGGCAGCCTCTGTCCCTGGGACTTCCTGCAAACACCCCTAGCATTCCCTGGCACAGAGACATTAGGAAAACCCTCAGGGGAGACGAGCTTAGGCATTCCGTTAGAACCCACGCGCTGCCGACCGTTGGTGGAACCTCCCCACGCTCAGGATTCCGGAACCGTTGTGAGTGCGTGGGGGAGCTCGAGAGAAAACTCCACGCAGCTGTCTTCAGCCACAGGTGTTCCCTGTTCGGGGAAGTCCGAGAAATACCTTCCCTGAACTTGGGGAGGCAGCCTCTGTCCCTGGGACTTCCTGCAAACTCCCCTAGCATTCCCTGGCACAGAGACATTAGAAAAATCCTCAGGGTAGACGAGCTTAGGCGTTCCGTTAGAACCCACGCGCTGCCGACCGTTGGTGGAACCTCCCCACGCTCAGGATTCCGGAACCGTTGTCATTGCGTGGGGGATCTCGAGAGACAACTCCACCCAGCTCTCTTCAGTCATAGGTGTTCCCTGTTCGGGGAAGACTGAGAAATACCTTCCCTGAACTTGGGGAGGCAGCCTCAGTCCCTGGGACTTCCTGCAAACCCCCCTAGCATTCCCTGGCACAGAGACATTAGGAAAACCCTCAGGGGAGACGAGCTTAGGCATTCCGTTAGAACCGAAGCGATGCCGAGCGTTGGTGGAACCTCCACACGCTCAGGATTCCGGAATCATTGTCAGTGCGTGGGGGAGCTCGAGAGACAACTCCACGCAGCTCTCTTCAGTCACAGGTGTTCCCTGTTCGGGGAACTCCGAGAAATACCTTCTCTGACCTTGGGGAGGCAGCCTCTGTCCCTGGGACATCCTGCAAACACCCCTAGCATTCCCTGGCACAGAGACATTAGGAAAACCCTCAGGGGAGACGAACTTAGGCATTCCGTTAGAACCCACGCGCTGCCGACAGTTGGTGGAACCTCCCCACGCTCAGTATTCCGGAACCATTGTCAGTGCGTGGGGGAGCTCGAGAGACAACTCCACGCAGCTCTCTTCAGCCACAGGTGTTCCCTGTTCTGGGAAGTCCGAGAAATACCTTCCCTGACCTTGGGGAGGCAGCCTCTGTCCCTGGGACTTCCTGCAAACACCCCTAGCATTCCCTGGCACAGAGACATTAGGAAAACCCTCAGGGGAGACGAGCTTAGGCATTCCGTTAGAACCCACGCGCTGCCGACCGTTGGTGGAACCTCCCCACGCTCAGGATTCCGGAACAATTGTCAGTGCGTGGGGGAGCTCGAGAGACAACTCCACGCAGCTCTCTTCAGTCACAGGTGTTCCCTGTTCGGGGAAGTCCGAGAAATACCTTCCCTGACCTTGGGGAGGCAGCCTCTGTCCCTTCGATTTCCTGCAAACACCCCTAGCATTCCCTGGCACAGAGACATTAGGAAAACCCTCAGGGGAGACGAGCTTAGCATTCCGTTAGAACCCACGCGCTGCCGACCGTTGGTGGAACCTCCCCACGCTCAGGATTCCGGAACCATTGTCAGTGCGTGGGGCAGCTCGAGAGACAACTCCACGCAGCTCTCTTCAGTCACAGGTGTTCCCTGTTCTATGAAGTCCGAGAAATAACTTCCCTGACCTTGGGGAGGCAGCCTCTGTCCCTGGGACTTCCTGCAAACACCCCTAGCATTCCCTGGCACAGAGACATTAGGAAAACCCTCAGGGGAGACGAGCTTAGGCATTCCGTTAGAACCCACGCGCTGCCGACCGTTGGTGGAACCTCCCCACGCTCAGGATTCCGGAAACGTTGTCAGTGCGTGGGGGATCTCGAGAGACAACTCCACGCAGCTCTCTTCAGTCATAAGTGTTCCCTGTTCGGGGAAGTCTGAGAAATACCTTCCCTGACCTTGGGGAGGCAGCCTCAGTCCCTGGGACTTCCTGCAAACCCCCCTAGCATTCCCTGGCACAGAGACATTAGGAAAACCCTCAGGGGAGACGAGCTTAAGCATTCCGTTAGAACCCACGCGCTGCCGACCGTTGGTGGAACCTCCCCACGCTCAGGATTCCGAAACCATTGTCACTGCGTGGGGGAGCTCGAGAGACAACTCCACGCAGCTCTCTTCAGTCACAGGTGTTCCCTGTTCGGGGAAGTCCGAGAAATACCTTCCCTGACCTTGGGGAGGCAGCCTCTGACCCTGGGACTTCCTGCAAACACCCCTAGCATTCCCTGGCACAGAGATATTTAGAAAACCCTCAGGGGAGACGAGCTTAGGCATTCTGTTAGAACCCACGCGCTGCCGACCGTTGGTGGAACCTCCCCACGCTCAGGATTCCGGAACCATTGTCAGTGCGTGGGGGATCTCGAGAGACAACTCCACGCAGCTCTCTTCAGTCACAGGTGTTCCCTGTTCGGGGAAGTCCGAGAAATACCTTCCCTGACCTTGCGGAGGCAGCCTCTGTCCCTGGGACTTCCTGCAACCCCCCAAGCATTCCCTGGCACAGAGACATTAGGAAAACCCTCAGGGGAGACGAGCTTAGGCATTCCGTTAGAACCCACGCGCTGCCGACCGTTGGTGGAACCTCCCCACGCTCAGGATTCCGGAACCATTGTCAGTGCGTGGGGGAGCTCGAGAGACAACTCCACGCAGCTCTCTTCAGTCACAGGTGTTCCCTGTTCGGGGAAGTCCGAGAAATAACTTCCCTGAAGTTGGGGAGGCAGCCTCTGTCCCTGGGACTTCCTGTAAACACCCCTAGCATTCCCTGGCACAGAGACATTAGGAAAACCCTCAGGGGAGACGAGCTTAGCATTCCGTTAGAACCCACGCGCTGCCGACCGTTGGTGGAACCTCCCCACGCTCAGGATTCCGGAACCATTGTCAGTGCGTGAGGGAGCTCGAGAGACAACTCCACGCAGCTCTCTTCAGTCACAGGTGTTCCCTGTTTGGGGAAGTCAGAGAAAAACCTTCCCTGACCTTGGGGAGGCAGCCTCTGTCCCTGGGACTTGCTACAAGCCCCCCTAGCATTCCCTGGCACAGAGAAATTAGGAAAACCCTCAGGGGAGACGATCTTAGGCATTCCGTTAGAACCCACGGGCTGCCGAACGTTGGTGGAACCTCCCCAAGCTCAGGATTCCGGAACCATTGTCAGTGCGTGGGGGAGCTCGAGAGACAACTCCACGCAGCTCTCTTCAGTCACAGGTGTTCCCTGTTAGGGGAAGTCAGAGAAATACCTTCCCTGACCATGGGGAGGCAGCCTCTGCCCTGGGATTTCCTGCAAACACCCCTAGCATTCCCTGGCACAGAGACATTAGGAAATCCCTCAGGGGAGACGAGCTTAGGCATTCCGTTAGAACCCACGCGCTGCCGACCGTTGGTGGAACCTCCCCACGCTCAGGATTCCGGAACCATTGTCAGTGCGTGGGGCAGCTCGAGAGACAACTCCACGCAGCTCTCTTCAGTCACAGGTGTTCCCTGTTCTGGGAAGTCCGAGAAATACCTTCCCTGACCTTGGGGAGGCAGCCTCTGTCCCTGGGACTTCCTGCAAACACCACTAGCATTCCCTGGCACAGAGACATTAGGAAAACCCTCAGGGGAGACGAGCTTAGGCATTCCGTTAGAACCCACGCACTGCCGACCGTTGGTGGAACCTCCCCACGCTCAGAATTCCGGAACCATTGTCAGTGCGTGGTGGAGCTCGAGAGAAAACTCCACGCAGCTCTCTTCAGTCACAGGTGTTCCCTGTTAGGGGAAGTCCGAGAAATACCTTCCCTGACCTTGAGGAGGCAGCCTCTGTCCATGGGACTTCCTGCAAACCCCGCTAGCATTCCCTGGCACAGAGACATTAGGAAAACCCTCAGGGGAGACGAGCTTAGGCATTCCGTTAGAACCCACGCGCTGCCGACCGTTGGTGGAACCTCCCCACGCTCAGGATTCCGGAACCATTGTCAGTGCGTGGGGGAGCTCGAGAGACAACTCCACGCATCTCTCTTCAATCACAGGTGTTCCCTGTTCGGGGAAGTCCGAGAAATACCTTCCCTGACCTTGGTGAGGCAGCCTCTGTCCCTGGGAATTCCTGCAAACACCCCTAGCATCCCTGGCAGAGAGACATTAGGAAAACCCTCAGGGGAGACGAGCTTAGGCATTCCGTTAGAATCCACGCGCTGCCGACCGTTGGTGGAACCTCCCCACGCTCAGGATTCCGGAACCATTGTCAGTGCGTGGGGGAGCTCGAGAGACAACTCCACGCAGCTCTCTTCAGTCACAGGAGTTCCCTGTTCGGGGAAGTCCGAGAAATACATTCCCTGACCTTGGGGAGGCAGCCTCTGTCCCTGGGACTTCCTGCAAACCATCCTAGCATTCCCTGGCACAGAGACATTAGGAAAACCCTCAGGGGAAACGAGCTTAGGCATTCCGTTAGAACCCACGCGCTGCCGACCGTTGGTGGAACCTCCCCACGCTCAGGATTCCGGAACCATTGTCAGTGCGTGGTGGAGCTCGAGAGAAAACTCCACGCAGCTCTCTTCAGTCACAGGTGTTCCATGTTCGGGGAAGTCCGAGAAATACCTTTCTGACCTTGGGGAGGCCGCCTCTGTCCCTGGGACTTCCTGCAAACACCCCTAGCATTCCCTGGCACAGAGACATTAGGAAAACCCTCAGGGGAGACGAGCTTAGCATTCCGTTAGAACCCACGCGCTGCCGACCGTTGGTGGAACCTCCCCACGCTCAGGATTTCGGAACCGTTGTCAGTGCGTGGGGGAGCTCGAGAGACAACTCCACGAAGCTCTCTTCAGTCACAGGTGTTCCCTGTTCGGGGAAGTCCGAGAAATACCTTCCCTGACCTTGGGGAGGCAGCCTCTGTCCCTGGGACTTCCTGCAAACCCCCCTAGCATTCCCTGGCACAGAGACATTAGGAAAATCCTCAGGGGAGACGAGCTTAGGCATTCCATTAGAACCCACGCGCTGCCGACCGTTGGTGGAACCTCCCCACGCTCAGGATTCCGGAACCGTTGTCAGTGCGTGGGGGATCTCGAGAGACAACTCCACGAAGCTCTCTTCAGTCACAGGTGTTCCCTGTTCGGGGAAGTCCGAGAAATAACTTCCCTGAAGTTGGGGAGGCAGCCTCTGTCCCTGGGACTTCCTGTAAACACCCCTAGCATTCCCTGGCACAGAGACATTAGGAAAACCCTCAGGGGAGACGAGCTTAGCATTCCGTTAGAACCCACGCGCTGCCGACCGTTGGTGGAACCTCCCCACGCTCAGGATTCCGGAACCATTGTCAGTGCGTGAGGGAGCTCGAGAGACAACTCCACGCAGCTCTCTTCAGTCACAGGTGTTCCCTGTTTGGGGAAGTCAGAGAAAAACCTTCCCTGACCTTGGGGAGGCAGCCTCTGTCCCTGGGACTTGCTACAAGCCCCCCTAGCATTCCCTGGCACAGAGAAATTAGGAAAACCCTCAGGGGAGACGATCTTAGGCATTCCGTTAGAACCCACGGGCTGCCGAACGTTGGTGGAACCTCCCCAAGCTCAGGATTCCGGAACCATTGTCAGTGCGTGGGGGAGCTCGAGAGACAACTCCACGCAGCTCTCTTCAGTCACAGGTGTTCCCTGTTAGGGGAAGTCAGAGAAATACCTTCCCTGACCATGGGGAGGCAGCCTCTGCCCTGGGATTTCCTGCAAACACCCCTAGCATTCCCTGGCACAGAGACATTAGGAAATCCCTCAGGGGAGACGAGCTTAGGCATTCCGTTAGAACCCACGCGCTGCCGACCGTTGGTGGAACCTCCCCACGCTCAGGATTCCGGAACCATTGTCAGTGCGTGGGGCAGCTCGAGAGACAACTCCACGCAGCTCTCTTCAGTCACAGGTGTTCCCTGTTCTGGGAAGTCCGAGAAATACCTTCCCTGACCTTGGGGAGGCAGCCTCTGTCCCTGGGACTTCCTGCAAACACCACTAGCATTCCCTGGCACAGAGACATTAGGAAAACCCTCAGGGGAGACGAGCTTAGGCATTCCGTTAGAACCCACGCACTGCCGACCGTTGGTGGAACCTCCCCACGCTCAGAATTCCGGAACCATTGTCAGTGCGTGGTGGAGCTCGAGAGAAAACTCCACGCAGCTCTCTTCAGTCACAGGTGTTCCCTGTTAGGGGAAGTCCGAGAAATACCTTCCCTGACCTTGGGGAGGCAGCCTCTGTCCATGGGACTTCCTGCAAACCCCGCTAGCATTCCCTGGCACAGAGACATTAGGAAAACCCTCAGGGGAGACGAGCTTAGGCATTCCGTTAGAACCCACGCGCTGCCGACCGTTGGTGGAACCTCCCCACGCTCAGGATTCCGGAACCATTGTCAGTGCGTGGGGGAGCTCGAGAGACAACTCCACGCATCTCTCTTCAATCACAGGTGTTCCCTGTTCGGGGAAGTCCGAGAAATACCTTCCCTGACCTTGGTGAGGCAGCCTCTGTCCCTGGGAATTCCTGCAAACACCCCTAGCATCCCTGGCAGAGAGACATTAGGAAAACCCTCAGGGGAGACGAGCTTAGGCATTCCGTTAGAATCCACGCGCTGCCGACCGTTGGTGGAACCTCCCCACGCTCAGGATTCCGGAACCATTGTCAGTGCGTGGGGGAGCTCGAGAGACAACTCCACGCAGCTCTCTTCAGTCACAGGAGTTCCCTGTTCGGGGAAGTCCGAGAAATACATTCCCTGACCTTGGGGAGGCAGCCTCTGTCCCTGGGACTTCCTGCAAACCATCCTAGCATTCCCTGGCACAGAGACATTAGGAAAACCCTCAGGGGAAACGAGCTTAGGCATTCCGTTAGAACCCACGCGCTGCCGACCGTTGGTGGAACCTCCCCACGCTCAGGATTCCGGAACCATTGTCAGTGCGTGGTGGAGCTCGAGAGAAAACTCCACGCAGCTCTCTTCAGTCACAGGTGTTCCATGTTCGGGGAAGTCCGAGAAATACCTTTCTGACCTTGGGGAGGCCGCCTCTGTCCCTGGGACTTCCTGCAAACACCCCTAGCATTCCCTGGCACAGAGACATTAGGAAAACCCTCAGGGGAGACGAGCTTAGCATTCCGTTAGAACCCACGCGCTGCCGACCGTTGGTGGAACCTCCCCACGCTCAGGATTTCGGAACCGTTGTCAGTGCGTGGGGGAGCTCGAGAGACAACTCCACGAAGCTCTCTTCAGTCACAGGTGTTCCCTGTTCGGGGAAGTCCGAGAAATACCTTCCCTGACCTTGGGGAGGCAGCCTCTGTCCCTGGGACTTCCTGCAAACCCCCCTAGCATTCCCTGGCACAGAGACATTAGGAAAATCCTCAGGGGAGACGAGCTTAGGCATTCCATTAGAACCCACGCGCTGCCGACCGTTGGTGGAACCTCCCCACGCTCAGGATTCCGGAACCGTTGTCAGTGCGTGGGGGATCTCGAGAGACAACTCCACGCAGCTCTCTTCAGTCATAGGTGTTCCCTGTTCGGGGAAGTCTGAGAAATAACTTCCCTGACCTTGGGGAGGCAGCCTCAGTCCCTGGGACTTCCTGCAAACCCCCCTAGCATTCCCTGGCACAGAGACATTAGGAAAACCCTCAGCGGAGACGAGCTTAAGCATTCCGTTAGAACCCACGCGCTGCCGACCGTTGGTGGAACCTCCCCACGCTCAGGATTCCGAAACCATTGTCACTGCGTGGGGGAGCTCGAGAGACAACTCCACGCAGCTCTCTTCAGTCACAGGTGTTCCCTGTTCGGGGAAGTCCGAGAAATACCTTCCCTGACCTTGCGGAGGCAGCCTCTGTCCCTGGGATTTCCTGCAAACACCCCTAGCATTCCCTGGCACAGAGACATTAGGAAAACACTCAGGGGAGTCGAGCTTAGGCATTCCGTTAGAACCCACGCGCTGCCGACCGTTGGTGGAACCTCCCCACGCTCAGGATTCCGGAAACATTGTCAGTGCGTGGGGGAGCTCGAGAGACAACTCCACGCAGCTCTCTTCAGTCACAGGTGTTCCCTGTTCGGGGAAGTCCGAGAAATACCTTCCCTGACCTTGGGGAGGCAGCCTCTGTCCCTGGGACTTCCTGCAAACACCCCTAGCATTCCCTGGCACAGAGAAATTAGGAAAACCCTCAGGGGAGACTAGCTTAGGCATTCCGTTAGAACCCACGCGCTGCCGAACGTTGGTGGAACCTCCCCACGCTCAGGATTCCGGAACCGTTGTCAGTGCGTGGGGGAGTTCCAGAGACAACTCCACGTAGCTCTCTTCAGTCACATGTGTTCCCTATTCGGGGAAGTCCGAGAAATACCTTCCCTGACCTTGGGGAGGCAGCCTCTGACCCTGGGAATACCTGCAAACCCCCCTAGCCTTCCCTGGCACAGAGACATTAGGAAAAGCCTTAGGGGAGACGAGCTTAGGCATTCCGTTAGAACCCACGCGCTGTCGACCGTTGGTGGAACCTCCCCACGCTCAGGATTCCGGAACCGTTGTCATTGCGTGGGGGAGCTCGAGAGACAACTCCACGCAGCTCTCTTCAGTCACAGGTGTTCCCTATTCGGGGAAGTCCGTGAAATAACTTCTCTGAACATGGGGAGGCAGCCTCTGTCCCTGGGACTTCCTGCAAACCCCCCTAGCATTCCCTGGCACAGAGACATTAGGAAAACCCTCAGGGGAGACGAGCTTAGGCATTCCGTTAGAACCCACGCGCTGCCGACCGTTGGTGGAACCTCCACACGCTCAGGATTCCGGAATCATTGTCAGTGCGTGGGGGAGCTCGAGAGACAACTCCACGCAGCTCTCTTCAGTCACATGTGTTCCCTGTTCGGGGAACTCCGAGAAATACCTTCTCTGACCTTGGTGAGGCAGCCTCTGTCCCTGGGACATCCTGCAAACACCCCTAGCATTCCCTGGCACAGAGACATTAGGAAAACCCTCAGGGGAGACGAACTTAAGCATTCCGTTAGAACCCACGCGCTGCCGACCTTTGGTGGAACCTCCCCACGCTCAGTAATCCGGAACCATTGTCAGTGCGTGGGGGAGCTCGAGAGACAACTCCACGCAGCTCTCTTCAGCCACAGGTGTTCCCTGTTTGGGGAAGTCCGAGAAATACCTTGCTGACCTTGGGGAGGCAGCCTCTGTCCCTGGGACTTCCTGCAAACCCCGCTAGCATTCCCTGGCACAGAGACATTAGGAAAACCCTCAGGGGAGACGAGCTTAGGCATTCCGTTAGAACCCACGCGCTGCCGACCGTTGGTGGAACCTCCCCACGCTCAGGATTCCGGAACCATTGTCAGTGCGTGGGGGAGCTCGAGAGACAACTCCACGCATCTCTCTTCAGTCACAGGTGTTCCCTGTTCGGGGAAGTCCGCGAAATACCTTCCCTGACCTTGGGGAGCCAGCCTCTGTCCCTGGGACTTCCTGCAAACACCCCTAGCATTCCCTGGCACAGAGACATTAGGAAAACCCTCAGGGGAGACGAGCTTAGGCATTCCGTTAGAACCCACGCGCTGCCGACCGTTGGTGGAACCTCCCCACGCTCAGGATTCCGGAACCATTGTCAGTGCGTGGGGGAGCTCGAGAGACAACTCCACGCAGCTCTCTTCAGTCACAGGTGTTCCCTGTTCGGGGAAGTCCGAGAAATACCATCCCTGACCTTGGGGAGGCAGCCTCTGTCCCTGGGACTTCCTGCAAACCCCCCTAGCATTCCCTGGCAAAGAGACATTAGGAAAACCCTCAGGGGAGACGAGCTTAGGCATTCCGTTAGAACCCACGGGCTGCCGACCGTTGGTGGAACCTCCCCACGCTCAGGATTCCGGAACCGTTGTCAGTGCGTGGGGGAGCTCGAGAGACAACTCCACGCAGCTCTCTTCAGTCACAGGTGTTCCCTGTTCAGGGAAGTCCGCGAAATACCTTCCCTGAACTTGGGGAGGCAGCCTCTGTCCCTGGGACTTCCTGCAAACACCCCTAGCATTCCCTGGCACAGAGACATTAGGAAAACCCTCAGGGGAGACTAGCTTAGGCATTCCGTTAGAACCCACGCGCTGCCGAACGTTGGTGGAACCTCCCCACGCTCAGGATTCCGGAACCGTTGTCAGTGCGTGGGGGAGTTCCAGAGACAACTCCACGTAGCTCTCTTCAGTCACATGTGTTCCCTATTCGGGGAAGTCCGAGAAATACCTTCCCTGACCTTGGGGAGGCAGCCTCTGACCCTGGGAATACCTGCAAACACCCCTAGCCTTCCCTGGCACAGAGACATTAGGAAAAGCCTTAGGGGAGACGAGCTTAGGCATTCCGTTAGAACCCACGCGCTGTCGACCGTTGGTGGAACCTCCCCACGCTCAGGATTCCGGAACCGTTGTCATTGCGTGGGGGAGCTCCAGAGACAACTCCACGCAGCTCTCTTCAGTCACAGGTGTTCCCTATTCGGGGAAGTCCGTGAAATAACTTCTCTGAACATGGGGAGGCAGCCTCTGTCCCTGGGACTTTCTGCAAACCCCCCTAGCATTCCCTGGCACAGAGACATTAGGAAAACCCTCAGGGGAGACGAGCTTAGGCATTCCGTTAGAACCCACGCGCTGCCGACCGTTGGTGGAACCTCCCCACGCTCAGGATTCCGGAACCATTGTCAGTGCGTGGGGGAGCTCGAGAGACAACTCCACGCAGCTCTCTTCAGTCACAGGTGTTCCCTGTACGGGGAAGACTGAGAAATACCTTCCCTGACCTTGGGGAGGCAGCCTCAGTCCCTGGGACTTCCTGCAAACCCCCCTTGCATTCCCTGGCACAGAGACATTAGGAAAACCCTCAGGGGAGACGAGCTTAGTCATTCCGTTAGAACCGAAGCGATGCCGAGCGTTGGTGGAACCTCCACACGCTCAGGATTCCGGAATCATTGTCAGTGCGTGGGGGAGCTCGAGAGACAACTCCACGCAGCTCTCTTCAGTCACATGTGTTCCCTGTTCGGGGAACTCCGAGAAATACCTTCTCTGACCTTGGTGAGGCAGCCTCTGACCCTGGGACATCCTGCAAACACCCCTAGCATTCCCTGGCACAGAGACATTAGGAAAACCCTCAGGGGAGACGAACTTAAGCATTCCGTTAGAACCCACGCGCTGCCGACCTTTGGTGGAACCTCCCCACGCTCAGTATTCCGGAACCATTGTCAGTGCGTGGGGGAGCTCGAGAGACAACTCCACGCAGCTCTCTTCAGCCACAGGTGTTCCCTGTTTGGGGAAGTCCGAGAAATACCTTCCCTGACCTTGGGGAGGCAGCCTCTGTCCCTGGGACTTCCTGCAAACACCCCTAGCATTCCCTGGCACAGAGAATTTAGGAAAACCCTCAGGGGAGACGAGCTTAGGCATTCCCTTAGAACCCACGCGCTGCCGACCGTTGGTGGAACCTCCCCACGCTCAGGATTCCGGAACCATTGTCAGCGCGTGGGGGAGCTCGAGAGAAAACTCCACGCATCTCTCTTCAGTCACAGGTGTTCCCTGTTCGGGGAAGTCCGAGAAATAACTTCCCTGAACTTGGGGAGGCAGCCTCTGTTTCTGGGACTTCCTGCAAACACCCCTAGCATTCCCTGGCGCAGAGACATTAGGAAAACCCTCTGGGGAGACGAGCTTAGGCATTCCGTTAGAACCCACGCGCTACCGACCGTTGGTGGAACCTCCCCACGCTCAGGATTCCGGAAACGTTGTCAGTGCGTGGGGGAGCTCGAGAGACAACTCCACGCAGCTCTCTTCAGTCACAGGTGTTCCATGTTCTGGGAAGTCTGAGAAATACCTTTCTGACCTTGGGGAGGCCGCCTCTGTCCCTGGGACTTCCTGCAAACAACCCTAGCATTCCCTGGCACAGAGACATTAGGAAAACCCTCAGGGGAGACGAGCTTAGCATTCCGTTAGAACCCACGCGCTGCCGACCGTTGGTGGAACCTCCCCACGCTCAGGATTCCGGAACCGTTGTCAGTGCGTGGGGGAGCTCGATAGACAACTCCACGAAGCTCTCTTCAGTCACAGGTGTTCCCTGTTCCGGGAAGTCCGAGAAATACCTTCCCTGACCTTGGGGAGGTAGCCTCTGACCCTGGGACTTCCTGCAAACCCCCCTAGCATTCCCTGGCACAGTGACATTAGGAAAATCCTCAGGGGAGACGAGCTTAGGCATTCCGTTAGAACCCACGCGCTGCCGACCTTTGGTGGAACCTCCCCACGCTCAGGATTCCGGAACCGTTGTCAGTGCGTGGGGGATCTCGAGAGAAAACTCCACGCAGCTCTCTTCAGTCATAAGTGTTCCCTGTTCGGGGAAGTCTGAGAAATACCTTCCCTGACCGTGGGGAGGCAGCCTCAGTCCCTGGGACTTCCTGCAAACCCCCCTAGCATTCCCTGGCACAGAGACTTTAGGAAAACCCTCAGGGGAGACGAACTTAAGCATTCCGTTAGAACCCACGCGCTGCCGACCGTTGGTGGAACCTCCCCACGCTCAGGATTCCGAAACCATTGTCACTGCGTGGGGGAGCTCGAGAGACAACTCCACGCAGCTCTCTTCAGTCACAGGTGTTCCCTGTTCGGGGAAGTCCGAGAAATACCTTCCCTGACCTTGGGGAGGCAGCCTCTGTCCCTGGGACTTCCTGCAAACACCCCTAGCATTCCCTGGCACAGAGACATTAGGAAAACCCTCAGGGGAGACGAGCTTAGGCATTCTGTTAGAACCCACGCGCTGCCGACCGTTGGTGGAACCTCCCCACGCTCAGGATTCCGGAACCATTGTCAGTGCGTGGGGGATCTCGAGAGACAACTCCACGCAGCTCTCTTCAGTCACAGGTGTTCCCTGTTCGGGGAAGTCCGAGAAATACCTTCCCTGACCTTGCGGAGGCAGCCTCTGTCCCTGGGACTTCCTGCAAACCCCCCTAGCATTCCCTGGCACAGAGACATTAGGAAAACCCTCAGGGGAGGCGAGCTTAGGCATTCGGTTAGAACCCACGCGCTGCCGACCGTTGGTGGAACCTCCCCACGCTCAGGATTCCGGAACCATTGTCAGTGCGTGGGGGAGCTCGAGAGACAACTCCACGCAGCTCTCTTCAGTCACAGGTGTTCCCTGTTCGGGGAAGTCCGAGAAATACCTTCCCTGACCTTGGGGAGGCAGCCTCTGTCCCTGGGACTTCCTGCAAACACCCCTAGCATTCCCTGGCACAGAGACATTAGGAAAACCCTCAGGGGAGACTAGCTTAGGCATTCCGTTAGAACCCACGCGCTGCCGAACGTTGGTGGAACCTCCCCACGCTCAGGATTCCGGAACCGTTGTCAGTGCGTGGGGGAGTTCCAGAGACAACTCCACGTAGCTCTCTTCAGTCACATGTGTTCCCTATTCGGGGAAGTCCGAGAAATACCTTCCCTGACCTTGGGGAGGCAGCCTCTGACCCTGGGAATACCTGCAAACCCCCCTAGCCTTCCCTGGCACAGAGACATTAGGAAAAGCCTTAGGGGAGACGAGCTTAGGCATTCCGTTAGAACCCACGCGCTGTCGACCGTTGGTGGAACCTCCCCACGCTCAGGATTCCGGAACCGTTGTCATTGCGTGGGGGAGCTCGAGAGACAACTCCACGCAGCTCTCTTCAGTCACAGGTGTTCCCTATTCGGGGAAGTCCGTGAAATAACTTCTCTGAACATGGGGAGGCAGCCTCTGTCCCTGGGACTTCCTGCAAACCCCCCTAGCATTCCCTGGCACAGAGACATTAGGAAAACCCTCAGGGGAGACGAGCTTAGGCATTCCGTTAGAACCCACGCGCTGCCGACCGTTGGTGGAACCTCCACACGCTCAGGATTCCGGAATCATTGTCAGTGCGTGGGGGAGCTCGAGAGACAACTCCACGCAGCTCTCTTCAGTCACATGTGTTCCCTGTTCGGGGAACTCCGAGAAATACCTTCTCTGACCTTGGTGAGGCAGCCTCTGTCCCTGGGACATCCTGCAAACACCCCTAGCATTCCCTGGCACAGAGACATTAGGAAAACCCTCAGGGGAGACGAACTTAAGCATTCCGTTAGAACCCACGCGCTGCCGACCTTTGGTGGAACCTCCCCACGCTCAGTATTCCGGAACCATTGTCAGTGCGTGGGGGAGCTCGAGAGACAACTCCACGCAGCTCTCTTCAGCCACAGGTGTTCCCTGTTTGGGGAAGTCCGAGAAATACCTTCCCTGACCTTGGGGAGGCAGCCTCTGTCCCTGGGACTTCCTGCAAACCCCGCTAGCATTCCCTGGCACAGAGACATTAGGAAAACCCTCAGGGGAGACGAGCTTAGGCATTCCGTTAGAACCCACGCGCTGCCGACCGTTGGTGGAACCTCCCCACGCTCAGGATTCCGGAACCATTGTCAGTGCGTGGGGGAGCTCGAGAGACAACTCCACGCATCTCTCTTCAGTCACAGGTGTTCCCTGTTCGGGGAAGTCCGCGAAATACCTTCCCTGACCTTGGGGAGCCAGCCTCTGTCCCTGGGACTTCCTGCAAACACCCCTAGCATTCCCTGGCACAGAGACATTAGGAAAACCCTCAGGGGAGACGAGCTTAGGCATTCCGTTAGAACCCACGCGCTGCCGACCGTTGGTGGAACCTCCCCACGCTCAGGATTCCGGAACCATTGTCACTGCGTGGGGGAGCTCGAGAGACAACTCCACGCAGCTCTCTTCAGTCACAGGTGTTCCCTGTTCGGGGAAGTCCGAGAAATACCTTCCCTGACCTTGCGGAGGCAGCCTCTGTCCCTGGGATTTCCTGCAAACACCCCTAGCATTCCCTGGCACAGAGACATTAGGAAAACACTCAGGGGAGTCGAGCTTAGGCATTCCGTTAGAACCCACGCGCTGCCGACCGTTGGTGGAACCTCCCCACGCTCAGGATTCCGGAAACATTGTCAGTGCGTGGGGGAGCTCGAGAGACAACTCCACGCAGCTCTCTTCAGTCACAGGTGTTCCCTGTTCGGGGAAGTCCGAGAAATACCTTCCCTGACCTTGGGGAGGCAGCCTCTGTCCCTGGGACTTCCTGCAAACACCCCTAGCATTCCCTGGCACAGAGACATTAGGAAAACCCTCAGGGGAGACTAGCTTAGGCATTCCGTTAGAACCCACGCGCTGCCGAACGTTGGTGGAACCTCCCCACGCTCAGGATTCCGGAACCGTTGTCAGTGCGTGGGGGAGTTCCAGAGACAACTCCACGTAGCTCTCTTCAGTCACATGTGTTCCCTATTCGGGGAAGTCCGAGAAATACCTTCCCTGACCTTGGGGAGGCAGCCTCTGACCCTGGGAATACCTGCAAACTCCCCTAGCCTTCCCTGGCACAGAGACATTAGGAAAAGCCTTAGGGGAGACGAGCTTAGGCATTCCGTTAGAACCCACGCGCTGTCGACCGTTGGTGGAACCTCCCCACGCTCAGGATTCCGGAACCGTTGTCATTGCGTGGGGGAGCTCGAGAGACAACTCCACGCAGCTCTCTTCAGTCACAGGTGTTCCCTATTCGGGGAAGTCCGTGAAATAACTTCTCTGAACATGGGGAGGCAGCCTCTGTCCCTGGGACTTCCTGCAAACCCCCCTAGCATTCCCTGGCACAGAGACATTAGGAAAACCCTCAGGGGAGACGAGCTTAGGCATTCCGTTAGAACCCACGCGCTGCCGACCGTTGGTGGAACCTCCACACGCTCAGGATTCCGGAATCATTGTCAGTGCGTGGGGGAGCTCGAGAGACAACTCCACGCAGCTCTCTTCAGTCACATGTGTTCCCTGTTCGGGGAACTCCGAGAAATACCTTCTCTGACCTTGGTGAGGCAGCCTCTGTCCCTGGGACATCCTGCAAACACCCCTAGCATTCCCTGGCACAGAGACATTAGGAAAACCCTCAGGGGAGACGAACTTAAGCATTCCGTTAGAACCCACGCGCTGCCGACCTTTGGTGGAACCTCCCCACGCTCAGTAATCCGGAACCATTGTCAGTGCGTGGGGGAGCTCGAGAGACAACTCCACGCAGCTCTCTTCAGCCACAGGTGTTCCCTGTTTGGGGAAGTCCGAGAAATACCTTCCCTGACCTTGGGGAGGCAGCCTCTGTCCCTGGGACTTCCTGCAAACCCCGCTAGCATTCCCTGGCACAGAGACATTAGGAAAACCCTCAGGGGAGACGAGCTTAGGCATTCCGTTAGAACCCACGCGCTGCCGACCGTTGGTGGAACCTCCCCACGCTCAGGATTCCGGAACCATTGTCAGTGCGTGGGGGAGCTCGAGAGACAACTCCACGCATCTCTCTTCAGTCACAGGTGTTCCCTGTTCGGGGAAGTCTGCGAAATACCTTCCCTGACCTTGGGGAGCCAGCCTCTGTCCCTGGGACTTCCTGCAAACACCCCTAGCATTCCCTGGCACAGAGACATTAGGAAAACCCTCAGGGGAGACGAGCTTAGGCATTCCGTTAGAACCCACGCGCTGCCGACCGTTGGTGGAACCTCCCCACGCTCAGGATTCCGGAACCATTGTCAGTGCGTGGGGGAGCTCGAGAGACAACTCCACGCAGCTCTCTTCAGTCACAGGTGTTCCCTGTTCGGGGAAGTCCGAGAAATACCTTCCCTGACCTTGGGGAGGCAGCCTCTGTCCCTGGGACTTCCTGCAAACCCCCCTAGCATTCCCTGGCAAAGAGACATTAGGAAAACCCTCAGGGGAGACGAGCTTAGGCATTCCGTTAGAACCCACGGGCTGCCGACCGTTGGTGGAACCTCCCCACGCTCAGGATTCCGGAACCGTTGTCAGTGCGTGGGGGAGCTCGAGAGACAACTCCACGCAGCTCTCTTCAGTCACAGGTGTTCCCTGTTCAGGGAAGTCCGCGAAATACCTTCCCTGAACTTGGGGAGGCAGCCTCTGTCCCTGGGACTTCCTGCAAACACCCCTAGCATTCCCTGGCACAGAGACATTAGGAAAACCCTCAGGGGAGACTAGCTTAGGCATTCCGTTAGAACCCACGCGCTGCCGAACGTTGGTGGAACCTCCCCACGCTCAGGATTCCGGAACCGTTGTCAGTGCGTGGGGGAGTTCCAGAGACAACTCCACGTAGCTCTCTTCAGTCACATGTGTTCCCTATTCGGGGAAGTCCGAGAAATACCTTCCCTGACCTTGGGGAGGCAGCCTCTGACCCTGGGAATACCTGCAAACACCCCTAGCCTTCCCTGGCACAGAGACATTAGGAAAAGCCTTAGGGGAGACGAGCTTAGGCATTCCGTTAGAACCCACGCGCTGTCGACCGTTGGTGGAACCTCCCCACGCTCAGGATTCCGGAACCGTTGTCATTGCGTGGGGGAGCTCCAGAGACAACTCCACGCAGCTCTCTTCAGTCACAGGTGTTCCCTATTCGGGGAAGTCCGTGAAATAACTTCTCTGAACATGGGGAGGCAGCCTCTGTCCCTGGGACTTTCTGCAAACCCCCCTAGCATTCCCTGGCACAGAGACATTAGGAAAACCCTCAGGGGAGACGAGCTTAGGCATTCCGTTAGAACCCACGCGCTGCCGACCGTTGGTGGAACCTCCCCACGCTCAGGATTCCGGAACCATTGTCAGTGCGTGGGGGAGCTCGAGAGACAACTCCACGCAGCTCTCTTCAGTCACAGGTGTTCCCTGTACGGGGAAGACTGAGAAATACCTTCCCTGACCTTGGGGAGGCAGCCTCAGTCCCTGGGACTTCCTGCAAACCCCCCTTGCATTCCCTGGCACAGAGACATTAGGAAAACCCTCAGGGGAGACGAGCTTAGTCATTCCGTTAGAACCGAAGCGATGCCGAGCGTTGGTGGAACCTCCACACGCTCAGGATTCCGGAATCATTGTCAGTGCGTGGGGGAGCTCGAGAGACAACTCCACGCAGCTCTCTTCAGTCACATGTGTTCCCTGTTCGGGGAACTCCGAGAAATACCTTCTCTGACCTTGGTGAGGCAGCCTCTGACCCTGGGACATCCTGCAAACACCCCTAGCATTCCCTGGCACAGAGACATTAGGAAAACCCTCAGGGGAGACGAACTTAAGCATTCCGTTAGAACCCACGCGCTGCCGACCTTTGGTGGAACCTCCCCACGCTCAGTATTCCGGAAACATTGTCAGTGCGTGGGGGAGCTCGAGAGACAACTCCACGCAGCTCTCTTCAGCCACAGGTGTTCCCTGTTTGGGGAAGTCCGAGAAATACCTTCCCTGACCTTGGGGAGGCAGCCTCTGTCCCTGGGACTTCCTGCAAACACCCCTAGCATTCCCTGGCACAGAGAATTTAGGAAAACCCTCAGGGGAGACGAGCTTAGGCATTCCCTTAGAACCCACGCGCTGCCGACCGTTGGTGGAACCTCCCCACGCTCAGGATTCCGGAACAATTGTCAGCGCGTGGGGGAGCTCGAGAGAAAACTCCACGCATCTCTCTTCAGTCACAGGTGTTCCCTGTTCGGGGAAGTCCGAGAAATAACTTCCCTGAACTTGGGGAGGCAGCCTCTGTTTCTGGGACTTCCTGCAAACACCCCTAGCATTCCCTGGCGCAGAGACATTAGGAAAACCCTCTGGGGAGACGAGCTTAGGCATTCCGTTAGAACCCACGCGCTACCGACCGTTGGTGGAACCTCCCCACGCTCAGGATTCCGGAAACGTTGTCAGTGCGTGGGGGAGCTCGAGAGACAACTCCACGCAGCTCTCTTCAGTCACAGGTGTTCCATGTTCTGGGAAGTCTGAGAAATACCTTTCTGACCTTGGGGAGGCCGCCTCTGTCCCTGGGACTTCCTGCAAACAACCCTAGCATTCCCTGGCACAGAGACATTAGGAAAACCCTCAGGGGAGACGAGCTTAGCATTCCGTTAGAACCCACGCGCTGCCGACCGTTGGTGGAACCTCCCCACGCTCAGGATTCCGGAACCGTTGTCAGTGCGTGGGGGAGCTCGATAGACAACTCCACGAAGCTCTCTTCAGTCACAGGTGTTCCCTGTTCCGGGAAGTCCGAGAAATACCTTCCCTGACCTTGGGGAGGTAGCCTCTGACCCTGGGACTTCCTGCAAACCCCCCTAGCATTCCCTGGCACAGTGACATTAGGAAAATCCTCAGGGGAGACGAGCTTAGGCATTCCGTTAGAACCCACGCGCTGCCGACCTTTGGTGGAACCTCCCCACGCTCAGGATTCCGGAACCGTTGTCAGTGCGTGGGGGATCTCGAGAGAAAACTCCACGCAGCTCTCTTCAGTCATAAGTGTTCCCTGTTCGGGGAAGTCTGAGAAATACCTTCCCTGACCGTGGGGAGGCAGCCTCAGTCCCTGGGACTTCCTGCAAACCCCCCTAGCATTCCCTGGCACAGAGACTTTAGGAAAACCCTCAGGGGAGACGAACTTAAGCATTCCGTTAGAACCCACGCGCTGCCGACCGTTGGTGGAACCTCCCCACGCTCAGGATTCCGAAACCATTGTCACTGCGTGGGGGAGCTCGAGAGACAACTCCACGCAGCTCTCTTCAGTCACAGGTGTTCCCTGTTCGGGGAAGTCCGAGAAATACCTTCCCTGACCTTGGGGAGGCAGCCTCTGTCCCTGGGACTTCCTGCAAACACCCCTAGCATTCCCTGGCACAGAGACATTAGGAAAACCCTCAGGGGAGACGAGCTTAGGCATTCTGTTAGAACCCACGCGCTGCCGACCGTTGGTGGAACCTCCCCACGCTCAGGATTCCGGAACCATTGTCAGTGCGTGGGGGATCTCGAGAGACAACTCCACGCAGCTCTCTTCAGTCACAGGTGTTCCCTGTTCGGGGAAGTCCGAGAAATACCTTCCCTGACCTTGCGGAGGCAGCCTCTGTCCCTGGGACTTCCTGCAAACCCCCCTAGCATTCCCTGGCACAGAGACATTAGGAAAACCCTCAGGGGAGGCGAGCTTAGGCATTCGGTTAGAACCCACGCGCTGCCGACCGTTGGTGGAACCTCCCCACGCTCAGGATTCCGGAACCATTGTCAGTGCGTGGGGGAGCTCGAGAGACAACTCCACGCAGCTCTCTTCAGTCACAGGTGTTCCCTGTTCGGGGAAGTCCGAGAAATACCTTCCCTGACCTTGGGGAGGCAGCCTCTGTCCCTGGGACTTCCTGCAAACACCCCTAGCATTCCCTGGCACAGAGACATTAGGAAAACCCTCAGGGGAGACTAGCTTAGGCATTCCGTTAGAACCCACGCGCTGCCGAACGTTGGTGGAACCTCCCCACGCTCAGGATTCCGGAACCGTTGTCAGTGCGTGGGGGAGTTCCAGAGACAACTCCACGTAGCTCTCTTCAGTCACATGTGTTCCCTATTCGGGGAAGTCCGAGAAATACCTTCCCTGACCTTGGGGAGGCAGCCTCTGACCCTGGGAATACCTGCAAACCCCCCTAGCCTTCCCTGGCACAGAGACATTAGGAAAAGCCTTAGGGGAGACGAGCTTAGGCATTCCGTTAGAACCCACGCGCTGTCGACCGTTGGTGGAACCTCCCCACGCTCAGGATTCCGGAACCGTTGTCATTGCGTGGGGGAGCTCGAGAGACAACTCCACGCAGCTCTCTTCAGTCACAGGTGTTCCCTATTCGGGGAAGTCCGTGAAATAACTTCTCTGAACATGGGGAGGCAGCCTCTGTCCCTGGGACTTCCTGCAAACCCCCCTAGCATTCCCTGGCACAGAGACATTAGGAAAACCCTCAGGGGAGACGAGCTTAGGCATTCCGTTAGAACCCACGCGCTGCCGACCGTTGGTGGAACCTCCACACGCTCAGGATTCCGGAATCATTGTCAGTGCGTGGGGGAGCTAAAGAGACAACTCCACGCAGCTCTCTTCAGTCACATGTGTTCCCTGTTCGGGGAACTCCGAGAAATACCTTCTCTGACCTTGGTGAGGCAGCCTCTGTCCCTGGGACATCCTGCAAACACCCCTAGCATTCCCTGGCACAGAGACATTAGGAAAACCCTCAGGGGAGACGAACTTAAGCATTCCGTTAGAACCCACGCGCTGCCGACCTTTGGTGGAACCTCCCCACGCTCAGTATTCCGGAACCATTGTCAGTGCGTGGGGGAGCTCGAGAGACAACTCCACGCAGCTCTCTTCAGCCACAGGTGTTCCCTGTTTGGGGAAGTCCGAGAAATACCTTCCCTGACCTTGGGGAGGCAGCCTCTGTCCCTGGGACTTCCTGCAATCCCCGCTAGCATTCCCTGGCACAGAGACATTAGGAAAACCCTCAGGGGAGACGAGCTTAGGCATTCCGTTAGAACCCACGCGCTGCCGACCGTTGGTGGAACCTCCCCACGCTCAGGATTCCGGAACCATTGTCAGTGCGTGGGGGAGCTCGAGAGACAACTCCACGCATCTCTCTTCAGTCACAGGTGTTCCCTGTTCGGGGAAGTCCGCGAAATACCTTCCCTGACCTTGGGGAGCCAGCCTCTGTCCCTGGGACTTCCTGCAAACACCCCTAGCATTCCCTGGCACAGAGACATTAGGAAAACCCTCAGGGGAGACGAGCTTAGGCATTCCGTTAGAACCCACGCGCTTCCGACCGTTGGTGGAACCTCCCCACGCTCAGGATTCCGGAACCATTGTCAGTGCGTGGGGGAGCTCGAGAGACAACTCCACGCAGCTCTCTTCAGTCACAGGTGTTCCCTGTTCGGGGAAGTCCGAGAAATACCTTCCCTGACCTTGGGGAGGCAGCCTCTGTCCCTGGGACTTCCTGCAAACCCCCCTAGCATTCCCTGGCAAAGAGACATTAGGAAAACCCTCAGGGGAGACGAGCTTAGGCATTCCGTTAGAACCCACGGGCTGCCGACCGTTGGTGGAACCTCCCCACGCTCAGGATTCCGGAACCGTTGTCAGTGCGTGGGGGAGCTCGAGAGACAACTCCACGCAGCTCTCTTCAGTCACAGGTGTTCCCTGTTCAGGGAAGTCCGCGAAATACCTTCCCTGAACTTGGGGAGGCAGCCTCTGTCCCTGGGACTTCCTGCAAACACCCCTAGCATTCCCTGGCACAGAGACATTAGGAAAACCCTCAGGGGAGACTAGCTTAGGCATTCCGTTAGAACCCACGCGCTGCCGAACGTTGGTGGAACCTCCCCACGCTCAGGATTCCGGAACCGTTGTCAGTGCGTGGGGGAGTTCCAGAGACAACTCCACGTAGCTCTCTTCAGTCACATGTGTTCCCTATTCGGGGAAGTCCGAGAAATACCTTCCCTGACCTTGGGGAGGCAGCCTCTGACCCTGGGAATACCTGCAAACACCCCTAGCCTTCCCTGGCACAGAGACATTAGGAAAAGCCTTAGGGGAGACGAGCTTAGGCATTCCGTTAGAACCCACGCGCTGTCGACCGTTGGTGGAACCTCCCCACGCTCAGGATTCCGGAACCGTTGTCATTGCGTGGGGGAGCTCCAGAGACAACTCCACGCAGCTCTCTTCAGTCACAGGTGTTCCCTCTTCGGGGAAGTCCGTGAAATAACTTCTCTGAACATGGGGAGGCAGCCTCTGTCCCTGGGACTTTCTGCAAACCCCCCTAGCATTTCCTGGCACAGAGACATTAGGAAAACCCTCAGGGGAGACGAGCTTAGGCATTCCGTTAGAACCCACGCGCTGCCGACCGTTGGTGGAACCTCCCCACGCTCAGGATTCCGGAACCATTGTCAGTGCGTGGGGGAGCTCGAGAGACAACTCCACGCAGCTCTCTTCAGTCACAGGTGTTCCCTGTACGGGGAAGACTGAGAAATACCTTCCCTGACCTTGGGGAGGCAGCCTCAGTCCCTGGGACTTCCTGCAAACCCCCCTTGCATTCCCTGGCACAGAGACATTAGGAAAACCCTCAGGGGAGACGAGCTTAGTCATTCCGTTAGAACCGAAGCGATGCCGAGCGTTGGTGGAACCTCCACACGCTCAGGATTCCGGAATCATTGTCAGTGCGTGGGGGAGCTCGAGAGACAACTCCACGCAGCTCTCTTCAGTCACATGTGTTCCCTGTTCGGGGAACTCCGAGAAATACCTTCTCTGACCTTGGTGAGGCAGCCTCTGACCCTGGGACATCCTGCAAACACCCCTAGCATTCCCTGGCACAGAGACATTAGGAAAACCCTCAGGGGAGACGAACTTAAGCATTCCGTTAGAACCCACGCGCTGCCGACCTTTGGTGGAACCTCCCCACGCTCAGTATTCCGGAACCATTGTCAGTGCGTGGGGGAGCTCGAGAGACAACTCCACGCAGCTCTCTTCAGCCACAGGTGTTCCCTGTTTGGGGAAGTCCGAGAAATACCTTCCCTGACCTTGGGGAGGCAGCCTCTGTCCCTGGGAATTCCTGCAAACACCCCTAGCATTCCCTGGCACAGAGAATTTAGGAAAACCCTCAGGGGAGACGAGCTTAGGCATTCCCTTAGAACCCACGCGCTGCCGACCGTTGGTGGAACCTCCCCACGCTCAGGATTCCGGAACCATTGTCAGCGCGTGGGGGAGCTCGAGAGAAAACTCCACGCATCTCTCTTCAGTCACAGGTGTTCCCTGTTCGGGGAAGTCCGAGAAATAACTTCCCTGAACTTGGGGAGGCAGCCTCTGTTTCTGGGACTTCCTGCAAACACCCCTAGCATTCCCTGGCGCAGAGACATTAGGAAAACCCTCTGGGGAGACGAGCTTAGGCATTCCGTTAGAACCCACGCGCTAACGACCGTTGGTGGAACCTCCCCAAGCTCAGGATTCCGGAAACTTTGTCAGTGCGTGGGGGAGCTCGAGAGACAACTCCACGCAGCTCTCTTCAGTCACAGGTGTTCCATGTTCTGGGAAGTCTGAGAAATACCTTTCTGACCTTGGGGAGGCCGCCTCTGTCCCTGGGACTTCCTGCAAACAACCCTAGCATTCCCTGGCACAGAGACATTAGGAAAACCCTCAGGGGAGACGAGCTAAGCATTCCGTTAGAACCCACGCGCTGCCGACCGTTGGTGGAACCTCCCCACGCTCAGGATTCCGGAACCGTTGTCAGTGCGTGGGGGAGCTCGATAGACAACTCCACGAAGCTCTCTTCAGTCACAGGTGTTCCCTGTTCCGGGAAGTCCGAGAAATACCTTCCCTGACCTTGGGGAGGTAGCCTCTGACCCTGGGACTTCCTGCAAACCCCCCTAGCATTCCCTGGCACAGTGACATTAGGAAAATCCTCAGGGGAGACGAGCTTAGGCATTCCGTTAGAACCCACGCGCTGCCGACCTTTGGTGGAACCTCCCCACGCTCAGGATTCCGGAACCGTTGTCAGTGCGTGGGGGATCTCGAGAGAAAACTCCACGCAGCTCTCTTCAGTCATAAGTGTTCCCTGTTCGGGGAAGTCTGAGAAATACCTTCCCTGACCTTGGGGAGGCAGCCTCAGTCCCTGGGACTTCCTGCAAACCCCCCTAGCATTCCCTGGCACAGAGACTTTAGGAAAACCCTCAGGGGAGACGAACTTAAGCATTCCGTTAGAACCCACGCGCTGCCGACCGTTGGTGGAACCTCCCCACGCTCAGGATTCCGAAACCATTGTCACTGCGTGGGGGAGCTCGAGAGACAACTCCACGCAGCTCTCTTCAGTCACAGGTGTTGCCTGTTCGGGGAAGTCCGAGAAATACCTTCCCTGACCTTGGGGAGGCAGCCTCTGTCCCTGGGACTTCCTGCAAACACCCCTAGCATTCCCTGGCACAGAGACATTAGGAAAACCCTCAGGGGAGACGAGCTTAGGCATTCTGTTAGAACCCACGCGCTGCCGACCGTTGGTGGAACCTCCCCACGCTCAGGATTCCGGAACCATTGTCAGTGCGTGGGGGATCTCGAGAGACAACTCCACGCAGCTCTCTTCAGTCACAGGTGTTCCCTGTTCGGGGAAGTCCGAGAAATACCTTCCCTGACCTTGCGGAGGCAGCCTCTGTCCCTGGGACTTCCTGCAAACCCCCCTAGCATTCCCTGGCACAGAGACATTAGGAAAACCCTCAGGGGAGACGAGCTTAGGCATTCGGTTAGAACCCACGCGCTGCCGACCGTTGGTGGAACCTCCCCACGCTCAGGATTCCGGAACCATTGTCAGTGCGTGGGGGAGCTCGAGAGACAACTCCACGCAGCTCTCTTCAGTCACAGGTGTTCCCTGTTCGGGGAAGTCCGAGAAATACCTTCCCTGACCTTGGGGAGGCAGCCTCTGTCCCTGGGACTTCCTGCAAACCCCCCTAGCATTCCCTGGCAAAGAGACATTAGGAAAACCCTCAGGGGAGACGAGCTTAGGCATTCCGTTAGAACCCACGGGCTGCCGACCGTTGGTGGAACCTCCCCACGCTCAGGATTCCGGAACCGTTGTCAGTGCGTGGGGGAGCTCGAGAGACAACTCCACGCAGCTCTCTTCAGTCACAGGTGTTCCCTGTTCGGGGAAGTCCGTGAAATACCTTCCCTGAACTTGGGGAGGCAGCCTCTGTCCCTGGGACTTCCTGCAAACACCCCTAGCATTCCCTGGCACAGAGACATTAGGAAAACCCTCAGGGGAGACGAGCTTAGGCATTCCGATAGAACCCACGCCCTGCCGAACTTTGGTGGAACCTCCCCACGCTCAGGATTCCGGAACCGTTGTCAGTGCGTGGGGGAGTTCCAGAGACAATTCCACGTAGCTCTCTTCAGTCACATGTGTTCCCTATTCGGGCAAGTCCGAGAAATACCTTCCCTGACCTTGGGGAGGCAGCCTCTGACCCTGGGAATACCTGCAAACCCCCCTAGCCTTCCCTGGCACAGAGACATTAGGAAAAGCCTCAGGGGAGACGAGCTTAGGCATTCCGTTAGAACCCACGCGCTGTCGAACGTTGGTGGAACCTCCCCACGCTCAGGATTCCGGAACCGTTGTCAGTGCGTGGGGGAGCTCGAGAGACAACTCCACGCAGCTCTCTTCAGTCACAGGTGTTCCCTGTACGGGGAACACTGAGAAATACCTTCCCTGACCTTGGGGAGGCAGCCTCAGTCCCTGGGACTTCCTGCAAACCCCCCTAGCATTCCCTGGCACAGAGACATTAGGAAAACCCTCAGGGGAGACGAGCTTAGTCATTCCGTTAGAACCGAAGCGATGCCGAGCGTTGGTGGAACCTCCACACGCTCAGGATTCCGGAATCATTGTCAGTGCGTGGGGGAGCTCGAGAGACAACTCCACGAAGCTCTCTTCAGTCACAGGTGTTCCCTGTTCCGGGAAGTCCGAGAAATACCTTCCCTGACCTTGGGGAGGTAGCCTCTGACCCTGGGACTTCCTGCAAACCCCCCTAGCATTCCCTGGCACAGTGACATTAGAAAAATCCTCAGGGGAGACGAGCTTAGGCATTCTGTTAGAACCCACGCGCTGCCGACCGTTGGTGGAACCTCCCCACGCTCAGGATTCCGGAACCATTGTCAGTGCGTGGGGGATCTCGAGAGACAACTCCACGCAGCTCTCTTCAGTCACAGGTGTTCCCTGTTCGGGGAAGTCCGAGAAATACCTTCCCTGACCTTGCGGAGGCAGCCTCTGTCCCTGGGACTTCCTGCAAACCCCCCTAGCATTCCCTGGCACAGAGACATTAGGAAAACCCTCAGGGGAGACGAGCTTAGGCATTCGGTTAGAACCCAAGCGCTGCCGACCGTTGGTGGAACCTCCCCACGCTCAGGATTCCGGAACCATTGTCAGTGCGTGGGGGAGCTCGAGAGACAACTCCACGCAGCTCTCTTCAGTCACAGGTGTTCCCTGTTCGGGGAAGTCCGAGAAATAACTTCCCTGAAGTTGGGTAGGCAGCCTCTGTCCCTGGGACTTCCTGTAAACACCCCTAGCATTCCCTGGCACAGAGACATTAGGAAAACCCTCAGGGGAGACGAGCTTAGCATTCCGTTAGAACCCACGCGCTGCCGACCGTTGGTGGAACCTCCCCGCGCTCAGGATTCCGGAACCATTGTCAGTGCGTGAGGGTGCTCGAGAGACAACTCCACGCAGCTCTCTTCAGTCACAGGTGTTCCCTGTTTGGGGAAGTCAGAGAAAAACCTTCCCTGACCTTGGGGAGACAGCCTCTGTCCCTGGGACTTCCTGCAAACACCCCTAGCATTCCCTGGCACAGAGACAGTAGGAAAACCCTCAGGGGAGACGAGCTTAGGCATTCCGTTAGAACCCACGCGCTGCCGACCGTTGGTGGAACCTCCCCACGCTCAGGATTCCGGAACCATTGTCAGTGCGTGGGGGAGCTCGAGAGACAACTCCACGAAGCTCTCTTCAGTCACAGGTGTTCCCTGTTCGGGGAAGTCCGAGAAATACCTTCCCTGACCTTGGGGAGGCAGCCTCTGTCCCTGGGAATTCCTGCAAACACCCCTAGCATTCCCTGGCACAGAGACATTAGGAAAACCCTCAGGGGAGACGAGCTTAGCATTCCGTTAGAACCCACGCGCTGCCGACCGTTGGTGGAACCTCCCCACGCTCAGGATTCCGGAACCATTGTCAGTGCGTGGGGCAGCTCGAGAGACAACTCCACGCAGATCTCTTCAGTCACAGGTGTTCCCTGTTCTGGGAAGTCCGAGAAATACCTTCCCTGACCTTGGGGAGGCAGCCTCTGTCCCTGGGACTTCCTGCAAACACCCCTAGCATTCCCTGGCACAGAGACATTAGGAAAACCCTCAGGAGAGACGAGCTTAGGCATTCCGTTAGAACCCACGAGCTGCCGACCGTTGGTGGAACCTCCCCACGCTCAGGATTCCGGAAACATTGTCAGTGCGTGGGGGAGCTCGAGAGACAACTCCACGCAGCTCTCTTCAGTCACAGGTGTTCCCTGTTCGGGGAAGTCCGAGAAATAACTTCCCTGAACTTGGGGAGGCAGCCTCTGTCCCTGGGATATCCTGCAAACCCCCCTAGCATTCCCTGGCACAGAGACATTAGGAAAACCCTCAGGGGAGACGAGCTTAGGCATTCCGCTAGAACCCACGCGCTGCCGACCGTGGGTGGAACCTCCCCACGCTCAGGATTCCAGAACCATTGTCAGTGTGTGGTGGAGCTCGAGAGAAAACTCCACGCAGCTCTCTTCAGTCACAGGTGTTCCCTGTTAGGGGAAGTCCGAGAAATACCTTCCCTGACCTTGGGGAGGCAGCCTCTGTCCATGGGACTTCCTGCAAACCCCGCTAGCATTCCCTGGCACAGAGACATTAGGAAAACCCTCAGGGGAGACGAGCTTAGGCATTCCGTTAGAACCCACGCGCTGCCGACCGTTGGTGGAACCTCCCCACGCTCAGGATTCCGGAACCATTGTCAGTGCGTGGGGGAGCTCGAGAGACATCTCCACGCATCTCTCTTCAGTCACAGGTGTTCCCTGTTCGGGGAAGTCCGTGAAATACCTTCTCTGACCTTGGGGAGTCAGCCTCTGTCCCTGGGACTTCCTGCAAACACCCCTAGCATTCCCTGGCACAGAGACATTAGGAAAACCCTCAGGGGAGACGAGCTTAGGCATTCCGTTAGAACCCACGCGCTGCCGACCGTTGGTGGAACCTCCCCACGCTCAGGATTCCGGAACCATTGTCAGTGCGTGGGGGAGCTCGAGAGACAACTCCACGCAGCTCTCTTCAGTCACAGGTGTTCCCTGTTCGGGGAAGTCCGAGAAATACCTTCCCTGACCTTGGGGAGGCAGCCTCTGTCCCTGGGACTTCCTGCAAACCCCCCTAGCATTCCCTGGCAAAGAGACATTAGGAAAACCCTCAGGGGAGACGAGCTTAGGCATTCCGTTAGAACCCACGGGCTGCCGACCGTTGGTGGAACCTCCCCACGCTCAGGATTCCGGAACCGTTGTCAGTGCGTGGGGGAGCTCGAGAGACAACTCCACGCAGCTCTCTTCAGTCACAGGTGTTCCCTGTTCGGGGAAGTCCGTGAAATACCTTCCCTGAACTTGGGGAGGCAGCCTCTGTCCCTGGGACTTCCTGCAAACACCCCTAGCATTCCCTGGCACAGAGACATTAGGAAAACCCTCAGGGGAGACGAGCTTAGGCATTCCGATAGAACCCACGCCCTGCCGAACTTTGGTGGAACCTCCCCACGCTCAGGATTCCGGAACCGTTGTCAGTGCGTGGGGGAGTTCCAGAGACAATTCCACGTAGCTCTCTTCAGTCACATGTGTTCCCTATTCGGGCAAGTCCGAGAAATAACTTCCCTGACCTTGGGGAGGCAGCCTCTGACCCTGGGAATACCTGCAAACCCCCCTAGCCTTCCCTGGCACAGAGACATTAGGAAAAGCCTCAGGGGAGACGAGCTTAGGCATTCCGTTAGAACCCACGCGCTGTCGAACGTTGGTGGAACCTCCCCACGCTCAGGATTCCGGAACCGTTGTCAGTGCGTGGGGGAGCTCGAGAGACAACTCCACGCAGCTCTCTTCAGTCACAGGTGTTCCCTGTACGGGGAACACTGAGAAATACCTTCCCTGACCTTGGGGAGGCAGCCTCAGTCCCTGGGACTTCCTGCAAACCCCCCTAGCATTCCCTGGCACAGAGACATTAGGAAAACCCTCAGGGGAGACGAGCTTAGTCATTCCGTTAGAACCGAAGCGATGCCGAGCGTTGGTGGAACCTCCACACGCTCAGGATTCCGGAATCATTGTCAGTGCGTGGGGGAGCTCGAGAGACAACTCCACGAAGCTCTCTTCAGTCACAGGTGTTCCCTGTTCCGGGAAGTCCGAGAAATACCTTCCCTGACCTTGGGGAGGTAGCCTCTGACCCTGGGACTTCCTGCAAACCCCCCTAGCATTCCCTGGCACAGTGACATTAGAAAAATCCTCAGGGGAGTCGAGCTTAGGCATTCCGTTAGAACCCACGCGCTGCCGACCTTTGGTGGAACCTCCCCACGCTCAGGATTCCGGAACCGTTGTCAGTGCGTTGGGGATCTCGAGAGAAAACTCCACGCAGCTCTCTTCAGTCATAAGTGTTCCCTGTTCGGGGAAGTCTGAGAAATACCTTCCCTGACCTTGGGGAGGCAGCCTCAGTCCCTGGGACTTCCTGCAAACCCCCCAAGCATTCCCTGGCACAGAGACTTTAGGAAAACCCTCAGGGGAGACGAACTTAAGCATTCCGTTAGAACACACGCGCTGCCGACCGTTGGTGGAACCTCCCCACGCTCAGGATTCCGAAACCATTGTCACTGCGTGGGGGAGCTCGAGAGACAACTCCACGCAGCTCTCTTCAGTCACAGGTGTTCCCTGTTCGGGGAAGTCCGAGAAATACCTTCCCTGACCTTGGGGAGGCAGCCTCTGTCCCTGGGACTTCCTGCAAACACCCCTAGCATTCCCTGGCACAGAGATATTTAGAAAACCCTCAGGGGAGACGAGCTTAGGCATTCTGTTAGAACCCACGCGCTGCCGACCGTTGGTGGAACCTCCCCACGCTCAGGATTCCGGAACCATTGTCAGTGCGTGGGGGATCTCGAGAGACAACTCCACGCAGCTCTCTTCAGTCACAGGTGTTCCCTGTTCGGGGAAGTCCGAGAAATACCTTCCCTGACCTTGCGGAGGCAGCCTCTGTCCCTGGGACTTCCTGCAAACCCCCCTAGCATTCCCTGGCACAGAGACATTAGGAAAACCCTCAAGGGAGACGAGCTTAGGCATTCGGTTAGAACCCACTCGCTGCCGACCGTTGGTGGAACCTCCCCACGCTCAGGATTCCGGAACCATTGTCAGTGCGTGGGGGAGCTCGAGAGACAACTCCACGCAGCTCTCTTCAGTCACAGGTGTTCCCTGTTCGGGGAAGTCCGAGAAATAACTTCCCTGAAGTTGGGGAGGCAGCCTCTGTCCCTGGGACTTCCTGTAAACACCCCTAGCATTCCCTGGCACAGAGACATTAGGAAAACCCTCAGGGGAGACGAGCTTAGCATTCCGTTAGAACCCACGCGCTGCCGACCGTTGGTGGAACCTCCCCGCGCTCAGGATTCCGGAACCATTGTCAGTGCGTGAGAGAGCTCGAGAGAAAACTCCACGCAGCTCTCTTCAGTCACAGGTGTTCCCTGTTTGGGGAAGTCAGAGAAAAACCTTCCCTGACCTTGGGGAGACAGCCTCTGTCCCTGGGACTTCCTGCAAACCATCCTAGCATTCCCTGGCATAGAGACATTAGGAAAACCCTCAGGGGAGACGAGCTTAGGCATTCCGTTAGAACCCACGCGCTGCCGACCGTTGGTGGAACCTCCCCACGCTCAGGATTCCGGAACCATTGTCAGTGCGTGGTGGAGCTCGAGAGAAAACTCCACGCAGCTCTCTTCAGTCACAGGTGTTCCATGTTCGGGGAAGTCCGAGAAATACCTTTCTGACCTTGGGGAGGCCGCCTCTGTCCCTGGGACTTCCTGCAAACACCCCTAGCATTCCCTGGCACAGAGATATTAGGAAAACCCTCAGGGGAGACGAGCTTACCATTCCGTTAGAACAAATGCGCTGCCGACCGTTGGTGGAACCTCCCCACGCTCAGGATTTCGGAACCGTTGTCAGTGCGTGGGGGACCTCGAGAGACAACTCCACGAAGCTCTCTTCAGTCACAGGTGTTCCCTGTTCGGGGAAGTCCGAGAAATACCTTCCCTGACCTTGGGGAGGCAGCCTCTGTCCCTGGGACTTCCTGCAAACCCCCCTAGCATTCCCTGGCACAGAGACATTAGGAAAATCCTCAGGGGAGACGAGCTTATGCATTCCATTAGAACCCACGCGCTGCCGACCGTTGGTGGAACCTCCCCACGCTCAGGATTCCGGAAACGTTGTCAGTGCGTGGGGGATCTCGAGAGACAACTCCACGCAGCTCTCTTCAGTCATAGGTGTTCCCTGTTCGGGGAAGTCTGAGAAAAACCTTCCCTGACCTTGGGGAGGCAGCCTCAATCCCTGGGATTTTCTGCAAACCCCCCTAGCATTCCCTGGCACAGAGACATTAGGAAAACCCTCAGCGGAGACGAGCTTAAGCATTCCGTTAGAACCCACGCGCTGCCGACCGTTGGTGGAACCTCCCCACGCTCAGGATTCCGAAACCATTGTCACTGCGTGGGGGAG
This sequence comes from Vicugna pacos, assembly GCF_048564905.1. Classification (NCBI taxonomy): domain Eukaryota; kingdom Metazoa; phylum Chordata; class Mammalia; order Artiodactyla; family Camelidae; genus Vicugna; species Vicugna pacos. The sequence goes on from NW_027328721.1 coordinate 56,413,008, forward strand.
CTCGAGAGACAACTCCACGCAGCTCTCTTCAGTCACAGGTGTTCCCTGTTCGGGGAAGTCCGAGAAATACCTTCCCTGACCATGGAGAGGCAGCCTCTGTCCCTGGGACTTCCTGCAAACACCCATAGCATTCCCTGGCACAGAGATATTTAGAAAACCCTCAGGGGAGACGAGCTTAGGCATTCGGTTAGAACCCACGCGCTGCCGACCGTTGGTGGAACCTCCCCACGCTCAGGATTCCGGAACCATTGTCAGTGCGTGGGGGAGCTCGAGAGACAACTCCACGCAGCTCTCTTCAGTCACAGGTGTTCCCTGTTCGGGGAAGTCCGAGAAATACCTTCCCTGACCTTGCGGAGGCAGCCTCTGTCCCTGGGACTTCCTGCAAACACCCCTAGCATTCCCTGGCACAGAGACAGTAGGAAAACCCTCAGGGGAGACGAGCTTAGGCATTCCGTTAGAACCCACGCGCTGCCGACCGTTGGTGGAACCTCCCCACGCTCAGGATTCCGGAACCATTGTCAGTGCGTGGGGGAGCTCGAGAGACAACTCCACGCAGCTCTCTTCAGTCACAGGTGTTCCCTGTTCGGGGAAGTCCGAGAAATACCTTCCCTGACCTTGGGGAGGCAGCCTCTGTCCCTGGGAATTCCTGCAAACACCCCTAGCATTCCCTGGCACAGAGACATTAGGAAAACCCTCAGGGGAGACGAGCTTAGCATTCCGTTAGAACCCACGCGCTGCCGACCGTTGGTGGAACCTCCCCACGCTCAGGATTCCGGAACCATTGTCAGTGCGTGGGGCAGCTCGAGAGACAACTCCACGCAGCTCTCTTCAGTCACAGGTGTTCCCTGTTCGGGGAAGTCCGAGAAATAACTTCCCTGACCTTGGGGAGGCAGCCTCTGTCCATGGGACTTCCTGCAAACCCCGCTAGCATTCCCTGGCACAGAGACATTAGGAAAACCCTCAGGGGAGACGAGCTTAGGCATTCCGTTAGAACCCACGGGCTGCCGACCGTTGGTGGAACCTCCCCACGCTCAGGATTCCGGAACCGTTGTCAGTGCGTGGGGGAGCTCGAGAGACAACTCCACGCAGCTCTCTTCAGTCACAGGTGTTCCCTGTTCGGGGAAGTCCGCGAAATACCTTCCCTGAACTTGGGGAGGCAGCCTCTGTCCCTGGGACTTCCTGCAAACACCCCTAGCATTCCCTGGCACAGAGACATTAGGAAAACCCTCAGGGGAGACGAGCTTAGGCATTCCGATAGAACCCACGCGCTGCCGAACGTTGGTGGAACCTCCCCACGCTCAGGATTCCGGAACCGTTGTCAGTGCGTGGGGGAGTTCCAGAGACAACTCCACGTAGCTCTCTTCAGTCACATGTGTTCCCTATTCGGGCAAGTCCGAGAAATACCTTCCCTGACCTTGGGGAGGCAGCCTCTGACCCCGGGAATACCTGCAAACCCCCCTAGCCTTCCCTGGCACAGAGACATTAGGAAAAGCCTCAGGGGAGACGAGCTTAGGCATTCCGTTAGAACCCACGCGCTGTCGACCGTTGGTGGAACCTCCCCACGCTCAGGATTCCGGGACCGTTGTCAGTGCGTGGGGGAGCTCGAGAGACAACTCCACGCAGCTCTCTTCAGTCACAGGTGTTCCCTATTCGGGGAAGTCCGTGAAATAACTTCTCTGAACATGGGGAGGCAGCCTCTGTCCCTGGGACTTCCTGCAAACCCCCCTAGCATTCCCTGGCACAGAGACATTAGGAAAACCCTCAGGGGAGACGAGCTTAGGCATTCCGTTAGAACCCACGCGCTGCCGACCGTTGGTGGAACCTCCCCACGCTCAGCATTCCGGAACCATTGTCAGTGCGTGGGGGAGCTCGAGAGACAACTCCACGCAGCTCTCTTCAGTCACAGGTGTTCCCTGTACGGGGAACACTGAGAAATACCTTCCCTGACCTTGGGGAGGCAGCCTCAGTCCCTGGGACTTCCTGCAAACCCCCCTAGCATTCCCTGGCACAGAGACATTAGGAAAACCCTCAGGGGAGACGAGCTTAGTCATTCCGTTAGAACCGAAGCGATGCCGAGCGTTGGTGGAACCTCCACACGCTCAGGATTCCGGAATCATTGTCAGTGCGTGGGGGAGCTCGAGAGACAACTCCACGCAGCTCTCTTCAGTCACAGGTGTTCCCTGTTCGGGGAACTCCGAGAAATACCTTCTCTGACCTTGGTGAGGCAGCCTCTGTCCCTGGGACATCCTGCAAACACCCCTAGCATTCCCTGGCACAGAGACATTAGGAAAACCCTCAGGGGAGACGAACTTAAGCATTCCGTTAGAACCCACGCGCTGCCGACCTTTGGTGGAACCTCCCCACGCTCAGTATTCCGGAACCATTGTCAGTGCGTGGGGGAGCTCGAGAGACAACTCCACGCAGCTCTCTTCAGCCACAGGTGTTCCCTGTTTGGGGAAGTCCGAGAAATACCTTCCCTGACCTTGGGGAGGCAGCCTCTGTCACTGGGACTTCCTGCAAACACCCCTAGCATTCCCTGGCACAGAGAATTTAGGAAAACCCTCAGGGGAGACGAGCTTAGGCATTCCCTTAGAACCCACGCGCTGCCGACCGTTGGTGGAACCTCCCCACGCTCAGGATTCCGGAACCATTGTCAGCGCGTGGGGGAGCACGAGAGAAAACTCCACGCATCTCTGTTCAGTCACAGGTGTTCCCTGTTCGGGGAAGTCCGAGAAATAACTTCCCTGAACTTGGGGAGGCAGCCTCTGTTTCTGGGACTTCCTGCAAACCCCCCTAGCATTCCCTGGCACAGAGACATTAGGAAAACCCTCAGGGGAGACGAGCTTAGGCATTCGGTTAGATCCCACGCGCTGCCGACCCTTGGTGGAACCTCAACACGCTCAGGATTCCGGAACCGTTGTCAGTGCGTGGGGGAGCTCGAGAGACAACTCCACGCAGCTCTCTTCAGTCACAGGTGTTCCTGTTCGGGGAAGTCCGAGAAATAACTTCCCTGACCTTGGGGAGGCAGCCTCTGACCCTGGGACTTCCTGCAAACCCCCCTAGCATTCCCTGGCACAGAGACATTAGGAAAACCCTCTGGGGAGACGAGCTTAGGCATTCCGTTAGAACCCACGCGCTACCGACCGTTGGTGGAACCTCCCCACGCTCAGGATTCCGGAAACGTTGTCAGTGCGTGGGGGAGCTCGAGAGACAACTCCACGCAGCTCTCTTCAGTCACAGGTGTTCCATGTTCGGGGAAGTCCGAGAAATACTTTTCTGACCTTGGGGAGGCCGCCTCTGTCCCTGGGACTTCCTGCAAACCCCCCTAGCATTCCCTGGCACAGTGACATTAGGAAAATCCTCAGGGGAGACGAGCTTAGGCATTCCGTTAGAACCCACGCGCTGCCGACCTTTGGTGGAACCTCCCCAAGCTCAGGATTCCGGAACCGTTGTCAGTGCGTGGGGGATCTCGAGAGAAAACTCCACGCAGCTCTCTTCAGTCATAAGTGTTCCCTGTTCGGGGAAGTCTGAGAAATACCTTCCCTGACCTTGGGGAGGCAGCCTCAGTCCCTGGGACTTCCTGCAAACCCCCCTAGCATTCCCTGGCACAGAGACATTAGGAAAACCCTCAGGGGAGACGAGCTTAAGCATTCCGTTAGAACCCACGCGCTGCCGACCGTTGGTGGAACCTCCCCACGCTCAGGATTCCGAAACCATTGTCACTGCGTGGGGGAGCTCGAGAGACAACTCCACGCAGCTCTCTTCAGTCACAGGTGTTCCCTGTTCGGGGAAGTCCGAGAAATACCTTCCCTGACCTTGGGGAGGCAGCCTCTGTCCCTGGGACTTCCTGCAAACACCCCTAGCATTCCCTGGCACAGAGATATTTAGAAAACCCTCAGGGGAGACGAGCTTAGGCATTCTGTTAGAACCCACGCGCTGCCGACCGTTGTTGGAACCTCCCCACGCTCAGGATTCCGGAACCATTGTCAGTGCGTGGGGCAGCTCGAGAGACAACTCCACGCAGCTCTCTTCAGTCACAGGTGTTCCCTGTTCTGGGAAGTCCGAGAAATACCTTCCCTGACCTTGGGGAGGCAGCCTCTGTCCCTGGGACTTCCTGCAAACACCCCTAGCATTCCCTGGCACAGAGATATTTAGAAAACCCTCAGGGGAGACGAGCTTAGGCATTCTGTTAGAACCCACGCGCTGCCGACCGTTGTTGGAACCTCCCCACGCTCAGGATTCCGGAACCATTGTCAGTGCGTGGGGCAGCTCGAGAGACAACTCCACGCAGCTCTCTTCAGTCACAGGTGTTCCCTGTTCGGGGAAGTCCGAGAAATAACTTCCCTGAACTTGGGGAGGCAGCCTCTGTCCCTGGGACATCCTGCAAACCCCCCTAGCATTCCCTGGCACAGAGACATTAGGAAAACCCTCAGGGGAGACGAGCTTAGGCATTCCGTTAGAACCCACGCGCTGCCGACCGTTGGTGGAACCTCCCCACGCTCAGGATTCCGGAACCATTGTCAGTGCGTGGTGGAGCTCGAGAGAAAACTCCACGCAGCTCTCTTCAGTCACAGGTGTTCCCTGTTAGGGGAAGTCCGAGAAATACCTTCCCTGACCTTGGGGAGGCAGCCTCTGTCCATGGGAATTCCTGCAAACCCCGCTAGCATTCCCTGGCACAGAGACATTAGGAAAACCCTCAGAGGAGACGAGCTTAGGCATTCCGTTAGAACCCACGCGCTGCCGACCGTTGGTGGAACCTCCCCACGCTCAGGATTCCGGAACCATTGTCAGTGCGTGGGGGAGCTCGAGAGACAACTCCACGCATCTCTCTTCAGTCACAGGTGTTCCCTGTTCGGGGAAGTCCGAGAAATACCTTCCCTGACCTTGGGGAGGCAGCCTCTGTCCCTGGGAATTCCTGCAAACACCCCTAGCATCCCTGGCAGAGAGACATTAGGAAAACCCTCAGGGGAGACGATCTTAGGCATTCCGTTAGAACCCACGCGCTGCCGACCGTTGGTGGAACCTCCCCACGCTCAGGATTCCGGAACCATTGTCAGTGCGTGGGGAAGCTCGAGAGACAACTCCACGCAGCTCTCTTCAGTCACAGGAGTTCCCTGTTCGGGGAAGTCCGAGAAATACATTCCCTGACCTTGGGGAGGCAGCCTCTGTCCCTGGGACTTCCTGCAAACCATCCTAGCATTCCCTGGCACAGAGACATTAGGAAAACCCTCAGGGGAGACGAGCTTATGCATTCCGTTAGAACCCACGCGCTGCCGACCGTTGGTGGAACCTCCCCACGCTCAGGATTCCGGAACCATTGTCAGTGCGTGGTGGAGCTCGAGAGAAAACTCCACGCAGCTCTCTTCAGTCACAGGTGTTCCCTGTTTGGGGAAGTCAGAGAAAAACTTTCCCTGACCTTGGGGAGGCAGCCTCTGTCCCTGGGACTTGCTACAAGCCCCCCTAGCATTCCCTGGCACAGAGAAATTAGGAAAACCCTCAGGGGAGACGAGCTTAGGCATTCCGTTAGAACCCACGGGCTGCCGAACGTTGGTGGAACCTCCCCAAGCTCAGGATTCCGGAACCATTGTCAGTGCGTGGGGGAGCTCGAGAGACAACTCCACGCAGCTCTCTTCAGTCACAGGTGTTCCCTGTTAGGGGAAGTCAGAGAAATACCTTCCCTGACCATGGGGAGGCAGCCTCTGCCCTGGGATTTCCTGCAAACACCCCTAGCATTCCCTGGCACAGAGACATTAGGAAAACCCTCAGGGGAGACGAGCTTAGGCATTCCGTTAGAACCCACGCGCTGCCGACTGTTGGTGGAACCTCCCCACGCTCAGGATTCCGGAACCATTGTCAGTGCGTGGGGCAGCTCGAGAGACAACTCCACGCAGCTCTCTTCAGTCACAGGTGTTCCCTGTTCTGGGAAGTCCGAGAAATACCTTCCCTGACCTTGGGGAGGCAGCCTCTGTCCCTGGGACTTCCTGCAAACACCCCTAGCATTCCCTGGCACAGAGACATTAGGAATACCCTCAGGGGAGACGAGCTTAGGCATTCCGTTAGAACCCACGCGCTGCCGACCGTTGGTGGAACCTCCCCACGCTCAGGATTCCGGAAACATTGTCAGTGCGTGGGGGAGCTCGAGAGACAACTCCACGCAGCTCTCTTCAGTCACAGGTGTTCCCTGTTCGGGGAAGTCCGAGAAATAACTTCCCTGAACTTGGGGAGGCAGCCTCTGTCCCTGGGACATCCTGCAAACCCCCCTAGCATTCCCTGGCACAGAGACATTAGGAAAACCCTCAGGGGAGACGAGCTTAGGCATTCCGTTAGAACCCACGCGCTGCCGACCGTTGGTGGAACCTCCCCACGCTCAGGATTCCGGAACCATTGTCAGTGCGTGGTGGAGCTCGAGAGAAAACTCCACGCAGCTCTCTTCAGTCACAGGTGTTCCCTGTTAGGGGAAGTCCGAGAAATACCTTCCCTGACCTTGGGGAGGCAGCCTCTGTCCATGGGAATTCCTGCAAACCCCGCTAGCATTCCCTGGCACAGAGACATTAGGAAAACCCTCAGGGGAGACGAGCTTAGGCATTCCGTTAGAACCCACGCGCTGCCGACCGTTGGTGGAACCTCCCCACGCTCAGGATTCCGGAACCATTGTCAGTGCGTGGGGGAGCTCGAGAGACAACTCCACGCATCTCTCTTCAGTCACAGGTGTTCCATGTTCGGGGAAGTCCGAGAAATACCTTCCCTGACCTTGGGGAGGCAGCCTCTGTCCCTGGGAATTCCTGCAAACAGCCCTAGCATCCCTGGCAGAGAGACATTAGGAAAACCCTCAGGGGAGACGAGCTTAGGCATTCCGTTAGAACCCACGTGCTGCCGACCGTTGGTGGAACCTCCCCACGCTCAGGATTCCGGAACCATTGTCAGTGCGTGGTGGACTTCGAGAGAAAACTCCACGCAGCTCTCTTCAGTCACAGGTGTTCCATGTTCGGGGAAGTCTGAGAAATACCTTTCTGACCTTGGGGAGGCCGCCTCTGTCCCTGGGACTTCCTGCAAACACCCCTAGCATTCCCTGGCACAGAGACATTAGGAAAACCCTCAGGGGAGACGAGCTTAGCATTCCGTTAGAACCCACGCGCTGCCGACCGTTGGTGGAACCTCCCCACGCTCAGGATTTCGGAACCGTTGTCAGTGCGTGGGGGAGCTCGAGAGACAACTCCACGAAGCTCTCTTCAGCCACAGGTGTTCCCTGTTCGGGGAAGTCCGAGAAATACCTTCCCTGACCTTGGGGAGGCAGCCTCTGTCCCTGGGACTTCCTGCAAACCCCCCTAGCATTCCCTGGCACAGAGACATTAGGAAAACCCTCAGGGGAGACGAGCTTAGCATTCCGTTAGAACCCACGCGCTGCCGACCGTTGGTGGAACCTCCCCACGCTCAGGATTCCGGAACCATTGTCAGTGCGTGAGGGAGCTCGAGAGACAACTCCACGCAGCTCTCTTCAGTCACAGGTGTTCCCTGTTTGGGGAAGTCAGAGAAAAACTTTCCCTGACCTTGGGGAGGCAGCCTCTGTCCCTGGGACTTGCTACAAGCCCCCCTAGCATTCCCTGGCACAGAGAAATTAGGAAAACCCTCAGGGGAGACGAGCTTAGGCATTCCGTTAGAACCCACGGGCTGCCGAACGTTGGTGGAACCTCCCCAAGCTCAGGATTCCGGAACCATTGTCAGTGCGTGGGGGAGCTCGAGAGACAACTCCACGCAGCTCTCTTCAGTCACAGGTGTTCCCTGTTAGGGGAAGTCAGAGAAATACCTTCCCTGACCATGGGGAGGCAGCCTCTGCCCTGGGATTTCCTGCAAACACCCCTAGCATTCCCTGGCACAGAGACATTAGGAAAACCCTCAGGGGAGACGAGCTTAGGCATTCCGTTAGAACCCACGCGCTGCCGACCGTTGGTGGAACCTCCCCACGCTCAGGATTCCGGAACCATTGTCAGTGCGTGGCGCAGCTCGAGAGACAACTCCACGCAGCTCTCTTCAGTCACAGGTGTTCCCTGTTCTGGGAAGTCCGAGAAATACCTTCCCTGACCTTGGGGAGGCAGCCTCTGTCCCTGGGACTTCCTGCAAACACCCCTAGCATTCCCTGGCACAGAGACATTAGGAAAACCCTCAGGGGAGACGAGCTTAGGCATTCCGTTAGAACCCACGCGCTGCCGACCGTTGGTGGAACCTTCCCACGCTCAGGATTCCGGAAACATTGTCAATGCGTGGGGGAGCTCGAGAGACAACTCCACGCAGCTCTCTTCAGTCACAGGTGTTCCCTGTTCGGGGAAGTCCGAGAAATAACTTCCCTGAACTTGGGGAGGCAGCCTCTGTCCCTGGGACATCCTGCAAACCCCCCTAGCATTCCCTGGCACAGAGACATTAGGAAAACCCTCAGGGGAGACGAGCTTAGGCATTCCGTTAGAACCCACGCGCTGCCGACCGTTGGTGGAACCTCCCCACGCTCAGGATTCCGGAACCATTGTCAGTGCGTGGTGGAGCTCGAGAGAAAACTCCACGCAGCTCTCTTCAGTCACAGGTGTTCCCTGTTAGGGGAAGTCCGAGAAATACCTTCCCTGACCTTGGGGAGGCAGCCTCTGTCCATGGGACTTCCTGCAAACCCCGCTAGCATTCCCTGGCACAGAGACATTAGGAAAACCCTCAGGGGAGACGAGCTTAGGCATTCCGTTAGAACCCACGCGCTGCCGACCGTTGGTGGAACCTCCCCACGCTCAGGATTCCGGAACCATTGTCAGTGCGTGGGGGAGCTCGAGAGACAACTCCACGCATCTCTCTTCAGTCACAGGTGTTCCCTGTTCGGGGAAGTCCGAGAAATACCTTCCCTGACCTTGGGGAGGCAGCCTCTGTCCCTGGGAATTCCTGCAAACACCCCTAGCATCCCTGGCAGAGAGACATTAGGAAAACCCTCAGGGGAGACGAGCTTAGGCATTCCGTTAGAATCCACGCGCTGCCGACCGTTGGTGGAACCTCCCCACGCTCAGGATTCCGGAACCATTGTCAGTGCGTGGGGGAGCTCGAGAGACAACTCCACGCAGCTCTCTTCAGTCACAGGAGTTCCCTGTTCGGGGAAGTCCGAGAAATACATTCCCTGACCTTGGGGAGGCAGCCTCTGTCCCTGGGACTTACTGCAAACCATCCTAGCATTCCCTGGCACAGAGACATTAGGAAAACCCTCAGGGGAGACGAGCTTAGGCATTCCGTTAGAACCCACGTGCTGCCGACCGTTGGTGGAACCTCCCCACGCTCAGGATTCCGGAACCATTGTCAGTGCGTGGTGGAGTTCGAGAGAAAACTCCACGCAGCTCTCTTCAGTCACAGGTGTTCCATGTTCGGGGAAGTCCGAGAAATACCTTTCTGACCTTGGGGAGGCCGCCTCTGTCCCTGGGAGTTCCTGCAAACACCCCTAGCATTCCCTGGCACAGAGACATTAGGAAAACCCTCAGGGGAGACGAGCTTAGCATTCCGTTAGAACCCACGCGCTGCCGACCGTTGGTGGAACCTCCCCACGCTCAGGATTTCGGAACCATTGTCAGTGCGTGGGGGAGCTCGAGAGACAACTCCACGAAGCTCTCTTCAGCCACAGGTGTTCCCTGTTCGGGGAAGTCCGAGAAATACCTTCCCTGACCTTGGGGAGGCAGCCTCTGTCCCTGGGACTTCCTGCAAACCCCCCTAGCATTCCCTGGCACAGAGATATTAGGAAAATCCTCAGGGGAGACGAGCTTAGGCATTCCATTAGAACCCACGCGCTGCCGACCGTTGGTGGAACCTCCCCACGCTCAGGATTCCGGAACCGTTGTCAGTGCGTGGGGGATCTCGAGAGACAACTCCACGCAGCTCTCTTCAGTCACAGGTGTTCCCTGTTCGGGGAAGTCCGAGAAATACCTTCCCTGACCTTGCGGAGGCAGCCTCTGGCCCTGGGACTTCCTGCAAACACCCCTAGCATTCCCTGGCACAGAGACATTAGGAAAACCCTCAGGGGAGACGAGCTTAGGCATTCCGTTAGAACCCACGCGCTGCCGACCGTTGGTGGAACCTCCCCACGCTCAGGATTCCGGAACCATTGTCAGTGCGTGGGGGAGCTCGAGAGACAACTCCACGCAGCTCTCTTCTGTCACAGGTGTTCCCTGTTCGGGGAAGTCCGAGAAATAACTTCCCTGACCTTGGGGAGGCAGCCTCTGTCCCTGGGAATTCCTGCAAACACCCCTAGCATTCCCTGGCACAGAGACATTAGGAAAACCCTCAGGGGAGACGAGTTTAGCATTCCGTTAGAACCCACGCGCTGCCGACCGTTGGTGGAACCTCCCCACGCTCAGGATTCCGGAACCATTGTCAGTGCGTGGCGCAGCTCGAGAAAAAACTCCACGCAGCTCTCTTCAGTCACAGGTGTTCCCTGTTCTGGGAAGTCCGAGAAATACCTTCCCTGACCTTGGGGAGGCAGCCTCTGTCCCTGGGACTTCCTGCAAACACCCCTAGCATTCCCTGGCACAGAGACATTAGGAAAACCCTCAGGAGAGACGAGCTTAGGCATTCCGTTAGAACCCACGCGCTGCCGACCGTTGGTGGAACCTCCCCACGCTCAGGATTCCGGAAACATTGTCAGTGCGTGGGGGAGCTCGAGAGACAACTCCACGCAGCTCTCTTCAGTCACAGGTGTTCCCTGTTCGGGGCAGTCCGAGAAATAACTTCCCTGAACTTGGGGAGGCAGCCTCTGTCCCTGGGACATCCTGCAAACCCCCCTAGCATTCCCTGGCACAGAGACATTAGGAAAACCCTCAGGGGAGACGAGCTTAGGCATTCCGTTAGAACCCACGCGCTGCCGACCGTTGGTGGATCCTCCCCACGCTCAGGATTCCAGAACCATTGTCAGTGTGTGGTGGAGCTCGAGAGAAAACTCCACGCAGCTCTCTTCAGTCACAGGTGTTCCCTGTTAGGGGAAGTCCGAGAAATACCTTCCCTGACCTTGGGGAGGCAGCCTCTGTCCATGGGACTTTCTGCAAACCCCGCTAGCATTCCCTGGCACAGAGACATTAGGAAAACCCTCAGTGGAGACGAGCTTAGGCATTCCGTTAGAACCCACGCGCTGCCGACCGTTGGTGGAACCTCCCCACGCTCAGGATTCCGGAACCATTGTCAGTGCGTGGGGGAGCTCGAGAGACAACTCCACGAAGCTCTCTTCAGTCACAGGAGTTCCCTGTTCGGGGAAGTCCGAGAAATACTTTCCCTGACCTTGGGGAGGCAGCCTCTGTCCCTGGGAATTCCTGCAAACCATCCTAGCATTCCCTGGCACAGAGACATTAGGAAAACCCTCAGGGGAGACGAGCTTAGGCATTCCGTTAGAACCCACGCGCTGCCGACCGTTGGTGGAACCTCCCCACGCTCAGGATTCCGCAACCATTGTCAGTGCGTGGGGGAGCTCGAGAGACAACTCCACGCAGCTCTCTTCAGTCAAAGGTGTTCCCTGTTTGGGGAAGTCCGAGAAATACCTTCCCTGACCTTGGGGAGGCAGCCTCTGTCCCTGGGACTTCCTGCAAACACCCCTAGCATTCCCTGGCACAGAGACATTAGGAAAACCCTCAGGGGAGACGAGCTTAGCATTCCGTTAGAACCCACGCGCTGCCGACCGTTGGTGGAACCTCCCCACGCTCAGGATTCCGGAACCATTGTCAGTGCGTGAGGGATCTCGAGAGACAACTCCACGCAGCTCTCTTCAGTCACAGGTGTTCCCTGTTAGGGGAAGTCAGAGAAAAACCTTCCCTGACCTTGGGGAGGCAGCCTCTGTCCCTGGGACTTGCTACAAGCCCCCCTAGCATTCCCTGGCACAGAGAAATTAGGAAAACCCTCAGGGGAGACGAGCTTAGGCATTCCGTTAGAACCCACGGGCTGCCGAACGTTGGTGGAACCTCCCCAAGCTCAGGATTCCGGAACCATTGTCAGTGCGTGGGGGACCTCGAGAGACAACTCCACGCAGCTCTCTTCAGTCACAGGTGTTCCCTGTTAGGGGAAGTCAGAGAAATACCTTCCCTGACCATGGGGAGGCAGCCTCTGTCCATGGGACTTCCTGCAAACACCCCTAGCATTCCCTGGCACAGAGACATTAGGAAAACCCTCAGGGGAGACGAGCTTAGGCATTCCGTTAGAACCCACGCGCTGCCGACCGTTGGTGGAACCTCCCCACGCTCAGGATTCCGGAACCATTGTCAGTGCGTGGGGGAGCTCGAGAGACAACTCCACGCAGCTCTCTTCAGTCACAGGTGTTCCCTATTCGGGGAAGTCCGAGAAATAACTTCCCTGACCTTCGGGAGGCAGCCTCTGTCCCTGGGACTTCCTGCAAACCCCCCTAGCATTCCCTGGCACAGAGACATTAGGAAAACCCTCAGGGGAGACGAGCTTAGGCATTCCGTTAGAACCCACGCGCTGCCGACCGTTGGTGGAACCTCCCCACGCTCAGGATTCCGGAACCATTGTCAGTGCGTGGGGGAGCTCGAGAGACAACTCCACGCAGCTCTCTTCAGTCACAGGTGTTCCCTGTTCGGGGAAGTCCGAGAAATAACTTCCCTGAACTTAGGGAGGCAGCCTCTGTCCCTGGGACATCCTGCAAACCCCCCTAGCATTCCGTGGCACAGAGACATTAGGAAAATCCTCAGGGGAGACGAGCTTAGGCATTCCGTTAGAACCCACGCGCTGCCGACCGTTGGTGGAACCTCCCCACGCTCAGGACTCCGGAACCATTGTCAGTGCGTGGTGGAGCTCGAGAGAAAACTCCACGCAGCTCTCTTCAGTCACAGGTATTCCCTGTTAGGGGAAGTCCGAGAAATACCTTCCCTGACCTTGGGGAGGCAGCCTCTGTCCTTGGGACTTCCTGCAAACACCCCTAGCATTCCTTGGCACAGAGACATTAGGAAAACCCTCAGGGGAGACGAGCTTAGCATTCCGTTAGAACCCACGCGCTGCCGACCGTTGGTGGAACCTCCCCACGCTAAGGATTCCGGAACCGTTGTCAGTGTGTGAGGGAGCTCGAGAGACAACTCCACGCAGCTCTCTTCAGTCACAGGTGTTCCCTGTTCGGGGAAGTCCGAGAAATACCTTCCCTGACCTTGCGGAGGCAGCCTCTGGCCCTGGGACTTCCTGCAAACACCCCTAGCATTCCCTGGCACAGAGACATTAGGAAAACCCTCAGGGGAGACGAGCTTAGGCATTCCGTTAGAACCCACGCGCTGCCGACCGTTGGTGGAACCTCCCCACGCTCAGGATTCCGGAACCATTGTCAGTGCGTGGGGGAGCTCGAGAGACAACTCCACGCAGCTCTCTTCTGTCACAGGTGTTCCCTGTTCGGGGAAGTCCGAGAAATAACTTCCCTGACCTTGGGGAGGCAGCCTCTGTCCCTGGGAATTCCTGCAAACACCCCTAGCATTCCCTGGCACAGAGACATTAGGAAAACCCTCAGGGGAGACGAGTTTAGCATTCCGTTAGAACCCACGCGCTGCCGACCGTTGGTGGAACCTCCCCACGCTCAGGATTCCGGAACCATTGTCAGTGCGTGGCGCAGCTCGAGAAAAAACTCCACGCAGCTCTCTTCAGTCACAGGTGTTCCCTGTTCTGGGAAGTCCGAGAAATACCTTCCCTGACCTTGGGGAGGCAGCCTCTGTCCCTGGGACTTCCTGCAAACACCCCTAGCATTCCCTGGCACAGAGACATTAGGAAAACCCTCAGGAGAGACGAGCTTAGGCATTCCGTTAGAACCCACGCGCTGCCGACCGTTGGTGGAACCTCCCCACGCTCAGGATTCCGGAAACATTGTCAGTGCGTGGGGGAGCTCGAGAGACAACTCCACGCAGCTCTCTTCAGTCACAGGTGTTCCCTGTTCGGGGCAGTCCGAGAAATAACTTCCCTGAACTTGGGGAGGCAGCCTCTGTCCCTGGGACATCCTGCAAACCCCCCTAGCATTCCCTGGCACAGAGACATTAGGAAAACCCTCAGGGGAGACGAGCTTAGGCATTCCGTTAGAACCCACGCGCTGCCGACCGTTGGTGGATCCTCCCCACGCTCAGGATTCCAGAACCATTGTCAGTGTGTGGTGGAGCTCGAGAGAAAACTCCACGCAGCTCTCTTCAGTCACAGGTGTTCCCTGTTAGGGGAAGTCCGAGAAATACCTTCCCTGACCTTGGGGAGGCAGCCTCTGTCCATGGGACTTTCTGCAAACCCCGCTAGCATTCCCTGGCACAGAGACATTAGGAAAACCCTCAGTGGAGACGAGCTTAGGCATTCCGTTAGAACCCACGCGCTGCCGACCGTTGGTGGAACCTCCCCACGCTCAGGATTCCGGAACCATTGTCAGTGCGTGGGGGAGCTCGAGAGACAACTCCACGAAGCTCTCTTCAGTCACAGGAGTTCCCTGTTCGGGGAAGTCCGAGAAATACTTTCCCTGACCTTGGGGAGGCAGCCTCTGTCCCTGGGAATTCCTGCAAACCATCCTAGCATTCCCTGGCACAGAGACATTAGGAAAACCCTCAGGGGAGACGAGCTTAGGCATTCCGTTAGAACCCACGCGCTGCCGACCGTTGGTGGAACCTCCCCACGCTCAGGATTCCGCAACCATTGTCAGTGCGTGGGGGAGCTCGAGAGACAACTCCACGCAGCTCTCTTCAGTCAAAGGTGTTCCCTGTTTGGGGAAGTCCGAGAAATACCTTCCCTGACCTTGGGGAGGCAGCCTCTGTCCCTGGGACTTCCTGCAAACACCCCTAGCATTCCCTGGCACAGAGACATTAGGAAAACCCTCAGGGGAGACGAGCTTAGCATTCCGTTAGAACCCACGCGCTGCCGACCGTTGGTGGAACCTCCCCACGCTCAGGATTCCGGAACCATTGTCAGTGCGTGAGGGATCTCGAGAGACAACTCCACGCAGCTCTCTTCAGTCACAGGTGTTCCCTGTTAGGGGAAGTCAGAGAAAAACCTTCCCTGACCTTGGGGAGGCAGCCTCTGTCCCTGGGACTTGCTACAAGCCCCCCTAGCATTCCCTGGCACAGAGAAATTAGGAAAACCCTCAGGGGAGACGAGCTTAGGCATTCCGTTAGAACCCACGGGCTGCCGAACGTTGGTGGAACCTCCCCAAGCTCAGGATTCCGGAACCATTGTCAGTGCGTGGGGGACCTCGAGAGACAACTCCACGCAGCTCTCTTCAGTCACAGGTGTTCCCTGTTAGGGGAAGTCAGAGAAATACCTTCCCTGACCATGGGGAGGCAGCCTCTGTCCATGGGACTTCCTGCAAACACCCCTAGCATTCCCTGGCACAGAGACATTAGGAAAACCCTCAGGGGAGACGAGCTTAGGCATTCCGTTAGAACCCACGCGCTGCCGACCGTTGGTGGAACCTCCCCACGCTCAGGATTCCGGAACCATTGTCAGTGCGTGGGGGAGCTCGAGAGACAACTCCACGCAGCTCTCTTCAGTCACAGGTGTTCCCTATTCGGGGAAGTCCGAGAAATAACTTCCCTGACCTTCGGGAGGCAGCCTCTGTCCCTGGGACTTCCTGCAAACCCCCCTAGCATTCCCTGGCACAGAGACATTAGGAAAACCCTCAGGGGAGACGAGCTTAGGCATTCCGTTAGAACCCACGCGCTGCCGACCGTTGGTGGAACCTCCCCACGCTCAGGATTCCGGAACCATTGTCAGTGCGTGGGGGAGCTCGAGAGACAACTCCACGCAGCTCTCTTCAGTCACAGGTGTTCCCTGTTCGGGGAAGTCCGAGAAATAACTTCCCTGAACTTAGGGAGGCAGCCTCTGTCCCTGGGACATCCTGCAAACCCCCCTAGCATTCCGTGGCACAGAGACATTAGGAAAATCCTCAGGGGAGACGAGCTTAGGCATTCCGTTAGAACCCACGCGCTGCCGACCGTTGGTGGAACCTCCCCACGCTCAGGACTCCGGAACCATTGTCAGTGCGTGGTGGAGCTCGAGAGAAAACTCCACGCAGCTCTCTTCAGTCACAGGTATTCCCTGTTAGGGGAAGTCCGAGAAATACCTTCCCTGACCTTGGGGAGGCAGCCTCTGTCCTTGGGACTTCCTGCAAACACCCCTAGCATTCCTTGGCACAGAGACATTAGGAAAACCCTCAGGGGAGACGAGCTTAGCATTCCGTTAGAACCCACGCGCTGCCGACCGTTGGTGGAACCTCCCCACGCTAAGGATTCCGGAACCATTGTCAGTGTGTGAGGGAGCTCGAGAGACAACTCCACGCAGCTCTCTTCAGTCACAGGTGTTCCCTGTTTGGGGAAGTCAGAGAAAAACCTTCCCTGAACTTGGGGAGGCAGCCTCTGTCCCTGGGACTTGCTACAAGCCCCCCTAGCATTCCCTGGCACAGAGAAATTAGGAAAACCCTCAGGGGAGACGAGCTTAGGCATTCCGTTAGAACCCAAGGGCTGCCGAACGTTGGTGGAACCTCCCCAAGCTCAGGATTCCGGAACCATTGTCAGTGCGTGGGGGAGCTCGAGAGACAACTCCACGCAGCTCTCTTCAGTCACAGGTGTTCCCTGTTAGGGGAAGTCAGAGAAATACCTTCCCTGACCATGGGGAGGCAGCCTCTGCCCTGGGATTTCCTGCAAACACCCCTAGCATTCCCTGGCACAGAGACATTAGGAAAACCCTCAGGGGAGACGAGCTTAGGCATTCCGTTAGAACCCACGCGCTGCCGACCGTTGGTGGAACCTCCCCACGCTCAGGATTCCGGAACCATTGTCAGTGCGTGGGGGAGCTCGAGAGACAACTCCACGCAGCTCTCTTCAGTCACAGGTGTTCCCTGTTCGGGGAAGTCCGAGAAATACCTTCCCTGACCTTGGGGAGGCAGCCTCTGTCCCTGGGACTTCCTGCAAACACCCCTAGCATTCCCTGGCACAGAGACATTAGGAAAACCCTCAGGGGAGACGAGCTTAGGCATTCCGTTAGAACCCACGCGCTGCCGACCGTTGGTGGAACCTCCCCACGCTCAGGAATCCGGAACCATTGTCAGTGCGTGGGGGAGCTCGAGAGACAACTCCACGCAGCTCACTTCAGTCACAGGTGTTCCCTGTTCGGGGAAGTCCGAGAAATAACTTCCCTGAACTTGGGGAGGCAGCCTCAGTCCCTGGGACATCCTGCAAACCCCCCTAGCATTCCGTGGCACAGAGACATTAGGAAAATCCTCAGGGGAGACGAGCTTAGGCATTCCGTTAGAACCCACGCGCTGCCGACCTTTGGTGGAACCTCCCCACGCTCAGGATTCCGGAACCATTGTCAGTGCGTGAGGGAGCTCGAGAGACAACTCCACGCAGCTCTCTTCAGTCACAGGTGTTCCCTGTTTGGGGAAGTCAGAGAAAAACTTTCCCTGACCTTGGGGAGGCAGCCTCTGTCCCTGGGACTTGCTACAAGCCCCCCTAGCATTCCCTGGCACAGAGAAATTAGGAAAACCCTCAGGGGAGACGAGCTTAGGCATTCCGTTAGAACCCACGGGCTGCCGAACGTTGGTGGAACCTCCCCAAGCTCAGGATTCCGGAACCATTGTCAGTGCGTGGGGGAGCTCGAGAGACAACTCCACGCAGCTCTCTTCAGTCACAGGTGTTCCCTGTTAGGGGAAGTCAGAGAAATACCTTCCCTGACCATGGGGAGGCAGCCTCTGCCCTGGGATTTCCTGCAAACACCCCTAGCATTCCCTGGCACAGAGACATTAGGAAAACCCTCAGGGGAGACGAGCTTAGGCATTCCGTTAGAACCCACGCGCTGCCGACCGTTGGTGGAACCTCCCCACGCTCAGGATTCCGGAACCATTGTCAGTGCGTGGGGCAGCTCGAGAGACAACTCCACGCAGCTCTCTTCAGTCACAGGTGTTCCCTGTTCTGGGAAGTCCGAGAAATACCTTCCCTGACCTTGGGGAGGCAGCCTCTGTCCCTGGGACTTCCTGCAAACACCCCTAGCATTCCCTGGCACAGAGACATTAGGAAAACCCTCAGGGGAGACGAGCTTAGGCATTCCGTTAGAACCCACGCGCTGCCGACCGTTGGTGGAACCTCCCCACGCTCAGGATTCCGGAAACATTGTCAGTGCGTGGGGGAGCTCGAGAGACAACTCCACGCAGCTCTCTTCAGTCACAGGTGTTCCCTGTTCGGGGAAGTCCGAGAAATAACTTCCCTGAACTTGGGGAGGCAGCCTCTGTCCCTGGGACATCCTGCAAACCCCCCCTAGCATTCCCTGGCACAGAGACATTAGGAAAACCCTCAGGGGAGACGAGCTTAGGCATTCCGTTAGAACCCACGCGCTGCCGACCGTTGGTGGAACCTCCCCACGCTCAGGATTCCGGAACCATTGTCAGTGCGTGGTGGAGCTCGAGAGAAAACTCCACGCAGCTCTCTTCAGTCACAGGTGTTCCCTGTTAGGGGAAGTCCGAGAAATACCTTCCCTGACCTTGGGGAGGCAGACTCTGTCCATGAGACTTCCTGCAAACCCCGCTAGCATTCCCTGGCACAGAGACATTAGGAAAACCCTCAGGGGAGACGAGCTTAGGCATTCCGTTAGAACCCACGCGCTGCCGACCGTTGGTGGAACCTCCCCACGCTCAGGATTCCGGAACCATTGTCAGTGCGTGGGGGAGCTCGAGAGACAACTCCACGCATCTCTCTTCAGTCACAGGTGTTCCCTGTTCGGGGAAGTCCGAGAAATACCTTCCCTGACCTTGGGGAGGCAGCCTCTGTCCCTGGGAATTCCTGCAAACACCCCTAGCATCCCTGGCAGAGAGACATTAGGAAAACCCTCAGGGGAGACGAGCTTAGGCATTCCGTTAGAATCCACGCGCTGCCGACCGTTGGTGGAACCTCCCCACGCTCAGGATTCCGGAACCATTGTCAGTGCGTGGGGGAGCTCGAGAGACAACTCCACGCAGCTCTCTTCAGTCACAGGAGTTCCCTGTTCGGGGAAGTCCGAGAAATACATTCCCTGACCTTGGGGAGGCAGCCTCTGTCCCTGGGACTTACTGCAAACCATCCTAGCATTCCCTGGCACAGAGACATTAGGAAAACCCTCAGGGGAGACGAGCTTAGGCATTCCGTTAGAACCCACGTGCTGCCGACCGTTGGTGGAACCTCCCCACGCTCAGGATTCCGGAACCATTGTCAGTGCGTGGTGGAGTTCGAGAGAAAACTCCACGCAGCTCTCTTCAGTCACAGGTGTTCCATGTTCGGGGAAGTCCGAGAAATACCTTTCTGACCTTGGGGAGGCCGCCTCTGTCCCTGGGAATTCCTGCAAACACCCCTAGCATTCCCTGGCACAGAGACATTAGGAAAACCCTCAGGGGAGACGAGCTTAGCATTCCGTTAGAACCCACGCGCTGCCGACCGTTGGTGGAACCTCCCCACGCTCAGGATTTCGGAACAGTTGTCAGTGCGTGGGGGAGCTCGAGAGACAACTCCACGAAGCTCTCTTCAGCCACAGGTGTTCCCTGTTCGGGGAAGTCCGAGAAATACCTTCCCTGACCTTGGGGAGGCAGCCTCTGTCCCTGGGACTTCCTGCAAACCCCCCTAGCATTCCCTGGCACAGAGATATTAGGAAAATCCTCAGGGGAGACGAGCTTAGGCATTCCATTAGAACCCACGCGCTGCCGACCGTTGGTGGAACCTCCCCACGCTCAGGATTCCGGAACCGTTGTCAGTGCGTGGGGGATCTCGAGAGACAACTCCACGCAGCTCTCTTCAGTCACAGGTGTTCCCTGTTCGGGGAAGTCCGAGAAATAACTTCCCTGAACTTGCGGAATCAGCCTCTGTCCCTGGGACTTCCTGCAAACACCCCTAGCATTCCCTGGCACAGAGACATTAGGAAAACCCTCAGGGGAGACGAGCTTAGGCATTCCGTTAGAACCCACGCGCTGCCGACCGTTGGTGGAACCTCCCCACGCTCAGGATTCCGGAACCATTGTCAGTGCGTGGGGGAGCTCGAGAGACAACTCCACGCAGCTCTCTTCAGTCACAGGTGTTCCCTGTTCGGGGAAGTCCGAGAAATAACTTCCCTGACCTTGGGGAGTCAGCCTCTGTCCCTGGGAATTCCTGCAAACACCCCTAGCATTCCCTGGCACAGAGACATTAGGAAAACCCTCAGGGGAGACGAGTTTAGCATTCCGTTAGAACCCACGCGCTGCCGACCGTTGGTGGAACCTCCCCACGCTCAGGATTCCGGAACCATTGTCAGTGCGTGGGGCAGCTCGAGAAAAAACTCCACGCAGCTCTCTTCAGTCACAGGTGTTCCCTGTTCTGGGAAGTCCGAGAAATACCTTCCCTGACCTTGGGGAGGCAGCCTCTGTCCCTGGGACTTCCTGCAAACACCCCTAGCATTCCCTGGCACAGAGACATTAGGAAAACCCTCAGGAGAGACGAGCTTAGGCATTCCGTAAGAACCCACGCGCTGCCGACCGTTGGTGGAACCTCCCCACGCTCAGGATTCCGGAAACATTGTCAGTGCGTGGGGGAGCTCGAGAGACAACTCCACGCAGCTCTCTTCAGTCACAGGTGTTCCCTGTTCGGGGAAGTCCGAGAAATAACTTCCCTGAACTTGGGGAGGCAGCCTCTGTCCCTGGGACATCCTGCAAACCCCCCTAGCATTCCCTGGCACAGAGACATTAGGAAAACCCTCAGGGGAGACGAGCTTAGGCATTCCGTTAGAACCCACGCGCTGCCGACCGTTGGTGGATCCTCCCCACGCTCAGGATTCCAGAACCATTGTCAGTGTGTGGTGGAGCTCGAGAGAAAACTCCACGCAGCTCTCTTCAGTCACAGGTGTTCCCTGTTCGGGGAAGTCCGAGAAATAACTTCCCTGACCTTGGGGAGGCAGCCTCTGTCCCTGGGACTTCCTGCAAACACCCCTAGCATTCCCTGGCACAGAGACATTAGGAAAACCCTCAGGGGAGACGAGCTTAGGCATTCCGTTAGAACCCACGCGCTGCCGACCGTTGGTGGAACCTCCCCACGCTCAGGATTCCGGAACCATTGTCAGTGCGTGGGGGAGCTCGAGAGACAACTCCACGCAGCTCTCTTCAGTCACAGGTGTTCCCTGTTCGGGGAAGTCCGAGAAATAACTTCCCTGAACTTAGGGAGGCAGCCTCTGTCCCTGGGACATCCTGCAAACCCCCCTAGCATTCCGTGGCACAGAGACATTAGGAAAATCCTCAGGGGAGACGAGCTTAGGCATTCCGTTAGAACCCACGCGCTGCCGACCGTTGGTGGAACCTCCCCACGCTCAGGACTCCGGAACCATTGTCAGTGCGTGGTGGAGCTCGAGAGAAAACTCCACGCAGCTCTCTTCAGTCACAGGTATTCCCTGTTAGGGGAAGTCCGAGAAATACCTTCCCTGACCTTGGGGAGGCAGCCTCTGTCCTTGGGACTTCCTGCAAACACCCCTAGCATTCCTTGGCACAGAGACATTAGGAAAACCCTCAGGGGAGACGAGCTTAGCATTCCGTTAGAACCCACGCGCTGCCGACCGTTGGTGGAACCTCCCCACGCTAAGGATTCCGGAACCATTGTCAGTGTGTGAGGGAGCTCGAGAGACAACTCCACGCAGCTCTCTTCAGTCACAGGTGTTCCCTGTTTGGGGAAGTCAGAGAAAAACCTTCCCTGAACTTGGGGAGGCAGCCTCTGTCCCTGGGACTTGCTACAAGCCCCCCTAGCATTCCCTGGCACAGAGAAATTAGGAAAACCCTCAGGGGAGACGAGCTTAGGCATTCCGTTAGAACCCAAGGGCTGCCGAACGTTGGTGGAACCTCCCCAAGCTCAGGATTCCGGAACCATTGTCAGTGCGTGGGGGAGCTCGAGAGACAACTCCACGCAGCTCTGTTCAGTCACAGGTGTTCCCTGTTAGAGGAAGTCAGAGAAATACCTTCCCTGACCATGGGGAGGCAGCCTCTGCCCTGGGATTTCCTGCAAACACCCCTAGCATTCCCTGGCACAGAGACATTAGGAAAACCCTCAGGGGAGACGAGCTTAGGCATTCCGTTAGAACCCACGCGCTGCCGACCGTTGGTGGAACCTCCCCACGCTCAGGATTCCGGAACCATTGTCAGTGCGTGGGGGAGCTCGACAGACAACTCCACGCAGCTCTCTTCAGTCACAGGTGTTCCCTGTTCGGGGAAGTCCGAGAAATACCTTCCCTGACCTTGGGGAGGCAGCCTCTGTCCCTGGGACTTCCTGCAAACACCCCTAGCATTCCCTGGCACAGAGACATTAGGAAAACCCTCAGGGGAGACGAGCTTAGGCATTCCGTTAGAACCCACGCGCTGCCGACCGTTGGTGGAACCTCCCCACGCTCAGGATTCCGGAACCATTGTCAGTGCGTGGGGGAGCTCGAGAGACAACTCCACGCAGCTCACTTCAGTCACAGGTGTTCCCTGTTCGGGGAAGTCCGAGAAATAACTTCCCTGAACTTGGGGAGGCAGCCTCAGTCCCTGGGACATCCTGCAAACCCCCCTAGCATTCCGTGGCACAGAGACATTAGGAAAATCCTCAGGGGAGACGAGCTTAGGCATTCCGTTAGAACCCACGCGCTGCCGACCTTTGGTGGAACCTCCCCACGCTCAGGATTCCGGAACCATTGTCAGTGCGTGAGGGAGCTCGAGAGACAACTCCACGCAGCTCTCTTCAGTCACAGGTGTTCCCTGTTTGGGGAAGTCAGAGAAAAACTTTCCCTGACCTTGGGGAGGCAGCCTCTGTCCCTGGGACTTGCTACAAGCCCCCCTAGCATTCCCTGGCACAGAGAAATTAGGAAAACCCTCAGGGGAGACGAGCTTAGGCATTCCGTTAGAACCCACGGGCTGCCGAACGTTGGTGGAACCTCCCCAAGCTCAGGATTCCGGAACCATTGTCAGTGCGTGGGGGAGCTCGAGAGACAACTCCACGCAGCTCTCTTCAGTCACAGGTGTTCCCTGTTAGGGGAAGTCAGAGAAATACCTTCCCTGACCATCGGGAGGCAGCCTCTGCCCTGGGATTTCCTGCAAACACCCCTAGCATTCCCTGGCACAGAGACATTAGGAAAACCCTCAGGGGAGACGAGCTTAGGCATTCCGTTAGAACCCACGCGCTGCCGACCGTTGGTGGAACCTCCCCACGCTCAGGATTCCGGAACCATTGTCAGTGCGTGGGGCAGCTCGAGAGACAACTCCACGCAGCTCTCTTCAGTCACAGGTGTTCCCTGTTCTGGGAAGTCCGAGAAATACCTTCCCTGACCTTGGGGAGGCAGCCTCTGTCCCTGGGACTTCCTGCAAACACCCCTAGCATTCCCTGGCACAGAGACATTAGGAAAACCCTCAGGGGAGACGAGCTTAGGCATTCCGTTAGAACCCACGCGCTGCCGACCGTTGGTGGAACCTCCCCACGCTCAGGATTCCGGAAACATTGTCAGTGCGTGGGGGAGCTCGAGAGACAACTCCACGCAGCTCTCTTCAGTCACAGGTGTTCCCTGTTCGGGGAAGTCCGAGAAATAACTTCCCTGAACTTGGGGAGGCAGCCTCTGTCCCTGGGACATCCTGCAAACCCCCCTAGCATTCCCTGGCACAGAGACATTAGGAAAACCCTCAGGGGAGACGAGCTTAGGCATTCCGTTAGAACCCACGCGCTGCCGACCGTTGGTGGAACCTCCCCACGCTCAGGATTCCGGAACCATTGTCAGTGCGTGGTGGAGCTCGAGAGAAAACTCCACGCAGCTCTCTTCAGTCACAGGTGTTCCCTGTTAGGGGAAGTCCGAGAAATACCTTCCCTGACCTTGGGGAGGCAGCCTCTGTCCATGAGACTTCCTGCAAACCCCGCTAGCATTCCCTGGCACAGAGACATTAGGAAAACCCTCAGGGGAGACGAGCTTAGGCATTCCGTTAGAACCCACGCGCTGCCGACCGTTGGTGGAACCTCCCCACGCTCAGGATTCCGGAACCATTGTCAGTGCGTGGGGGAGCTCGAGAGACAACTCCACGCATCTCTCTTCAGTCACAGGTGTTCCCTGTTCGGGGAAGTCCGAGAAATACCTTCCCTGACCTTGGGGAGGCAGCCTCTGTCCCTGGGAATTCCTGCAAACACCCCTAGCATCCCTGGCAGAGAGACATTAGGAAAACCCTCAGGGGAGACGAGCTTAGGCATTCCGTTAGAATCCACGCGCTGCCGACCGTTGGTGGAACCTCCCCACGCTCAGGATTCCGGAACCATTGTCAGTGCGTGGGGGAGCTCGAGAGACAACTCCACGCAGCTCTCTTCAGTCACAGGAGTTCCCTGTTCGGGGAAGTCCGAGAAATACATTCCCTGACCTTGGGGAGGCAGCCTCTGTCCCTGGGACTTACTGCAAACCATCCTAGCATTCCCTGGCACAGAGACATTAGGAAAACCCTCAGGGGAGACGAGCTTAGGCATTCCGTTAGAACCCACGTGCTGCCGACCGTTGGTGGAACCTCCCCACGCTCAGGATTCCGGAACCATTGTCAGTGCGTGGTGGAGTTCGAGAGAAAACTCCACGCAGCTCTCTTCAGTCACAGGTGTTCCATGTTCGGGGAAGTCCGAGAAATACCTTTCTGACCTTGGGGAGGCCGCCTCTGTCCCTGGGAATTCCTGCAAACACCCCTAGCATTCCCTGGCACAGAGACATTAGGAAAACCCTCAGGGGAGACGAGCTTAGCATTCCGTTAGAACCCACGCGCTGCCGACCGTTGGTGGAACCTCCCCACGCTCAGGATTTCGGAACAGTTGTCAGTGCGTGGGGGAGCTCGAGAGACAACTCCACGAAGCTCTCTTCAGCCACAGGTGTTCCCTGTTCGGGGAAGTCCGAGAAATACCTTCCCTGACCTTGGGGAGGCAGCCTCTGTCCCTGGGACTTCCTGCAAACCCCCCTAGCATTCCCTGGCACAGAGATATTAGGAAAATCCTCAGGGGAGACGAGCTTAGGCATTCCATTAGAACCCACGCGCTGCCGACCGTTGGTGGAACCTCCCCACGCTCAGGATTCCGGAACCGTTGTCAGTGCGTGGGGGATCTCGAGAGACAACTCCACGCAGCTCTCTTCAGTCACAGGTGTTCCCTGTTCGGGGAAGTCCGAGAAATAACTTCCCTGACCTTGCGGAGGCAGCCTCTGTCCCTGGGACTTCCTGCAAACACCCCTAGCATTCCCTGGCACAGAGACATTAGGAAAACCCTCAGGAGAGACGAGCTTAGGCATTCCGTTAGAACCCACGCGCTGCCGACCGTTGGTGGAACCTCCCCACGCTCAGGATTCCGGAAACATTGTCAGTGCGTGGGGGAGCTCGAGAGACAACTCCACGCAGCTCTCTTCAGTCACAGGTGTTCCCTGTTCGGGGAAGTCCGAGAAATAACTTCCCTGAACTTGGGGAGGCAGCCTCTGTCCCTGGGACATCCTGCAAACCCCCCTAGCATTCCCTGGCACAGAGACATTAGGAAAACCCTCAGGGGAGACGAGCTTAGGCATTCCGTTAGAACCCACGCGCTGCCGACCGTTGGTGGATCCTCCCCACGCTCAGGATTCCAGAACCATTGTCAGTGTGTGGTGGAGCTCGAGAGAAAACTCCACGCAGCTCTCTTCAGTCACAGGTGTTCCCTGTTCGGGGAAGTCCGAGAAATAACTTCCCTGACCTTGGGGAGGCAGCCTCTGTCCCTGGGACTTCCTGCAAACACCCCTAGCATTCCCTGGCACAGAGACATTAGGAAAACCCTCAGGGGAGACGAGCTTAGGCATTCCGTTAGAACCCACGCGCTGCCGACCGTTGGTGGAACCTCCCCACGCTCAGGATTCCGGAACCATTGTCAGTGCGTGGGGGAGCTCGAGAGACAACTCCACGCAGCTCTCTTCAGTCACAGGTGTTCCCTGTTCGGGGAAGTCCGAGAAATAACTTCCCTGAACTTAGGGAGGCAGCCTCTGTCCCTGGGACATCCTGCAAACCCCCCTAGCATTCCGTGGCACAGAGACATTAGGAAAATCCTCAGGGGAGACGAGCTTAGGCATTCCGTTAGAACCCACGCGCTGCCGACCGTTGGTGGAACCTCCCCACGCTCAGGACTCCGGAACCATTGTCAGTGCGTGGTGGAGCTCGAGAGAAAACTCCACGCAGCTCTCTTCAGTCACAGGTATTCCCTGTTAGGGGAAGTCCGAGAAATACCTTCCCTGACCTTGGGGAGGCAGCCTCTGTCCTTGGGACTTCCTGCAAACACCCCTAGCATTCCTTGGCACAGAGACATTAGGAAAACCCTCAGGGGAGACGAGCTTAGCATTCCGTTAGAACCCACGCGCTGCCGACCGTTGGTGGAACCTCCCCACGCTAAGGATTCCGGAACCATTGTCAGTGTGTGAGGGAGCTCGAGAGACAACTCCACGCAGCTCTCTTCAGTCACAGGTGTTCCCTGTTTGGGGAAGTCAGAGAAAAACCTTCCCTGAACTTGGGGAGGCAGCCTCTGTCCCTGGGACTTGCTACAAGCCCCCCTAGCATTCCCTGGCACAGAGAAATTAGGAAAACCCTCAGGGGAGACGAGCTTAGGCATTCCGTTAGAACCCAAGGGCTGCCGAACGTTGGTGGAACCTCCCCAAGCTCAGGATTCCGGAACCATTGTCAGTGCGTGGGGGAGCTCGAGAGACAACTCCACGCAGCTCTCTTCAGTCACAGGTGTTCCCTGTTAGGGGAAGTCAGAGAAATACCTTCCCTGACCATGGGGAGGCAGCCTCTGCCCTGGGATTTCCTGCAAACACCCCTAGCATTCCCTGGCACAGAGACATTAGGAAAACCCTCAGGGGAGACGAGCTTAGGCATTCCGTTAGAACCCACGCGCTGCCGACCGTTGGTGGAACCTCCCCACGCTCAGGATTCCGGAACCATTGTCAGTGCGTGGGGGAGCTCGAGAGACAACTCCACGCAGCTCTCTTCAGTCACAGGTGTTCCCTGTTCGGGGAAGTCCGAGAAATACCTTCCCTGACCTTGGGGAGGCAGCCTCTGTCCCTGGGACTTCCTGCAAACACCCCTAGCATTCCCTGGCACAGAGACATTAGGAAAACCCTCAGGGGAGACGAGCTTAGGCATTCCGTTAGAACCCACGCGCTGCCGACCGTTGGTGGAACCTCCCCACGCTCAGGATTCCGGAACCATTGTCAGTGCGTGGGGGAGCTCGAGAGACAACTCCACGCAGCTCACTTCAGTCACAGGTGTTCCCTGTTCGGGGAAGTCCGAGAAATAACTTCCCTGAACTTGGGGAGGCAGCCTCAGTCCCTGGGACATCCTGCAAAACCCCCTAGCATTCCGTGGCACAGAGACATTAGGAAAATCCTCAGGGGAGACGAGCTTAGGCATTCCGTTAGAACCCACGCGCTGCCGACCTTTGGTGGAACCTCCCCACGCTCAGGATTCCGGAACCATTGTCAGTGCGTGAGGGAGCTCGAGAGACAACTCCACGCAGCTCTCTTCAGTCACAGGTGTTCCCTGTTTGGGGAAGTCAGAGAAAAACTTTCCCTGACCTTGGGGAGGCAGCCTCTGTCCCTGGGACTTGCTACAAGCCCCCCTAGCATTCCCTGGCACAGAGAAATTAGGAAAACCCTCAGGGGAGACGAGCTTAGGCATTCCGTTAGAACCCACGGGCTGCCGAACGTTGGTGGAACCTCCCCAAGCTCAGGATTCCGGAACCATTGTCAGTGCGTGGGGGAGCTCGAGAGACAACTCCACGCAGCTCTCTTCAGTCACAGGTGTTCCCTGTTAGGGGAAGTCAGAGAAATACCTTCCCTGACCATGGGGAGGCAGCCTCTGCCCTGGGATTTCCTGCAAACACCCCTAGCATTCCCTGGCACAGAGACATTAGGAAAACCCTCAGGGGAGACGAGCTTAGGCATTCCGTTAGAACCCACGCGCTGCCGACCGTTGGTGGAACCTCCCCACGCTCAGGATTCCGGAACCATTGTCAGTGCGTGGGGCAGCTCGAGAGACAACTCCACGCAGCTCTCTTCAGTCACAGGTGTTCCCTGTTCTGGGAAGTCCGAGAAATACCTTCCCTGACCTTGGGGAGGCAGCCTCTGTCCCTGGGACTTCCTGCAAACACCCCTAGCATTCCCTGGCACAGAGACATTAGGAAAACCCTCAGGGGAGACGAGCTTAGGCATTCCGTTAGAACCCACGCGCTGCCGACCGTTGGTGGAACCTCCCCACGCTCAGGATTCCGGAAACATTGTCAGTGCGTGGGGGAGCTCGAGAGACAACTCCACGCAGCTCTCTTCAGTCACAGGTGTTCCCTGTTCGGGGAAGTCCGAGAAATAACTTCCCTGAACTTGGGGAGGCAGCCTCTGTCCCTGGGACATCCTGCAAACCCCCCTAGCATTCCCTGGCACAGAGACATTAGGAAAACCCTCAGGGGAGACGAGCTTAGGCATTCCGTTAGAACCCACGCGCTGCCGACCGTTGGTGGAACCTCCCCACGCTCAGGATTCCGGAACCATTGTCAGTGCGTGGTGGAGCTCGAGAGAAAACTCCACGCAGCTCTCTTCAGTCACAGGTGTTCCCTGTTAGGGGAAGTCCGAGAAATACCTTCCCTGACCTTGGGGAGGCAGCCTCTGTCCATGAGACTTCCTGCAAACCCCGCTAGCATTCCCTGGCACAGAGACATTAGGAAAACCCTCAGGGGAGACGAGCTTAGGCATTCCGTTAGAACCCACGCGCTGCCGACCGTTGGTGGAACCTCCCCACGCTCAGGATTCCGGAACCATTGTCAGTGCGTGGGGGAGCTCGAGAGACAACTCCACGCATCTCTCTTCAGTCACAGGTGTTCCCTGTTCGGGGAAGTCCGAGAAATACCTTCCCTGACCTTGGGGAGGCAGCCTCTGTCCCTGGGAATTCCTGCAAACACCCCTAGCATCCCTGGCAGAGAGACATTAGGAAAACCCTCAGGGGAGACGAGCTTAGGCATTCCGTTAGAATCCACGCGCTGCCGACCGTTGGTGGAACCTCCCCACGCTCAGGATTCCGGAACCATTGTCAGTGCGTGGGGGAGCTCGAGAGACAACTCCACGCAGCTCTCTTCAGTCACAGGAGTTCCCTGTTCGGGGAAGTCCGAGAAATACATTCCCTGACCTTGGGGAGGCAGCCTCTGTCCCTGGGACTTACTGCAAACCATCCTAGCATTCCCTGGCACAGAGAAATTAGGAAAACCCTCAGGGGAGACGAGCTTAGGCATTCCGTTAGAACCCACGTGCTGCCGACCGTTGGTGGAACCTCCCCACGCTCAGGATTCCGGAACCATTGTCAGTGCGTGGTGGAGTTCGAGAGAAAACTCCACGCAGCTCTCTTCAGTCACAGGTGTTCCATGTTCGGGGAAGTCCGAGAAATACCTTTCTGACCTTGGGGAGGCCGCCTCTGTCCCTGGGAATTCCTGCAAACACCACTAGCATTCCCTGGCACAGAGACATTAGGAAAACCCTCAGGGGAGACGAGCTTAGCATTCCGTTAGAACCCACGCGCTGCCGACCGTTGGTGGAACCTCCCCACGCTCAGGATTTCGGAACAGTTGTCAGTGCGTGGGGGAGCTCGAGAGACAACTCCACGAAGCTCTCTTCAGCCACAGGTGTTCCCTGTTCGGGGAAGTCCGAGAAATACCTTCCCTGACCTTGGGGAGGCAGCCTCTGTCCCTGGGACTTCCTGCAAACCCCCCTAGCATTCCCTGGCACAGAGATATTAGGAAAATCCTCAGGGGAGACGAGCTTAGGCATTCCGTTAGAACCCACGGGCTGCCGAACGTTGGTGGAACCTCCCCAAGCTCAGGATTCCGGAACCATTGTCAGTGCGTGGGGGAGCTCGAGAGACAACTCCACGCAGCTCTCTTCAGTCACAGGTGTTCCCTGTTAGGGGAAGTCAGAGAAATACCTTCCCTGACCATGGGGAGGCAGCCTCTGCCCTGGGATTTCCTGCAAACACCCCTAGCATTCCCTGGCACAGAGACATTAGGAAAACCCTCAGGGGAGACGAGCTAAGGCATTCCGTTAGAACCCACGCGCTGCCGACCGTTGGTGGAACCTCCCCACGCTCAGGATTCCGGAACCATTGTCAGTGCGTGGGGCAGCTCGAGAGACAACTCCACGCAGCTCTCTTCAGTCACAGGTGTTCCCTGTTCTGGGAAGTCCGAGAAATACCTTCCCTGACCTTGGGGAGGCAGCCTCTGTCCCTGGGACTTCCTGCAAACACCCCTAGCATTCCCTGGCACAGAGACATTAGGAAAACCCTCAGGGGAGACGAGCTTAGGCATTCCGTTAGAACCCACGCGCTGCCGACCGTTGGTGGAACCTCCCCACGCTCAGGATTCCGGAAACATTGTCAGTGCGTGGGGGAGCTCGAGAGACAACTCCACGCAGCTCTCTTCAGTCACAGGTGTTCCCTGTTCGGGGAAGTCCGAGAAATAACTTCCCTGAACTTGGGGAGGCAGCCTCTGTCCCTGGGACATCCTGCAAACTCCCCTAGCATTCCCTGGCACAGAGACATTAGGAAAACCCTCAGGGGAGACGAGCTTAGGCATTCCGTTAGAACCCACGCGCTGCCGACCGTTGGTGGAACCTCCCCACGCTCAGGATTCCGGAACCATTGTCAGTGCGTGGTGGAGCTCGAGAGAAAACTCCACGCAGCTCTCTTCAGTCACAGGTGTTCCCTGTTAGGGGAAGTCCGAGAAATACCTTCCCTGACCTTGGGGAGGCAGCCTCTGTCCATGAGACTTCCTGCAAACCCCGCTAGCATTCCCTGGCACAGAGACATTAGGAAAACCCTCAGGGGAGACGAGCTTAGGCATTCCGTTAGAACCCACGCGCTGCCGACCGTTGGTGGAACCTCCCCACGCTCAGGATTCCGGAACCATTGTCAGTGCGTGGGGGAGCTCGAGAGACAACTCCACGCATCTCTCTTCAGTCACAGGTGTTCCCTGTTCGGGGAAGTCCGAGAAATACCTTCCCTGACCTTGGGGAGGCAGCCTCTGTCCCTGGGAATTCCTGCAAACACCCCTAGCATCCCTGGCAGAGAGACATTAGGAAAACCCTCAGGGGAGACGAGCTTAGGCATTCCGTTAGAATCCACGCGCTGCCGACCGTTGGTGTAACCTCCCCACGCTCAGGATTCCGGAACCATTGTCAGTGCGTGGGGGAGCTCGAGAGACAACTCCACGCAGCTCTCTTCAGTCACAGGAGTTCCCTGTTCGGGGAAGTCCGAGAAATACATTCCCTGACCTTGGGGAGGCAGCCTCTGTCCCTGGGACTTACTGCAAACCATCCTAGCATTCCCTGGCACAGAGACATTAGGAAAACCCTCAGGGGAGACGAGCTTAGGCATTCCGTTAGAACCCACGTGCTGCCGACCGTTGGTGGAACCTCCCCACGCTCAGGATTCCGGAACCATTGTCAGTGCGTGGTGGAGTTCGAGAGAAAACTCCACGCAGCTCTCTTCAGTCACAGGTGTTCCATGTTCGGGGAAGTCCGAGAAATACCTTTCTGACCTTGGGGAGGCCGCCTCTGTCCCTGGGAATTCCTGCAAACACCCCTAGCATTCCCTGGCACAGAGACATTAGGAAAACCCTCAGGGGAGACGAGCTTAGCATTCCGTTAGAACCCACGCGCTGCCGACCGTTGGTGGAACCTCCCCACGCTCAGGATTTCGGAACAGTTGTCAGTGCGTGGGGGAGCTCGAGAGACAACTCCACGAAGCTCTCTTCAGCCACAGGTGTTCCCTGTTCGGGGAAGTCCGAGAAATACCTTCCCTGACCTTGGGGAGGCAGCCTCTGTCCCTGGGACTTCCTGCAAACCCCCCTAGCATTCCCTGGCACAGAGATATTAGGAAAATCCTCAGAGGAGACGAGCTTAGGCATTCCATTAGAACCCACGCGCTGCCGACCGTTGGTGGAACCTCCCCACGCTCAGGATTCCGGAACCGTTGTCAGTGCGTGGGGGATCTCGAGAGACAACTCCACGCAGCTCTCTTCAGTCACAGGTGTTCCCTGTTAGGGGAAGTCCGAGAAATAACTTCCCTGACCTTGCGGAGGCAGCCTCTGTCCCTGGGACTTCCTGCAAACACCCCTAGCATTCCCTGGCACAGAGACATTAGGAAAACCCTCAGGGGAGACGAGCTTAGGCATTCCGTTAGAACCCACGCGCTGCCTACCGTTGGTGGAACCTCCCCACGCTCAGGATTCCGGAACCATTGTCAGTGCGTGGGGGAGCTCGAGAGACAACTCCACGCAGCTCTCTTCAGTCACAGGTGTTCCCTGTTCGGGGAAGTCCGAGAAATAACTTCCCTGACCTTGGGGAGTCAGCCTCTGTCCCTGGGAATTCCTGCAAACACCCCTAGCATTCCCTGGCACAGAGACATTAGGAAAACCCTCAGGGGAGACGAGTTTAGCATTCCGTTAGAACCCACGCGCTGCCGACCGTTGGTGGAACCTCCCCACGCTCAGGATTCCGGAACCATTGTCAGTGCGTGGGGCAGCTCGAGAAAAAACTCCACGCAGCTCTCTTCAGTCACAGGTGTTCCCTGTTCTGGGAAGTCCGAGAAATACCTTCCCTGACCTTGGGGAGGCAGCCTCTGTCCCTGGGACTTCCTGCAAACACCCCTAGCATTCCCTGGCACAGAGACATTAGGAAAACCCTCAGGAGAGACGAGCTTAGGCATTCCGTTAGAACCCACGCGCTGCCGACCGTTGGTGGAACCTCCCCACGCTCAGGATTCCGGAAACATTGTCAGTGCGTGGGGGAGCTCGAGAGACAACTCCACGCAGCTCTCTTCAGTCACAGGTGTTCCCTGTTCGGGGAAGTCCGAGAAATAACTTCCCTGAACTTGGGGAGGCAGCCTCTGTCCCTGGGACATCCTGCAAACCCCCCTAGCATTCCCTGGCACAGAGACATTAGGAAAACCCTCAGGGGAGACGAGCTTAGGCATTCCGTTAGAACCCACGCGCTGCCGACCGTTGGTGGATCCTCCCCACGCTCAGGATTCCAGAACCATTGTCAGTGTGTGGTGGAGCTCGAGAGAAAACTCCACGCAGCTCTCTTCAGTCACAGGTGTTCCCTGTTAGGGGAAGTCCGAGAAATACCTTCCCTGACCTTGGGGAGGCAGCCTCTGTCCATGGGACTTCCTGCAAACCCCGCTAGCATTCCCTGGCACAGAGACATTAGGAAAACCCTCAGGGGAGACGATCTTAGGCATTCCGTTAGAACCCACGCGCTGCCGACCGTTGGTGGAACCTCCCCACGCTCAGGATTCCGGAACCATTGTC
Organism: Vicugna pacos; assembly: GCF_048564905.1. Lineage (NCBI taxonomy): Eukaryota > Metazoa > Chordata > Mammalia > Artiodactyla > Camelidae > Vicugna > Vicugna pacos. The sequence goes on from NW_027328721.1 coordinate 56,446,328, forward strand.
AGTGCGTGGGGGAGCTCGAGAGACAACTCCACGCATCTCTCTTCAGTCACAGGTGTTCCCTGTTCGGGGAAGTCCGAGAAATACCTTCCCTGACCTTTGGGAGGCAGCCTCTGTCCCTGGGAATTCCTGCAAACACCCCTAGCATCCCTGGCAGAGAGACATTAGGAAAACCCTCAGGGGAGACGAGCTTAGGCATTCCGTTAGAATCCACGCGCTGCCGACCGTTGGTGGAACCTCCCCACGCTCAGGATTCCGGAACCATTGTCAGTGCGTGGGGGAGCTCGAGAGACAACTCCACGAAGCTCTCTTCAGTCACAGGAGTTCCCTGTTCGGGGAAGTCCGAGAAATACTTTCCCTGACCTTGGGGAGGCAGCCTCTGTCCCTGGGAATTCCTGCAAACCATCCTAGCATTCCCTGGCACAGAGACATTAGGAAAACCCTCAGGGGAGACGAGCTTAGGCATTCCGTTAGAACCCACGCGCTGCCGACCGTTGGTGGAACCTCCCCACGCTCAGGATTCCGCAACCATTGTCAGTGCGTGGGGGAGCTCGAGAGACAACTCCACGCAGCTCTCTTCAGTCAAAGGATTTCCCTGTTCGGGGAAGTCCAAGAAATACCTTCCCTGACCTTGGGGAGGCAGCCTCTGCCTCTGGGAATTCCTGCAAACACCCCTAGCATTCCCTGGCACAGAGACATTAGGAATACCCTCAGGGGAGACGAGCTTAGGCATTCCGTTAGAACCCATGCGCTGCCGACCGTTGGTGGAACCTCCCCACGCTCAGGATTCCGGAACCATTGTCAGTGCGTGGGGGAGCTCGAGAGACAACTCCACGCAGCTCTCTTCAGTCACAGGTGTTCCCTGTTTGGGGAAGTCCGAGAAATACCTTCCCTGACCTTGGGGAGGCAGCCTCTGTCCCTGGGACTTCCTGCAAACACCCCTAGCATTCCCTGGCACAGAGACATTAGGAAAACCCTCAGGGGAGACGAGCTTAGCATTCCGTTAGAACCCACGCGCTGCCGACCGTTGGTGGAACCTCCCCACGCTCAGGATTCCGGAACCATTGTCAGTGCGTGAGGGATCTCGAGAGACAACTCCACGCAGCTCTCTTCAGTCACAGGTGTTCCCTGTTAGGGGAAGTCAGAGAAAAACCTTCCCTGACCTTGGGGAGGCAGCCTCTGTCCCTGGGACTTGCTACAAGCCCCCCTAGCATTCCCTGGCACAGAGAAATTAGGAAAACCCTCAGGGGAGACGAGCTTAGGCATTCCGTTAGAACCCACGGGCTGCCGAACGTTGGTGGAACCTCCCCAAGCTCAGGATTCCGGAACCATTGTCAGTGCGTGGGGGAGCTCGAGAGACAACTCCACGCAGCTCTCTTCAGTCACAGGTGTTCCCTGTTCGGGGAAGTCCGAGAAATACCTTCCCTGACCTTGGGGAGGCAGCCTCTGTCCCTGGGACTTCCTGCAAACACCCCTAGCATTCCCTGGCACAGAGACATTAGGAAAACCCTCAGGGGAGACGAGCTTAGGCATTCCGTTAGAACCCACGCGCTGCCGACCGTTGGTGGAACCTCCCCACGCTCAGGATTCCGGAACCATTGTCAGTGCGTGGGGGAGCTCGAGAGACAACTCCACGCAGCTCTCTTCAGTTACAGGTGTTCCCTGTTCGGGGAAGTCCGAGAAATAACTTCCCTGAACTTGGGGAGGCAGCCTCTGTCCCTGGGACATCCTGCAAACCCCCCTAGCATTCCGTGGCACAGAGACATTAGGAAAATCCTCAGGGGAGACGAGCTTAGGCATTCCGTTAGAACCCACGCGCTGCCGACCTTTGGTGGAACCTCCCCACGCTCAGGATTCCGGAACCATTGTCAGTGCGTGGTGGAGCTCGAGAGAAAACTCCACGCAGCTCTCTTCAGTCACAGGTGTTCCCTGTTAGGGGAAGTCCGAGAAATACCTTCCCTGACCTTGGGGAGGCAGCCTCTGTCCATGGGACTTCCTGCAAACCCCGCAAGCATTCCCTGGCACAGAGACATTAGGAAAACCCTCAGGGGAGACGAGCTTAGGCATTCCGTTAGAACCCACGCGCTGCCGACCGTTGGTGGAACCTCCCCACGCTCAGGATTCCGGAACCATTGTCAGTGCGTGGGGGAGCTCGAGAAACAACTCCACGCAGCTCTCTTCAGTCACAGGTTTTCCCTGTTCGGGGAAGTCCGAGAAATACATTCCCTGACCTTGGGGAGTCAGCCTCTGTCCCTGGGAATTCCTGCAAACACCCCTAGCATCCCTGGCAGAGAGAAATTAGGAAAATCCTCAGGGGAGACGAGCTTAGGCATTCCGTTAGAACCCACGCGCTGCCGACCGTTGGTGGAACCTCCCCACGCTCAGGATTCCGGAACCATTGTCAGTGCGTGGTGGAGCTCGAGAGAAAACTCCACGCAGCTCTCTTCAGTCACAGGTGTTCCATGTTCGGGGAAGTCCGAGAAATACCTTTCTGACCTTGGGGAGGCCGCCTCTGTCCCTGGGACTTCCTGCAAACACCCCTAGCATTCCCTGGCACAGAGACATTAGGAAAACCCTCAGGGGAGACGATCTTAGCATTCCGTTAGAACCCACGCGCTGCCGACCGTTGGTGGAACCTCCCCACGCTCAGGATTCCGGAACCATTGTCAGTGCGTGGGGGAGCTCGAGAGAAAACTCCACGCAGCTCTCTTCCGTCACAGGTTTTCCCTGTTCGGGGAAGTCCGAGAAATAACTTCCCTGAAGTTGGGGAGGCAGCCTCTGTCCCTGGGACTTCCTGTAAACACCCCTAGCATTCCCTGGCACAGAGACATTAGGAAAACCCTCAGGGGAGACGAGCTTAGCATTCCGTTAGAACCCACGCGCTGCCGACCGTTGGTGGAACCTCCCCACGCTCAGGATTCCGGAACCATTCTCAGTGCGTGAGGGAGCTCGAGAGACAACTCCACGCAGCTCTCTTCAGTCACAGGTGTTCCCTGTTTGGGGAAGTCAGAGAAAAACTTTCCCTGACCTTGGGGAGGCAGCCTCTGTCCCTGGGACTTGCTACAAGCCCCCCTAGCATTCCCTGGCACAGAGAAATTAGGAAAACCCTCAGGGGAGACGAGCTTAGGCATTCCGTTAGAACCCACGGGCTGCCGAACGTTGGTGGAACCTCCCCAAGCTCAGGATTCCGGAACCATTGTCAGTGCGTGGGGGAGCTCGAGAGACAACTCCACGCAGCTCTCTTCAGTCACAGGTGTTCCCTGTTAGGGGAAGTCAGAGAAATACCTTCCCTGACCATGGGGAGGCAGCCTCTGCCCTGGGATTTCCTGCAAACACCCCTAGCATTCCCTGGCACAGAGACATTAGGAAAACCCTCAGGGGAGACGAGCTTAGGCATTCCGTTAGAACCCACGCGCTGCCGACCGTTGGTGGAACCTCCCCACGCTCAGGATTCCGGAACCATTGTCAGTGCGTGGGGCAGCTCGAGAGACAACTCCACGCAGCTCTCTTCAGTCACAGGTGTTCCCTGTTCTGGGAAGTCCGAGAAATACCTTCCCTGACCTTGGGGAGGCAGCCTCTGTCCCTGGGACTTCCTGCAAACACCCCTAGCATTCCCTGGCACAGAGACATTAGGAAAACCCTCAGGGGAGACGAGCTTAGGCATTCCGTTAGAACCCACGCGCTGCCGACCGTTGGTGGAACCTCCCCACGCTCAGGATTCCGGAAACATTGTCAGTGCGTGGGGGAGCTCGAGAGACAACTCCACGCAGCTCTCTTCAGTCACAGGTGTTCCCTGTTCGGGGAAGTCCGAGAAATAACTTCCCTGAACTTGGGGAGGCAGCCTCTGTCCCTGGGACATCCTGCAAACCCCCCTAGCATTCCCTGGCACAGAGACATTAGGAAAACCCTCAGGGGAGACGAGCTTAGGCATTCCGTTAGAACCCACGCGCTGCCGACCGTTGGTGGATCCTCCCCACGCTCAGGATTCCAGAACCATTGTCAGTGTGTGGTGGAGCTCGAGAGAAAACTCCACGCAGCTCTCTTCATTCACAGGTGTTCCCTGTTAGGGGAAGTCCGAGAAATACCTTCCCTGACCTTGGGGAGGCAGCCTCTGTCCATGGGACTTCCTGCAAACCCCGCTAGCATTCCCTGGCACAGAGACATTAGGAAAACCCTCAGGGGAGACGAGCTTAGGCATTCCGTTAGAACCCACGCGCTGCCGACCGTTGGTGGAACCTCCCCACGCTCAGGATTCCGGAACCATTGTCAGTGCGTGGGGGAGCTCGAGAGACAACTCCACGCATCTCTCTTCAGTCACAGGTGTTCCCTGTTCGGGGAAGTCCGAGAAATACCTTCCCTGACCTTTGGGAGGCAGCCTCTGTCCCTGGGAATTCCTGCAAACACCCCTAGCATCCCTGGCAGAGAGACATTAGGAAAACCCTCAGGGGAGACGAGCTTAGGCATTCCGTTAGAATCCACGCGCTGCCGACCGTTGGTGGAACCTCCCCACGCTCAGGATTCCGGAACCATTGTCAGTGCGTGGGGGAGCTCGAGAGACAACTCCACGAAGCTCTCTTCAGTCACAGGAGTTCCCTGTTCGGGGAAGTCCGAGAAATACTTTCCCTGACCTTGGGGAGGCAGCCTCTGTCCCTGGGAATTCCTGCAAACCATCCTAGCATTCCCTGGCACAGAGACATTAGGAAAACCCTCAGGGGAGACGAGCTTAGGCATTCCGTTAGAACCCACGCGCTGCCGACCGTTGGTGGAACCTCCCCACGCTCAGGATTCCGCAACCATTGTCAGTGCGTGGGGGAGCTCGAGAGACAACTCCACGCAGCTCTCTTCAGTCAAAGGTGTTCCCTGTTCGGGGAAGTCCAAGAAATACCTTCCCTGACCTTGGGGAGGCAGCCTCTGCCTCTGGGAATTCCTGCAAACACCCCTAGCATTCCCTGGCACAGAGACATTAGGAATACCCTCAGGGGAGACGAGCTTAGGCATTCCGTTAGAACCCATGCGCTGCCGACCGTTGGTGGAACCTCCCCACGCTCAGGATTCCGGAACCATTGTCAGTGCGTGGGGGAGCTCGAGAGACAACTCCACGCAGCTCTCTTCAGTCACAGGTGTTCCCTGTTTGGGGAAGTCCGAGAAATACCTTCCCTGACCTTGGGGAGGCAGCCTCTGTCCCTGGGACTTCCTGCAAACACCCCTAGCATTCCCTGGCACAGAGACATTAGGAAAACCCTCAGGGGAGACGAGCTTAGCATTCCGTTAGAACCCACGCGCTGCCGACCGTTGGTGGAACCTCCCCACGCTCAGGATTCCGGAACCATTGTCAGTGCGTGAGGGATCTCGAGAGACAACTCCACGCAGCTCTCTTCAGTCACAGGTGTTCCCTGTTAGGGGAAGTCAGAGAAAAACCTTCCCTGACCTTGGGGAGGCAGCCTCTGTCCCTGGGACTTGCTACAAGCCCCCCTAGCATTCCCTGGCACAGAGAAATTAGGAAAACCCTCAGGGGAGACGAGCTTAGGCATTCCGTTAGAACCCACGGGCTGCCGAACGTTGGTGGAACCTCCCCAAGCTCAGGATTCCGGAACCATTGTCAGTGCGTGGGGGAGCTCGAGAGACAACTCCACGCAGCTCTCTTCAGTCACAGGTGTTCCCTGTTAGGGGAAGTCAGAGAAATACCTTCCCTGACCATGGGGAGGCAGCCTCTGTCCATGGGACTTCCTGCAAACACCCCTAGCATTCCCTGGCACAGAGACATTAGGAAAACCCTCAGGGGAGACGAGCTTAGGCATTCCGTTAGAACCCACGCGCTGCCGACCGTTGGTGGAACCTCCCCACGCTCAGGATTCCGGAACCATTGTCAGTGCGTGGGGGAGCTCGAGAGACAACTCCACGCAGCTCTCTTCAGTCACAGGTGTTCCCTGTTCGGGGAAGTCCGAGAAATAACTTCCCTGACCTTGGGGAGGCAGCCTCTGTCCCTGGGACTTCCTGCAAACACCCCTAGCATTCCCTGGCACAGAGACATTAGGAAAACCCTCAGGGGAGACGAGCTTAGGCATTCCGTTAGAACCCACGCGCTGCCGACCGTTGGTGGAACCTCCCCACGCTCAGGATTCCGGAACCATTGTCAGTGCGTGGGGGAGCTCGAGAGACAACTCCACGCAGCTCTCTTCAGTCACAGGTGTTCCCTGTTCGGGGAAGTCCGAGAAATAACTTCCCTGAACTTAGGGAGGCAGCCTCTGTCCCTGGGACATCCTGCAAACCCCCCTAGCATTCCGTGGCACAGAGACATTAGGAAAATCCTCAGGGGAGACGAGCTTAGGCATTCCGTTAGAACCCACGCGCTGCCGACCGTTGGTGGAACCTCCCCACGCTCAGGACTCCGGAACCATTGTCAGTGCGTGGTGGAGCTCGAGAGAAAACTCCACGCAGCTCTCTTCAGTCACAGGTGTTCCCTGTTAGGGGAAGTCCGAGAAATACCTTCACTGAACTTGGGGAGGCAGCCTCTGTCCTTGGGACTTCCTGCAAACACCCCTAGCATTCCTTGGCACAGAGACATTAGGAAAACCCTCAGGGGAGACGAGCTTAGCATTCCGTTAGAACCCACGCGCTGCCGACCGTTGGTGGAACCTCCCCACGCTAAGGATTCCGGAACCATTGTCAGTGCGTGAGGGAGCTCGAGAGACAACTCCACGCAGCTCTCTTCAGTCACAGGTGTTCCCTGTTTGGGGAAGTCAGAGAAAAACCTTCCCTGAACTTGGGGAGGCAGCCTCTGTCCCTGGGACTTGCTACAAGCCCCCCTAGCATTCCCTGGCACAGAGAAATTAGGAAAACCCTCAGGGGAGACGAGCTTAGGCATTCCGTTAGAACCCACGGGCTGCCGAACGTTGGTGGAACCTCCCCAAGCTCAGGATTCCGGAACCATTGTCAGTGCGTGGGGGAGCTCGAGAGACAACTCCACGCAGCTCTCTTCAGTCACAGGTGTTCCCTGTTAGGGGAAGTCAGAGAAATACCTTCCCTGACCATGGGGAGGCAGCCTCTGCCCTGGGATTTCCTGCAAACACCCCTAGCATTCCCTGGCACAGAGACATTAGGAAAACCCTCAGGGGAGACGAGCTTAGGCATTCCGTTAGAACCCACGCGCTGCCGACCGTTGGTGGAACCTCCCCACGCTCAGGATTCCGGAACCATTGTCAGTGCGTGGGGGAGCTCGAGAGACAACTCCACGCAGCTCTCTTCAGTCACAGGTGTTCCCTGTTCGGGGAAGTCCGAGAAATACCTTCCCTGACCTTGGGGAGGCAGCCTCTGTCCCTGGGACTTCCTGCAAACACCCCTAGCATTCCCTGGCACAGAGACATTAGGAAAACCCTCAGGGGAGACGAGCTTAGGCATTCCGTTAGAACCCACGCGCTGCCGACCGTTGGTGGAACCTCCCCACGCTCAGGATTCCGGAACCATTGTCAGTGCGTGGGGGAGCTCGAGAGACAACTCCACGCAGCTCTCTTCAGTCACAGGTGTTCCCTGTTCGGGGAAGTCCGAGAAATAACTTCCCTGAACTTGGGGAGGCAGCCTCTGTCCCTGGGACATCCTGCAAACCCCCCTAGCATTCCGTGGCACAGAGACATTAGGAAAATCCTCAGGGGAGACGAGCTTAGGCATTCCGTTAGAACCCACGCGCTGCCGACCTTTGGTGGAACCTCCCCACGCTCAGGATTCCGGAATCATTGTCAGTGCGTGGTGGAGCTCGATAGAAAACTCCACGCAGCTCTCTTCAGTCACAGGTGTTCCCTGTTAGGGGAAGTCCGAGAAATACCTTCCCTGACCTTGGGGAGGCAGCCTCTGTCCATGGGACTTCCTGCAAACCCCGCAAGCATTCCCTGGCACAGAGACATTAGGAAAACCCTCAGGGGAGACGAGCTTAGGCATTCCGTTAGAACCCACGCGCTGCCGACCGTTGGTGGAACCTCCCCACGCTCAGGATTCCGGAACCATTGTCAGTGCGTGGGGGAGCTCGAGAGACAACTCCACGCAGCTCTCTTCAGTCACAGGTGTTCCCTGTTCGGGGAAGTCCGAGAAATACATTCCCTGACCTTGGGGAGTCAGCCTCTGTCCCTGGGAATTCCTGCAAACACCCCTAGCATCCCTGGCAGAGAGACATTAGGAAAACCCTCAGGGGAGACGAGCTTAGGCATTCCGTTAGAACCCACGCGCTGCCGACCGTTGGTGGAACCTCCCCACGCTCAGGATTCCGGAACCATTGTCAGTGCGTGGTGGAGCTCGAGAGAAAACTCCACGCAGCTCTCTTCAGTCACAGGTGTTCCATGTTCGGGGAAGTCCGAGAAATACCTTTCTGACCTTGGGGAGGCCGCCTCTGTCCCTGGGACTTCCTGCAAACACCCCTAGCATTCCCTGGCACAGAGACATTAGGAAAACCCTCAGGGGAGACGATCTTAGCATTCCGTTAGAACCCACGCGCTGCCGACCGTTGGTGGAACCTCCCCACGCTCAGGATTCCGGAACCATTGTCAGTGCGTGGGGGAGCTCGAGAGAAAACTCCACGCAGCTCTCTTCCGTCACAGGTTTTCCCTGTTCGGGGAAGTCCGAGAAATAACTTCCCTGAAGTTGGGGAGGCAGCCTCTGTCCCTGGGACTTCCTGTAAACACCCCTAGCATTCCCTGGCACAGAGACATTAGGAAAACCCTCAGGGGAGACGAGCTTAGCATTCCGTTAGAACCCACGTGCTGCCGACCGTTGGTGGAACCTCCCCACGCTCAGGATTCCGGAACCATTGTCAGTGCGTGAGGGAGCTCGAGAGACAACTCCACGCAGCTCTCTTCAGTCACAGGTGTTCCCTGTTTGGGGAAGTCAGAGAAAAACTTTCCCTGACCTTGGGGAGGCAGCCTCTGTCCCTGGGACTTGCTACAAGCCCCCCTAGCATTCCCTGGCACAGAGAAATTAGGAAAACCCTCAGGGGAGACGAGCTTAGGCATTCCGTTAGAACCCACGGGCTGCCGAACGTTGGTGGAACCTCCCCAAGCTCAGGATTCCGGAACCATTGTCAGTGCGTGGGGGAGCTCGAGAGACAACTCCACGCAGCTCTCTTCAGTCACAGGTGTTCCCTGTTAGGGGAAGTCAGAGAAATACCTTCCCTGACCATGGGGAGGCAGCCTCTGCCCTGGGATTTCCTGCAAACACCCCTAGCATTCCCTGGCACAGAGACATTAGGAAAACCCTCAGGGGAGACGAGCTTAGGCATTCCGTTAGAACCCACGCGCTGCCGACCGTTGGTGGAACCTCCCCACGCTCAGGATTCCGGAACCATTGTCAGTGCGTGGGGCAGCTCGAGAGACAACTCCACGCAGCTCTCTTCAGTCACAGGTGTTCCCTGTTCTGGGAAGTCCGAGAAATACCTTCCCTGACCTTGGGGAGGCAGCCTCTGTCCCTGGGACTTCCTGCAAACACCCCTAGCATTCCCTGGCACAGAGACATTAGGAAAACCCTCAGGGGAGACGAGCTTAGGCATTCCGTTAGAACCCACGCGCTGCCGACCGTTGGTGGAACCTCCCCACGCTCAGGATTCCGGAACCATTGTCAGTGCGTGGGGGAGCTCGAGAGACAACTCCACGCAGCTCTCTTCAGTCACAGGTGTTCCCTGTTCGGGGAAGTCCGAGAAATAACTTCCCTGAACTTGGGGAGGCAGCCTCTGTCCCTGGGACATCCTGCAAACCCCCCTAGCATTCCCTGGCACAGAGACATTAGGAAAACCCTCAGGGGAGACGAGCTTAGGCATTCCGTTAGAACCCACGCGCTGCCGACCGTTGGTGGAACCTCCCCACGCTCAGGATTCCGGAACCATTGTCAGTGCGTGGTGGAGCTCGAGAGAAAACTCCACGCAGCTCTCTTCAGTCACAGGTGTTCCCTGTTAGGGGAAGTCCGAGAAATACCTTCCCTGACCTTGGGGAGGCAGCCTCTGTCCATGGGACTTCCTGCAAACCCCGCTAGCATTCCCTGGCACAGAGACATTAGGAAAACCCTCAGGGGAGACGAGCTTAGGCATTCCGTTAGAACCCACGCGCTGCCGACCGTTGGTGGAACCTCCCCACGCTCAGGATTCCGGAACCATTGTCAGTGCGTGGGGGAGCTCGAGAGACAACTCCACGCATCTCTCTTCAATCACAGGTGTTCCCTGTTCGGGGAAGTCCGAGAAATACCTTCCCTGACCTTGGGGAGGCAGCCTCTGTCCCTGGGAATTCCTGCAAACACCCCTAGCATCCCTGGCAGAGAGACATTAGGAAAACCCTCAGGGGAGACGAGCTTAGGCATTCCGTTAGAATCCACGCGCTGCCGACCGTTGGTGGAACCTCCCCACGCTCAGGATTCCGGAACCATTGTCAGTGCGTGGGGGAGCTCGAGAGACAACTCCACGCAGCTCTCTTCAGTCACAGGAGTTCCCTGTTCGGGGAAGTCCGAGAAATACATTCCCTGACCTTGGGGAGGCAGCCTCTGTCCCTGGGACTTACTGCAAACCATCCTAGCATTCCCTGGCACAGAGACATTAGGAAAACCCTCAGGGGAGACGAGCTTAGGCATTCCGTTAGAACCCACGTTCTGCCGACCGTTGGTGGAACCTCCCCACGCTCAGGATTCCGGAACCATTGTCAGTGCGTGGTGGAGTTCGAGAGAAAACTCCACGCAGCTCTCTTCAGTCACAGGTGTTCCATGTTCGGGGAAGTCCGAGAAAAACCTTTCTGACCTTGGGGAGGCCGCCTCTGTCCCTGGGATTTCCTGCAAACACCCCTAGCATTCCCTGGCACAGAGACATTAGGAAAACCCTCAGGGGAGACGAGCTTAGCATTCCGTTAGAACCCACGCGCTGCCGACCGTTGGTGGAACCTCCCCACGCTCAGGATTTCGGAACCGTTGTCAGTGCGTGGGGGAGCTCGAGAGACAACTCCACGAAGCTCTCTTCAGCCACAGGTGTTCCCTGTTCGGGGAAGTCCGAGAAATACCTTCCCTGACCTTGGGGAGGCAGCCTCTGTCCCTGGGACTTCCTGCAAACCCCCCTAGCATTCCCTGGCACAGAGATATTAGGAAAATCCTCAGGGGAGACGAGCTTAGGCATTCCATTAGAACCCACGCGCTGCCGACCGTTGGTGGAACCTCCCCACGCTCAGGATTCCGGAACCGTTGTCATTGAGTGGGGGCGCTCGAGATAAAACCCCACGTAGCTCTCTTCAGTCACAGGTGTTCCCTGCACGGGGAAGTCCGAGAAATACCATCCCTGACCTTGGGGAGGCTGCCTTTGTCACTGGGATTTCCTGCAACTCCCCCTAGCATTCCCTGGCACAGAGACATGAGGAAAACCCTCAGGGGAGACGAGCACAGGCTTTCTGTTAGAACACATGCGCTGCCGACCTTTGGTGGAACCTCCCCATGCTCAGGATTCCGGAAACATTGTCATTGAGTGGGGGAGCTCGAGAGACAACTCCACGCAGCTCTCTTCAGTCACAGGTATTCCCTGCTCAGGGAAGTCCGAGAAATACCTTCCCTGACCTTGGGGAGGCAGCCTCTGTCACTGGGATTTCCTGCAATCCCCCCTAGCATTCCCTGGCACAGAGACATGAGGAAAACCCTCAGGGGAGACGAGCACAGGCATTCCGTTAGAACCCACACGCTGCCGACCGTTGGTGGAACCTCCCCACGCTCAGGATTCCGGAACCATTGTCATTGAGTGGGGGAGCTCGAGAGACAACTCCACGCAGCTCTCTTCAGTCACAGGTGTTCCCTGCTAGGGGAAGTCCGAGAAATACATTCCCTGACCTTGGGGAGGAATCTTCTGTCACTGGGATTTCCTGCAACCCCCACTAGCATTCCCGGGCACAGAGACATGAGGAAAACCCTCAGGGGAGACGAGCACAGGCATTCCGTTAGAACCCACGCGCTGCCGACCGTTGGTGGAACCTCCCCACGCTCAGGATTCCGGAACCATTGTCATTGATTCGGGGAGCTCGAGAGAAAACTCCACGCAGCTCTCTTCAGTCATAGGTTTTCTGTGCTCGGGGAAGTACGAGAAATATCTTCCCTGAGCTTGGGGAGGCAGCCTCTGTCACTGGGATTTCCTGCAACCCCCCCTAGCATTCCCTGGCAGAGAGACGTGAGGAAAACGCTCAGGGGAGACGAGCACAGGCATTCCGTTAGAACCCACGCGCTGGCGAACGTTGGTGGAACCTCCCCACGCTCAGGATTCCGGAACCATTGTCAGTGCGTGGGGGAGCTCGAGAGACAACTCCACGCAGCTCTCTTCAGTCACAGGTGTTCCCTGTTCGGGGAAGTCCGAGAAATATCTTCCCTGACCTTGGGGAGGCAGCCTCTGTCACTGGGATTTCCTGCAAACCCCCTAGCATTCCCTGGCACAGAGCCATGATGAAAACCCTCAGGGGAGATGAGCACAGGCATTCCGTTAGAACCCACGCGCTGCCGACCTTTGGTGGAACCTCCCCACCCTCAGGACTCCGGAACCATTGTCATTGCGTCGGGGAGCTCGAGAGAAAACTCCACGCAGCTCTCTTCAGTCATAGGTTTTCTGTGCTCGGGGAAGTACGAGAAATATCTTCCCTGAGCTTGGGGAGGCAGCGTCTGTCACTGGGATTTCCTGCAAACCCCCTAGCATTCCCTGGCAGAGAGACGTAAGAAAAACACTCAGGGGAGACGAGCACAGGCATTCCGTTAGAACCCACGCGCTGCCGAACGTTGGTGGAACCTCCCCACGCTCAGGATTCTGGAACCATTGTCATTGAGTGGGGGAGCTCGAGAGACAACTCCACGCAGCTCTCTTCAGTCACAGGTGTTCCCTGTTCGGGGAAGTCCGAGAAATATCTTCCCTGACCTTGGGGAGGCAGCCTCTGTCACTGGGATTTCCTGCAAACCCCCTAGCATTCCCTGGCACAGAGTCATGAGGAAAACCCTCAGGGGAGACGAGCACATGCATTCCATTAGAACCCACCTGCTGCCGACCGGTGGTGGAACCTCCCCACGCTCAGGATTCCGGAAGCATTGTCATTGAGTTGGGGAGCTCGAGAGAAAACTCCACGCAGCTCTCTTCAGTCACAGGTTTTCCCTGCTCGGGGAAGTGCGAGAAATACCTTCCCTGAACTTGGGGATGCAGCCTCTGTCACTGGGATTTCCTGCAACACCCCCTAGCATTCCCTGGCATAGAGACATGAGGAAAACCCTCAGGGGAGACGAGCACAGGCATTTCGTTAGAACCCACGCGCTGCCGACCGTTTGTGGAACCTCCCCACGCTCAGGATTCCGGAACATTTTTCATTGAGTGGGGGCCCTCGAGAGACAACTCCACGCAGCTCTCTTCAGTCACAGGTGTTCCCTGCTCGGGGAAGTCCGAGAAATACATTCCCTGACCTTGGGGAGGAAGCTTCTGTCACTGGGATTTCCTGCAACCCCCACTAGCATTCCCGGGCACAGAGACATGAGGAAAACACTCAGGGGAGACGAGCACAGGCATTCCGTTAGAACCCACGCGCTGTCGACCGTTGGTGGAACCTCCCCACGCTCAGGATTCCGGAACCATTGTCATTGAGTCAGGGAGCTCGAGAGAAAACTCCACGCAGCTCACTTCAGTCACAGGTGTTCCCTGTTCGGGGACGTCCGGGAAATATCTTCCCTGACCTTGGGGAGGCAGCCTCTGTCACTGGGATTTCCTGCAAACCCCCTAGCATTCCCTGGCACAGAGTCATGAGGAAAACCCTCAGGGGAGACGAGCACAAGCATTCCATTAGAACCCACCTGCTGCCGACCGGTGGTGGAACCTCCCCACGCTCAGGATTCCGGAACCATTGTCATTGAGTTGGGGAGATCGAGAGACAACTCCACGCAGCTCTCTTCAGTCACAGGTTTTCCCTGCTCGGGGAAGTCCGAGAAATAGCTTCCCTGAACTTGGGGAGGCTGCCTCTGTCACTGGGATTTCCTGCAACCCCCCTAGCATTCCCTGGCATAGAGACATGAGGAAAACCCTCAGGGGAGAGGAGCACAGGCATTCCGTTAGAACCCACGCGCTGCCGACCGTTGGTGGAACCTCCCCACGCTCAGGATTCCGGAACATTTTTCATTGAGTGGGGGCCCTCGAGAGACAACTCCACGCAGCTCTCTTCAGTCACAGGTGTTCCCTGCTCGGGGAAGTCCGAGAAATACATTCCCTGACCTTGGGGAGGAAGCTTGTGTCACTGGGATTTCCTGCAACCCCCACTAGCATTCCCGGGCACAGAGACATGAGGAAAACCCTGAGGGGAGACGAGCACAGGCATTCCGTTAGAACCCACGCGCTGCCGACCGTTGGTGGAACCTCCCCACGCTCAGGATTCCGGAACCATTGTCATTGAGTTGGGGAGCTCGAGAGACAACTCCACGAAGCTCTCTTCAGTCACAGGTGTTCCCTGCTCGGGGAAGTCCGAGAAATATCTTCCCTGACCTTGGGGATGCAGCCTCTGTTACTGGGATTTCCTGCAACCCCCCCTAGCATTCCCTGGCACAGGGACATGAGGAAAACCCTCAGGGGAGACGAGCACAGGCATTCCGTTAGAAACCACACGCTGCCGACCGTTGGTGGAACCTCCCCACGCTCAGGATTCCGGAACCATTGTCATTGAGTGGGGGAGCTCGAGAGACAACTCCACGCAGCTCTCTTCAGTCACAGGTGTTCCCTGTTCGGGGAAGTCCGAGAAATACATTCCCTGACCTTGGGGAGGAAGCTTCTGTCACTGGGATTTCCTGCAACCCCCACTAGCATTCCCGGGCACAGAGACATGAGGAAAACCCTCAGGGGAGACGAGCACAGGCATTCCGTTAGAACCCACGCGCTGCCGACCGATGGTGGAACCTCCCCACGCTCAGGATTCCGGAACCATTGTCATTGAGTGGGGGAGCTCGAGAGACAACTCCACGCAGCTCTCTTCAGTCACAGGTTTTCCCTGCTCGGGGAAGTCCGAGAAATATCTTCCCTGACCTTGGGGATGCAGCCTCTGTTACTGGGATTTCCTGCAACCCCCCCTAGCATTCCCTGGCACAGGGACATGAGGAAAACCCTCAGGGGAAACGAGCACAGGCATTCCGTTAGAAACCACACGCTGCCGACCGTTGGTGGAACCTCCCCACGCTCAGGATTCCGGAACCATTGTCATTGAGTGGGGGAGCTCGAGAGACAACTCCACGCAGCTCTCTTCAGTCACAGGTGTTCCCTGTTCGGGGAAGTCCGAGAAATATCTTCCCTGACCTTGGGGAGGCAGCCTCTGTCACTGGGATTTCCTGCAAACCCCCTAGCATTCCCTGGCACAGAGTCGTGAGGAAAACCCTTAGGGGAGACGAGCACAAGCATTCCATTAGAACCCACCTGCTGCCGACCGGTGGTGGAACCTCCCCACGCTCATGATTCTGGAACAATTGTCATTGAGTTGGGGAGCTCGAGAGACAACTCCACGCAGCTCTCTTCATTCACAGGTGTTCTCTGCTCGGGGAAGTCCGAGAAATACCTTCCCTGACCTTGGGGAGGCAGCCTCTGTCACTGGGATTTTCTGCAACCCCCCTTAGCATTCCCTGGCACAGAGACATGAGGAAAACCCTCAGGGGAGACGAGCACAGGCATTCCGTTAGAACCCACGCGCTGCCGACCGATGGTGGAACCTCCCCACGCTCAGGATTCCGGAACCATTGTCATTGAGTGGGGGAGCTCGAGAGACAACTCCACGCAGCTCTCTTCAGTCATAGGTGTTCTCTGCTCGGGGAAGTACGAGAAATACCTTCCCTGACCTTGGGGAGGCAGTCTCTGTCACTGGGATTTCCTGCAACCCCCCCTAGCATTCCCTGGCACAGAGACATGAGGAAAACCCTCAGGGTAGACGAGCACAGGTTTTCCGTTTGAACCCACGCGCTGCCGACCGTTGGTGGAACCTCCCCACGCTCAGGATTCCGGAACCATTGTCATTGAGTGGGGGAGCTCGAGAGACAACTCCACGAAGCTCTCTTCAGTCACAGGTGTTCCCTGCTCGGGGAAGTCCGAGAAATACATTCCCTGACCTTGGGGAGGCAGCCTCTGTCACTGGGATTTCCTGCAACCCCCCCTAGCATTCTCTGGCACAGAGCCATGAGGAAAACCCTCAGGGGAGATGAGCACATGCATTCCGTTAGAACCCACGCGCTGCCGACCTTTGGTGGAACCTCCCCACCCTCTAGACTCCGGAAACATTGTCATTGTGTCGGTGAGCTCGAGAGAAAACTCCACGCAGCTCTCTTCAGTCATAGGTTTTCTGTGCTCGGGGAAGTACGAGAAATATCTTCCCTGAGCTTGGGGAGGCAGCCTCTGTCACTGGGATTTCCTGCGACCCCCCCTAGCATTCCCTGGCAGAGAGACGTGAGGAAAACGCTCAGTGGAGACGAGCACAGGCATTACGTTAGAACCCACGCGCTGCCGAACGTTGGTGGAACCTCCCCACGCTCAGGATTCCGGAACCATTGTCATTGAGTGGTGGAGCTCGAGAGACAACTCCACGCAGCTCTCTTCAGTCACAGGTGTTCCCTGTTCGGGGAAGTCCGAGAAATATCTTCCCTGACCTTGGGGAGGCAGCCTCTGTCACTGGGATTTCCTGCAAACCCCCTAGCATTCCCTGACACAGAGTCATGAGGGAAAACCTCAGGGGAGACGAGCACAAGCATTCCATTAGAACCCACCTGCTGCCGACCGGTGGTGGAACCTCCCCACGCTCAGGATTCCGGAACCATTGTCATTGAGTTGGGGAGCTCGAGAGACAACTCTACGCAGCTCTCTTAAGTCACAGGTTTTCCCTGCTCGGGGAAGTCCGAGAAATACCTTCCCTGAACTTGGGGCGGCAGCCTCTGTCACTGGGATTTCCTGCAACCCCCCCTAGAATTCCCTGGCATAGAGACATGTGGAAAATCCTCAGGGGAGACGAGCACAGGCATTCCGTTAGAACCCACGCGCTGCCGTCCGTTGGTGGAACCTCCCCACGCTCAGAATTCCGGAACATTTGTCATTGAGTGGGGTCCCTCGAGAGACAACTCCACACAGCTCTCTTCAGTCACAGGTGTTCCCTGCTCGGGGAAGTCCGAGAAATACATTCCCTGACCTTGGGGAGGAAGCTTCTGTCACTGGGATTTCCTGCAACCCCCACTAGCATTCCCGGGCACAGAGACATGAGGAAAATCCTCAGGGGAGACGAGCACAGGCATTCCGTTAGAACCCACACTCTGCCGACCGTTGGTGGAACCTCCCCACGCTCAGGATTCCGGAACCATTGTCATTGAGTGGGGGAGCTCGAGAGACAACTCCACGCAGCTCTCTTCAGTCACAGGTATTCCCTGCTCGGGGAAGTCTGAGAAATACCTTCCCAGAACTTGGGGTGGCAGCCTCTGTCACTGGGATTTCCTGCAACTCGCCCTAGCAT
This sequence comes from Vicugna pacos, assembly GCF_048564905.1. Lineage (NCBI taxonomy): Eukaryota > Metazoa > Chordata > Mammalia > Artiodactyla > Camelidae > Vicugna > Vicugna pacos. Next base: position 56,463,802 of record NW_027328721.1, read on the forward strand.
TCCCTGGCACAGAGACATGAGGAAAACCCTCAGGGGAGACGCGCACAGGCTTTCTGTCAGAAACCACGCGCTGCCAACCGTTGGTGGAACCTCCCCAAGCTCAGGATTCTGGAACCATTGTCATTGAGTGGGGGAGCTCGAGAGACACCTCCACGCAGCTCTCTTCAGTCACAGGTGTTCCCTGCACGGGGAAGTCCGAGAAATATCTTCCCTGAACTTTGGGAGGCAGCATCTGTCACTGGGATTTCCTGCAACCCCCCCTAGCATTCCCTGGCACAGAGACATGAGGAAAACCCTCAGGGGAGACGAGCACAGGCATTCCGTTAGAACCCACGCGCTGCCGACAATTGCTGGAACCTCCCCACACTCAAGATTCCGGAAACATTGTCATTGAGTGGGGGAGCTCGAGAGACAACTCCACGCAGCTCTCTTCAGTCACAGGTGTTCCCTGTTCGGGGAAGTCCGAGAAATACCTTCCCGGACCTTGGGGAGGCATCCTCTGACACTGTTATTTCCTGCAACCCCCCCTAGCATTACCTGGCACAGAGACATGAGGAAAACACTCAGGGGAGAATAGCACATGCATTCGGTTAAAACCCACGCGCTGCCGACCGTTGGTGGAACCTCCCCACGCTCAGGATTCCGGAACCATTGTCATTGAGTGGGGGAGCTCGAGAGACAACTCCACGCAGCTCTCTTCAGTCACAGGTGTTCCCTGCTCTGGGAAGTCCGAGAAATACCTTCCCTGACCTTGGGGAGGCAGCCTCTGTCACTGGGATTTCCTGCAACCGCCCCTAGCATTCCCTGGCACAGAGATATGGGGAAAACCCTCAGGGGAGACGAGCACAGGCAATCCGTTAGAAACCACGAGCTGCCGACCGTTGGTGGAACCTCCCCACGTTCAGGATTCCGGAACCATTGTCATTGAGTGGGGGGTCTCGAGAGACAACTCCACGCAACTCTCTTCATTCACAGTTGTTCTCTGCTCGGGGAAGTCCGAGAAATAACTTCCCTGACCTTGGGGAGGCAGCCTCTGTCACTGGGATTTCCTGCAACAACCCCTAGCATTCCCTCCCATAGAGACATGAGGAAAACACTCAGGGGAGACGAGCACAGGCATTCCGTTAGACCCACGCGCTCCCGACCGTTGGTGGAACCTCCCCACGCTCAGGATTCCGGAACCATTTTCATTGAGTGGGGGCGCTCGAGAGACAACTCCACGCAGCTCTCTTCAGTCACAGGTGTTCCCTGCTCGGGGAAGTCCGAGAAATACCTTCCCTGACCTTGGGGAGGCAGCCTCTGTCACTGGGAATTCCTCAACCCCCCCTAGCTTTCCCTGTCACAGAGATATGACGAAAACTCTCAGGGGAGATGAGCACAGGCATTCCGTTAGAACCCACGCGCTGCTGACCGTTGGTGGAACCTCCCCACGCTCAAGATTCAGGAACCATTGTCATTGAGTGGGGGAGCTCGAGAGACAACTCCACGCAGCTCTCTTCATTCACAGGTGTTCTCTGCTTGGGGAAGTCCGAGAAATACCTTCCCTGACTTTTGATTAGGCATCCTCTGTCACTGGGATTTCCTGCAATCCCCCATAGCATTTCCTGGCACAAAGACATGAGGAAAACACTCAGGGGAGACGAGCACAGGCTTTCCGTTAGAACCCACGCGCTGACGACCGTTGGTGGAACCTCCCCACGCTCAGGATTCCGGAACCATTGTCATTGAGTGGGGGATCTCGAGAGACACCTCCACGCAGCTCTCTTCAGTCACAGGTGTTCCCTGCACGGGGAAGTCCGAGAAATAACTTCCCTGACCTTGGGGAGGCAGCCTCTGTCACTGGGATTTCCTGCAACCCCCCCTAGCATTCCCTGGCAGAGAGACGTGAGGAAAACCCTCAGGGGAGACGAGCACAGTCTTTCCGTTAGAACCCACGCGCTGCCGACCGTAGGTGGAACCTCCCCACGCTCAGGATTCCGGAAACATTGTCAGTGCGCGGGGGAGCTCGAGAGACAACTCCACGCAGCTCTCTTCAGTCACAGGTGTTCCCTGTTCGGGGAAGTCCGAGAAAAATCTTCCCTGACCTTGGCGAGGCATCCTCTGTCACTGGGACTTCCTGCAAACACCCCTAGCATTCCCTGGCACAGAGACATTAGGAAAACCCTCAGGGGAGTCGAGCTTAGGCATTCCGTTAGAACCCACGCGCTGCCGACCGTTGGTGGAACCTCCCCACGCTCAGGATTCCGGAACCAATGTCAGTGCGTGGGGGTGCTCGAGAGAAAACTCCACGCAGCTCTCTTCAGTCACAGGTTTTCCCTGTTCGGGGAAGTCCAAGAAATAACTTCCCTGACCTTCGGTAGGCAGCCTCTGTCCCTGGGACTTCCTGCAAACCCCCCTAGCATTCCCTGGCACAGAGACATTAGGAAAACCCTCATGGGTGACGAGCTTAGGCATTCCGTTAGAACCCACGCGCTGCCGACCGTTGGTGGAACCTCCCCACGCTCAGGATTCCGGAACCATTGTCACTGCGTGGGGGAGCTCGGGAGACAACTCCACGCAGCTCTCTTCAGTCACAGGTTTTCCCTGTTCGGGGAAGTCCAAGAAATAACTTCCCTGACCTTCGGGAGGCAGCCTCTGTCCCTGGGACTTCCTGCAAACCCCCCTAGCATTCCCTGGCACAGAGACATTAGGAAAACCCTCATGGGTGACGAGCTTAGGCATTCCGTTAGAACATACGCGCTGCCGACCGTTGGTGGAACCTCCCCACGCTCAGGATTCCGGAACCATTGTCACTGCGTGGGGGAGCTCGGGAGACAACTCCACGCAGCTCTTTTCAGTCACACGTGTTCCATGTTCGGGGAAGTTCGAGAAATACCTTCCCTGACCTTGGGGATGCAGCCTCTGACACTGGGATTTCCTGCAAAACCCCCTAGCATTCTCTGTCACAGAGAATTTAGGAAAATCCTCAGGGGAGACGAGCTTAGGCATTCCGTTAGAACCCACGCGCTGCCGACCTTTGGTGGAACCTCCCCATGCTCAGGATTCCGGAAACATTGTCAGTGCGTGGGGGAGTTCGAGAGACAACTCCACGCAGCTCTCTTCAGTCACAGGTGTTCCCTGTTCGGGGAAGTCCGAGAAATATTTTCCCTGACCTTGGGGAGGCAGCCTCTGTCACTGGGATTTCCTGCAAAACCCCCTAGCCTTCCCTGGCACAGAGACATTAGGAAAAACCTCAGGGGAGACGAGCTTAGCCATTCCGTTAGAACCCACGCGCTGCCGACCGTTGGTGGAACTTCCGCACGCTCAGGATACCGGAACCATTGTCAGTGAGTGGGGGAGCTCGAGAGACAACTCCACGCAGCTCTCTTCAGTCACAGGTGTTCCCTGTTCGGGGATGCCCGAGAAATACATTCCCTGACCTTGGGGAGGCAGCCTCTGTCCCTGGGAATTCCTGCAAACTGCCCTAGCATTCCCTGGCACAGAGACATTAGGATAATCCTCAGGGAAGACGAGCTTTGGAATTCGGTTAGAACCCACGCGCTGCCGACCGTTGGTGGAACCTCCCCACGCTCAGGATTCCGGAACCATTGTCAGTGCGTGGGGGACCTCGATAGACAACTCCAGGCAGCTCTCTTCAGTCACACGTGTTCCATGTTCGGGGAAGTTCGATAAATACCTTCCCTGACCTTGGGGATGCAGCCTCTGTCACTGGGATTTCCTGCAAACCCCCCTAGCATTCCCTGGCACAGAGACATTAGGAAAACCCTCAGGGGAGACGAGCTTAGGCATTCCGTTAGAACCCACGCGCTGCCGACCGTTGGTGGAACCTCCCCACGATCACGATTCCGGAACCATTGTCTGTGCCTGGGGGAGCTCGAGAGACAACTCCACGCAGCTCTCTTCAGTCACAGGTGTTAACTGTACGGGGAAGTCCGAGAAAAACCTTCCCTGACCTTGGGGTTGCAGCCTCTATCCCTGGGAATTCCTGCAAACGCCCCTAGAATTCCCTGGCACAGAGACATTAGGAAAACCCTCAGGGGAGACGAGCTTAGGCATTCCGTTAGAACCCACACGCTGCCGACCGTTGGTGGAACCTCCCCACGCTCAGGATTCCGGAAACATTGTCAGTGCGTGGGGGAGCTCGAGAGACAACTCCACGCAGCTCTCTTCAGTCACAGGTGTTCCCTGTTCGGGGAAGTCCGAGAAATATCTTCCCTGACCTTGGGGAGGCAGCCTCTGTCCCTGGGACTTCCTGCAAACCCCCCTAGCATTCCCTGGCACAGAGACATTAGGAAAACACTAAGGGAAGACGAGCTAAGGCATTCCGTTAGAACCCACGCGCTGCCGACCGTTGGTGGAACCTCCCCAAGCTCAGGATTCCGGAAACATTGTCAGGGCGTGGGGGAGCTCGAGAGACAACTCCACGCAGCTCTCTTCAGTCACAGGTGTTCCCTGTTCGGGGAAGTCCGAGAAATACCTTCCCTGACCTTGGGGAGGCAGCCTCTGTCACTGGGACTTCCTGCAAACCCCCCAAGCATTCCCTGGCACAGAGACATTAGGAAAACCCTCAGTTGAGACGAACTTAGGCATTCCGTTAGAACCCACGCGCTGCCGACCGTTGGTGGAACCTCCCCACGCTCAGGATTCCGGAACCATTGTCAGTAAGTGGGGGAGTTCGAGAGACAACTCCACGCAGCTCTCTTCAGTCACAGGTGTTCCCTGTTCGGTTAAGTCCGAGAAATAACTTCCCTGACCTTGGGGAGGCAGCCTCTGTCCCAGGGAATTCCTGCAAATGCCCTAGCATTCCCTGGCACAGATACATTAGGAAAACACTCAGGGGAGACGAGCTTAGACATTCCGTTAGAACCCACGCGCTGCCGACCGTTGGTGGAACCTCCCCACGCTCAGGATTCCGGAACCATTGTCAGTGCTTGGGGGACAACGATAGACAACTCCACGCAGCTCTCTTTAGTCACAGGTGTTCCCTGTTCGGGGAAGCCCGAGAAATAACTTCCCTGACCTTGGGGAGGCAGCCTCTGTCACTGGGACTTCCTGCAAACTCCCCTAGCATTCTCTGGCACTGAGAATTTAGGAAAACCCTCAGGGGAGACGAGGTTTGTCATTCCGTTAGAACCCACGCGCTGCCGACCGTTGGTGGAACCTCCCCACGCTCAGGATTCCGGAACCATTGTCAGTGCGTGGGGGAGCTCGAGAGACAACTCCACGCAGCTCTCTTCAGTCACACGTGTTCCCTGTTCGGGGAAGCCCGAGAAATACCTTCCTTGACCTTGGGGAGGCAGCCTCTGTCCCTGGGAATTCCTGCAAACCCCCCTAGCATTCCCTGGCACAGAGACATTAGGAAAACACTCAGGGAAGACGAGCTAAGGCATTCCGTTAGAACCCACGCGCTGCCGACCGTTGGTGGAACCTCCCCAAGCTCAGGATTCCGGAAACATTGTCAGTGCGTGGGGGAGCTCGAGAGACAACTCCACGCAGCTCTCTTCAGTCACAGGTGTTCCCTGTTCGGGGAAGTCCGAGAAATACCTTCCCTGACCTTGGGGAGGCAGCCTCTGTCACTGGGACTTCCTGCAAACCCCCCAAGCATTCCCTGGCACAGAGACATTAGGAAAACCCTCAGTTGAGACGAACTTAGGCATTCCGTTAGAACCCACGCGCTGCCGACCGTTGGTGGAACCTCCCCACGCTCAGGATTCCGGAACCATTGTCAGTGCGTGGGGGAGCTCGAGAGACAACTCCACGCAGCTCTCTTCAGTCACAGGTGTTCCCTGATCGGTTAAGTCCGAGAAATACCTTCCCTGGCTTTGGGGAGGCAACCTCTGTTACTGGGAATTCCTGCAAACCCCCCTAGCATTCCCTGGCACAGAGACATTAGGAAAGGCCTCAGGGGAGACGAGCTTAGGCATTCCGTTAGAACCCACGCGCAGCCGACCGTTAGTAGAACCTCCCCACGTTCAGGATTCCGGAACCATTGTCAGTGCGTGGGGGAGCTCGAGAGACAACTCCACGCAGCATTCTTCAGTCACAGGTATTCCCTGTTCGGGGAAGTCCGAGAAAAACCTTCCCGGACCTTGGGGAGGCAGCCTCTGTCCCTGGGAATTCCTGCCAACCACCCTAGCATTCCCTGGCACAGAGACATTAGGAAAACCCTCAGGGGAGACGAGCTTAGGCATTCCGTTAGAACCCACGCGCTGCCGACCGTTGGTGGAACCTCCCCACGCTCAGGATTCTGGAAACATTGTCAGTGCGTGGGGGAGCTCGAGAGAAATCTCCACGCAGCTCTCTTCAGTCACAAGTGTTCCCTGTTCGGGGAAGTCCGAGAAATACCTTCCCTGACCTTGGGGAGGCAGCCTCTGTCACTGGGACTTCCTGCAAACCCCCCTAGCATTCCCTGGCACAGAGACATTAGGAAAACCCTCAGGGGAGACGAGCTTAGGCATTCCGTTAGAACCCACGCGCTGCCGACCGTTGGTGGAACCTCCCCACGATCACGATTCCGGAACCATTGTCTGTGCCTGGGGGAGCTCGAGAGACAACTCCACGCAGCTCTCTTCATTCACAGGTGTTCTCTGCTTGGGGAAGTCCGAGAAATACCTTCCCTGACTTTTGATTAGGCAGCCTCTGTCTCTGGGATTTCCTGCAATCCCCCATAGCATTTCCTGGCACAAAGACATGAGGAAAACACTCAGGGGAGACGAGCTTAGCCATTCCGTTAGAACCCACGCGCTGCCGACCGTTGGTGGAACTTCCGCACGCTCAGGATACCGGAACCATTGTCTGTGCCTGGGGGAGCTCGAGAGACAACTCCACGCAGCTCTCTTCAGTCACAGGTGTTCCCTGTTCGGGGAAGTCCGAGAAATACCTTCCCTGACCTTGGGGAGGCAGCCTCTGTCACTGGGACTTCCTGCAAACCCCCCTAGCATTCCCTGGCACAGAGACATTAGGAAAACCCTCAGGGGAGACGAGCACAGGCTTTCCGTTAGAACCCACGCGCTGCCGACCGTTGGTGGAACCTCCCCACGATCACGATTCCGGAACCATTGTCAGTGCGTGGGGGAGCTCGAGAGACAACTCCACGCAGCTCTCTTCAGTCACAGGTGTTCCCTGTTCGGGGAAGTCCGAGAAATACCTTCCCTGACCTTGGGGAGGCAGCCTCTGTCACTGGGACTTCCTGCAAACCCCCCTAGCATTCCCTGGCACAGAGACATTAGGAAAACCCTCAGGGGAGACGAGCACAGGCTTTCCGTTAGAACCCACGCGCTGCCGACCGTTGGTGGAACCTCCCCACGATCACGATTCCGGAACCATTGTCTGTGCCTGGGGGAGCTCGAGAGACAACTCCACGCAGCTCTCTTCATTCACAGGTGTTCTCTGCTTGGGGAAGTCCGAGAAATACCTTCCCTGACTTTTGATTAGGCAGCCTCTGTCACTGGGATTTCCTGCAAACCCCCATAGCATTTCCTGGCACAAAGACATGAGGAAAACACTCAGGGGAGACGAGCTTAGCCATTCCGTTAGAACCCACGCGCTGCCGACCGTTGGTGGAACTTCCGCACGCTCAGGATACCGGAACCATTGTCTGTGCCTGGGGGAGCTCGAGAGACAACTCCACGCAGCTCTCTTCAGTCACAGGTGTTCCCTGTTCGGGGAAGTCCGAGAAATACCTTCCCTGACCTTGGGGAGGCAGCCTCTGTCACTGGGACTTCCTGCAAACCCCCCTAGCATTCCCTGGCACAGAGACATTAGGAAAACCCTCAGGGGAGACGAGCTTAGGCATTCCGTTAGAACCCACGCGCTGCCGACCGTTGGTGGAACCTCCCCACGATCACGATTCCGGAACCATTGTCTGTGCCTGGGGGAGCTCGAGAGACAACTCCACGCAGCTCTCTTCATTCACAGGTGTTCTCTGCTTGGGGAAGTCCGAGAAATACCTTCCCTGACTTTTGATTAGGCATCCTCTGTCACTGGGTTTTCCTGCAATCCCCCATAGCATTTCCTGGCACAAAGACATGAGGAAAACACTCAGGGGAGACGAGCACAGGCTTTCCGTTAGAACCCACGCGCTGCCGACCGTTGGTGGAACCTCCCCACGATCACGATTCCGGAACCATTGTCTGTGCCTGGGGGAGCTCGAGAGACAACTCCACGCAGCTCTCTTCATTCACAGGTGTTCTCTGCTTGGGGAAGTCCGAGAAATACCTTCCCTGACTTTTGATTAGGCAGCCTCTGTCACTGGGACTTCCTGCAAACCCCCCTAGCATTTCCTGGCACAAAGACATGAGGAAAACACTCAGGGGAGACGAGCACAGGCTTTCCGTTAGAACCCACGCGCTGCCGACCGTTGGTGGAACCTCCCCACGATCACGATTCCGGAACCATTGTCTGTGCCTGGGGGAGCTCGAGAGACAACTCCACGCAGCTCTCTTCATTCACAGGTGTTCTCTGCTTGGGGAAGTCCGAGAAATACCTTCCCTGACTTTTGATTAGGCAGCCTCTGTCACTGGGACTTCCTGCAAACCCCCCTAGCATTCCCTGGCACAGAGACATTAGGAAAACCCTCAGGGGAGACGAGCTTAGGCATTCCGTTAGAACCCACGCGCTGCCGACCGTTGGTGGAACCTCCCCACGATCACGATTCCGGAACCATTGTCTGTGCCTGGGGGAGCTCGAGAGACAACTCCACGCAGCTCTCTTCATTCACAGGTGTTCTCTGCTTGGGGAAGTCCGAGAAATACCTTCCCTGACTTTTGATTAGGCAGCCTCTGTCACTGGGACTTCCTGCAAACCCCCCTAGCATTTCCTGGCACAAAGACATGAGGAAAACACTCAGGGGAGACGAGCACAGGCTTTCCGTTAGAACCCACGCGCTGCCGACCGTTGGTGGAACCTCCCCACGATCACGATTCCGGAACCATTGTCTGTGCCTGGGGGAGCTCGAGAGACAACTCCACGCAGCTCTCTTCATTCACAGGTGTTCTCTGCTTGGGGAAGTCCGAGAAATACCTTCCCTGACTTTTGATTAGGCAGCCTCTGTCACTGGGACTTCCTGCAAACCCCCCAAGCATTCCCTGGCACAGAGACATTAGGAAAACCCTCAGGGGAGACGAGCTTAGGCATTCCGTTAGAACCCACGCGCTGCCGACCGTTGGTGGAACTTCCGCACGATCACGATTCCGGAACCATTGTCTGTGCCTGGGGGAGCTCGAGAGACAACTCCACGCAGCTCTCTTCATTCACAGGTGTTCTCTGCTTGGGGAAGTCCGAGAAATACCTTCCCTGACTTTTGATTAGGCAGCCTCTGTCACTGGGACTTCCTGCAAACCCCCCTAGCATTCCCTGGCACAGAGACATTAGGAAAACCCTCAGGGGAGACGAGCTTAGGCATTCCGTTAGAACCCACGCGCTGCCGACCGTTGGTGGAACCTCCCCACGATCACGATTCCGGAACCATTGTCTGTGCCTGGGGGAGCTCGAGAGACAACTCCACGCAGCTCTCTTCATTCACAGGTGTTCTCTGCTTGGGGAAGTCCGAGAAATACCTTCCCTGACTTTTGATTAGGCAGCCTCTGTCACTGGGACTTCCTGCAAACCCCCATAGCATTTCCTGGCACAAAGACATGAGGAAAACACTCAGGGGAGACGAGCACAGGCTTTCCGTTAGAACCCACGCGCTGCCGACCGTTGGTGGAACCTCCCCACGATCACGATTCCGGAACCATTGTCTGTGCCTGGGGGAGCTCGAGAGACAACTCCACGCAGCTCTCTTCATTCACAGGTGTTCTCTGCTTGGGGAAGTCCGAGAAATACCTTCCCTGACTTTTGATTAGGCAGCCTCTGTCACTGGGACTTCCTGCAAACCCCCCTAGCATTTCCTGGCACAAAGACATGAGGAAAACCCTCAGGGGAGACGAGCTTAGGCATTCCGTTAGAACCCACGCGCTGCCGACCGTTGGTGGAACCTCCCCACGATCACGATTCCGGAACCATTGTCTGTGCCTGGGGGAGCTCGAGAGACAACTCCACGCAGCTCTCTTCATTCACAGGTGTTCTCTGCTTGGGGAAGTCCGAGAAATACCTTCCCTGACTTTTGATTAGGCAGCCTCTGTCACTGGGACTTCCTGCAAACCCCCCTAGCATTCCCTGGCACAGAGACATTAGGAAAACCCTCAGGGGAGACGAGCTTAGGCATTCCGTTAGAACCCACGCGCTGCCGACCGTTGGTGGAACTTCCGCACGATCACGATTCCGGAACCATTGTCTGTGCCTGGGGGAGCTCGAGAGACAACTCCACGCAGCTCTCTTCATTCACAGGTGTTCTCTGCTTGGGGAAGTCCGAGAAATACCTTCCCTGACTTTTGATTAGGCAGCCTCTGTCACTGGGACTTCCTGCAAACCCCCCTAGCATTTCCTGGCACAAAGACATGAGGAAAACACTCAGGGGAGACGAGCACAGGCTTTCCGTTAGAACCCACGCGCTGCCGACCGTTGGTGGAACCTCCCCACGATCACGATTCCGGAACCATTGTCTGTGCCTGGGGGAGCTCGAGAGACAACTCCACGCAGCTCTCTTCATTCACAGGTGTTCTCTGCTTGGGGAAGTCCGAGAAATAACTTCCCTGACTTTTGATTAGGCATCCTCTGTCACTGGGACTTCCTGCAAACCCCCCTAGCATTCCCTGGCACAGAGACATTAGGAAAACCCTCAGGGGAGAGAGCTTAGGCATTCCGTTAGAACCCACGCGCTGCCGACCGTTGGTGGAACTTCCGCACGATCACGATTCCGGAACCATTGTCTGTGCCTGGGGGAGCTCGAGAGACAACTCCACGCAGCTCTCTTCATTCACAGGTGTTCTCTGCTTGGGGAAGTCCGAGAAATACCTTCCCTGACTTTTGATTAGGCAGCCTCTGTCACTGGGACTTCCTGCAAACCCCCCTAGCATTTCCTGGCACAAAGACATGAGGAAAACACTCAGGGGAGACGAGCACAGGCTTTCCGTTAGAACCCACGCGCTGCCGACCGTTGGTGGAACCTCCCCACGATCACGATTCCGGAACCATTGTCTGTGCCTGGGGGAGCTCGAGAGACAACTCCACGCAGCTCTCTTCATTCACAGGTGTTCTCTGCTTGGGGAAGTCCGAGAAATACCTTCCCTGACTTTTGATTAGGCAGCCTCTGTCACTGGGACTTCCTGCAAACCCCCCTAGCATTTCCTGGCACAGAGACATTAGGAAAACCCTCAGGGGAGACGAGCTTAGGCATTCCGTTAGAACCCACGCGCTGCCGACCGTTGGTGGAACTTCCGCACGATCACGATTCCGGAACCATTGTCTGTGCCTGGGGGAGCTCGAGAGACAACTCCACGCAGCTCTCTTCATTCACAGGTGTTCTCTGCTTGGGGAAGTCCGAGAAATACCTTCCCTGACTTTTGATTAGGCAGCCTCTGTCACTGGGACTTCCTGCAAACCCCCCTAGCATTCCCTGGCACAGAGACATTAGGAAAACCCTCAGGGGAGACGAGCTTAGGCATTCCGTTAGAACCCACGCGCTGCCGACCGTTGGTGGAACCTCCCCACGATCACGATTCCGGAACCATTGTCTGTGCCTGGGGGAGCTCGAGAGACAACTCCACGCAGCTCTCTTCATTCACAGGTGTTCTCTGCTTGGGGAAGTCCGAGAAATACCTTCCCTGACTTTTGATTAGGCAGCCTCTGTCACTGGGACTTCCTGCAAAACCCCATAGCATTTCCTGGCACAAAGACATGAGGAAAACACTCAGGGGAGACGAGCACAGGCTTTCCGTTAGAACCCACGCGCTGCCGACCGTTGGTGGAACCTCCCCACGATCACGATTCCGGAACCATTGTCTGTGCCTGGGGGAGCTCGAGAGACAACTCCACGCAGCTCTCTTCATTCACAGGTGTTCTCTGCTTGGGGAAGTCCGAGAAATACCTTCCCTGACTTTTGATTAGGCAGCCTCTGTCACTGGGACTTCCTGCAAACCCCCCTAGCATTTCCTGGCACAAAGACATGAGGAAAACCCTCAGGGGAGACGAGCTTAGGCATTCCGTTAGAACCCACGCGCTGCCGACCGTTGGTGGAACCTCCCCACGATCACGATTCCGGAACCATTGTCTGTGCCTGGGGGAGCTCGAGAGACAACTCCACGCAGCTCTCTTCATTCACAGGTGTTCTCTGCTTGGGGAAGTCCGAGAAATACCTTCCCTGACTTTTGATTAGGCAGCCTCTGTCACTGGGACTTCCTGCAAACCCCCCTAGCATTCCCTGGCACAGAGACATTAGGAAAACCCTCAGGGGAAACGAGCTTAGGCATTCCGTTAGAACCCACGCGCTGCCGACCGTTGGTGGAACTTCCGCACGATCACGATTCCGGAACCATTGTCTGTGCCTGGGGGAGCTCGAGAGACAACTCCACGCAGCTCTCTTCATTCACAGGTGTTCTCTGCTTGGGGAAGTCCGAGAAATACCTTCCCTGACTTTTGATTAGGCAGCCTCTGTCACTGGGACTTCCTGCAAACCCCCCTAGCATTTCCTGGCACAAAGACATGAGGAAAACACTCAGGGGAGACGAGCACAGGCTTTCCGTTAGAACCCACGCGCTGCCGACCGTTGGTGGAACCTCCCCACGATCACGATTCCGGAACCATTGTCTGTGCCTGGGGGAGCTCGAGAGACAACTCCACGCAGCTCTCTTCATTCACAGGTGTTCTCTGCTTGGGGAAGTCCGAGAAATACCTTCCCTGACTTTTGATTAGGCATCCTCTGTCACTGGGACTTCCTGCAAACCCCCCTAGCATTCCCTGGCACAGAGACATTAGGAAAACCCTCAGGGGAGAGAGCTTAGGCATTCCGTTAGAACCCACGCGCTGCCGACCGTTGGTGGAACTTCCGCACGATCACGATTCCGGAACCATTGTCTCTGCCTGGGGGAGCTCGAGAGACAACTCCACGCAGCTCTCTTCATTCACAGGTGTTCTCTGCTTGGGGAAGTCCGAGAAATACCTTCCCTGACTTTTGATTAGGCAGCCTCTGTCACTGGGACTTCCTGCAAACCCCCCTAGCATTTCCTGGCACAAAGACATGAGGAAAACACTCAGGGGAGACGAGCACAGGCTTTCCGTTAGAACCCACGCGCTGCCGACCGTTGGTGGAACCTCCCCACGATCACGATTCCGGAACCATTGTCTGTGCCTGGGGGAGCTCGAGAGACAACTCCACGCAGCTCTCTTCATTCACAGGTGTTCTCTGCTTGGGGAAGTCCGAGAAATACCTTCCCTGACTTTTGATTAGGCAGCCTCTGTCACTGGGACTTCCTGCAAACCCCCCTAGCATTTCCTGGCACAGAGACATTAGGAAAACCCTCAGGGGAGACGAGCTTAGGCATTCCGTTAGAACCCACGCGCTGCCGACCGTTGGTGGAACCTCCCCACGATCACGATTCCGGAACCATTGTCTGTGCCTGGGGGAGCTCGAGAGACAACTCCACGCAGCTCTCTTCATTCACAGGTGTTCTCTGCTTGGGGAAGTCCGAGAAATACCTTCCCTGACTTTTGATTAGGCAGCCTCTGTCACTGGGACTTCCTGCAAACCCCCCTAGCATTTCCTGGCACAGAGACATTAGGAAAACCCTCAGGGGAGACGAGCTTAGGCATTCCGTTAGAACCCACGCGCTGCCGACCGTTGGTGGAACTTCCGCACGATCACGATTCCGGAACCATTGTCTGTGCCTGGGGGAGCTCGAGAGACAACTCCACGCAGCTCTCTTCATTCACAGGTGTTCTCTGCTTGGGGAAGTCCGAGAAATACCTTCCCTGACTTTTGATTAGGCAGCCTCTGTCACTGGGACTTCCTGCAAACCCCCCTAGCATTTCCTGGCACAGAGACATTAGGAAAACCCTCAGGGGAGACGAGCTTAGGCATTCCGTTAGAACCCACGCGCTGCCGACCGTTGGTGGAACCTCCCCACGATCACGATTCCGGAACCATTGTCTGTGCCTGGGGGATCTCGAGAGACAACTCCACGCAGCTCTCTTCATTCACAGGTGTTCTCTGCTTGGGGAAGTCCGAGAAATACCTTCCCTGACTTTTGATTAGGCAGCCTCTGTCACTGGGACTTCCTGCAAACCCCCCTAGCATTCCCTGGCACAGAGACATTAGGAAAACCCTCAGGGGAGACGAGCTTAGGCATTCCGTTAGAACCCACGCGCTGCCGACCGTTGGTGGAACCTCCCCACGATCACGATTCCGGAACCATTGTCTGTGCCTGGGGGAGCTCGAGAGACAACTCCACGCAGCTCTCTTCATTCACAGGTGTTCTCTGCTTGGGGAAGTCCGAGAAATACCTTCCCTGACTTTTGATTAGGCAGCCTCTGTCACTGGGACTTCCTGCAAACCCCCCTAGCATTTCCTGGCACAAAGACATGAGGAAAACACTCAGGGGAGACGAGCTTAGGCATTCCGTTAGAACCCACGCGCTGCCGACCGTTGGTGGAACCTCCCCACGATCACGATTCCGGAACCATTGTCTGTGCCTGGGGGAGCTCGAGAGACAACTCCACGCAGCTCTCTTCATTCACAGGTGTTCTCTGCTTGGGGAAGTCCGAGAAATACCTTCCCTGACTTTTGATTAGGCAGCCTCTGTCACTGGGACTTCCTGCAAACCCCCCTAGCATTCCCTGGCACAGAGACATTAGGAAAACCCTCAGGGGAGACGAGCTTAGGCATTCCGTTAGAACCCACGCGCTGCCGACCGTTGGTGGAACCTCCCCACGATCACGATTCCGGAACCATTGTCTGTGCCTGGGGGAGCTCGAGAGACAACTCCACGCAGCTCTCTTCATTCACAGGTGTTCTCTGCTTGGGGAAGTCCGAGAAATACCTTCCCTGACTTTTGATTAGGCAGCCTCTGTCACTGGGACTTCCTGCAAACCCCCCTAGCATTTCCTGGCACAAAGACATGAGGAAAACACTCAGGGGAGACGAGCACAGGCTTTCCGTTAGAACCCACGCGCTGCCGACCGTTGGTGGAACCTCCCCACGATCACGATTCCGGAACCATTGTCTGTGCCTGGGGGAGCTCGAGAGACAACTCCACGCAGCTCTCTTCATTCACAGGTGTTCTCTGCTTGGGGAAGTCCGAGAAATACCTTCCCTGACTTTTGATTAGGCAGCCTCTGTCACTGGGACTTCCTGCAAACCCCCCTAGCATTTCCTGGCACAAAGACATGAGGAAAACACTCAGGGGAGACGAGCACAGGCTTTCCGTTAGAACCCACGCGCTGCCGACCGTTGGTGGAACCTCCCCACGATCACGATTCCGGAACCATTGTCTGTGCCTGGGGGAGCTCGAGAGACAACTCCACGCAGCTCTCTTCATTCACAGGTGTTCTCTGCTTGGGGAAGTCCGAGAAATACCTTCCCTGACTTTGATTAGGCAGCCTCTGTCACTGGGACTTCCTGCAAACCCCCCTAGCATTTCCTGGCACAGAGACATTAGGAAAACCCTCAGGGGAGACGAGCTTAGGCATTCCGTTAGAACCCACGCGCTGCCGACCGTTGGTGGAACCTCCCCACGATCACGATTCCGGAACCATTGTCTGTGCCTGGGGGAGCTCGAGAGACAACTCCACGCAGCTCTCTTCATTCACAGGTGTTCTCTGCTTGGGGAAGTCCGAGAAATACCTTCCCTGACTTTTGATTAGGCAGCCTCTGTCACTGGGACTTCCTGCAAACCCCCCTAGCATTTCCTGGCACAAAGACATGAGGAAAACACTCAGGGGAGACGAGCTTAGGCATTCCGTTAGAACCCACGCGCTGCCGACCGTTGGTGGAACCTCCCCACGATCACGATTCCGGAACCATTGTCTGTGCCTGGGGGAGCTCGAGAGACAACTCCACGCAGCTCTCTTCATTCACAGGTGTTCTCTGCTTGGGGAAGTCCGAGAAATACCTTCCCTGACTTTTGATTAGGCAGCCTCTGTCACTGGGACTTCCTGCAAACCCCCCTAGCATTCCCTGGCACAGAGACATTAGGAAAACCCTCAGGGGAGACGAGCTTAGGCATTCCGTTAGAACCCACGCGCTGCCGACCGTTGGTGGAACTTCCGCACGATCACGATTCCGGAACCATTGTCTGTGCCTGGGGGAGCTCGAGAGACAACTCCACGCAGCTCTCTTCATTCACAGGTGTTCTCTGCTTGGGGAAGTCCGAGAAATACCTTCCCTGACTTTTGATTAGGCAGCCTCTGTCACTGGGACTTCCTGCAAACCCCCCTAGCATTTCCTGGCACAAAGACATGAGGAAAACACTCAGGGGAGACGAGCACAGGCTTTCCGTTAGAACCCACGCGCTGCCGACCGTTGGTGGAACCTCCCCACGATCACGATTCCGGAACCATTGTCTGTGCCTGGGGGAGCTCGAGAGACAACTCCACGCAGCTCTCTTCATTCACAGGTGTTCTCTGCTTGGGGAAGTCCGAGAAATACCTTCCCTGACTTTTGATTAGGCAGCCTCTGTCACTGGGACTTCCTGCAAACCCCCCTAGCATTTCCTGGCACAAAGACATGAGGAAAACACTCAGGGGAGACGAGCACAGGCTTTCCGTTAGAACCCACGCGCTGCCGACCGTTGGTGGAACCTCCCCACGATCACGATTCCGGAACCATTGTCTGTGCCTGGGGGAGCTCGAGAGACAACTCCACGCAGCTCTCTTCATTCACAGGTGTTCTCTGCTTGGGGAAGTCCGAGAAATACCTTCCCTGACTTTTGATTAGGCAGCCTCTGTCACTGGGACTTCCTGCAAACCCCCCTAGCATTTCCTGGCACAGAGACATTAGGAAAACCCTCAGGGGAGACGAGCTTAGGCATTCCGTTAGAACCCACGCGCTGCCGACCGTTGGTGGAACTTCCGCACGATCACGATTCCGGAACCATTGTCTGTGCCTGGGGGAGCTCGAGAGACAACTCCACGCAGCTCTCTTCATTCACAGGTGTTCTCTGCTTGGGGAAGTCCGAGAAATACCTTCCCTGACTTTTGATTAGGCAGCCTCTGTCACTGGGACTTCCTGCAAACCCCCCTAGCATTCCCTGGCACAGAGACATTAGGAAAACCCTCAAGGGAGACGAGCTTAGGCATTCCGTTAGAACCCACGCGCTGCCGACCGTTGGTGGAACCTCCCCACGATCACGATTCCGGAACCATTGTCTGTGCCTGGGGGAGCTCGAGAGACAACTCCACGCAGCTCTCTTCATTCACAGGTGTTCTCTGCTTGGGGAAGTCCGAGAAATAACTTCCCTGACTTTTGATTAGGCAGCCTCTGTCACTGGGACTTCCTGCAAACCCCCCTAGCATTCCCTGGCACAGAGACATTAGGAAAACCCTCAGGGGAGACGAGCTTAGGCATTCCGTTAGAACCCACGCGCTGCCGACCGTTGGTGGAACCTCCCCACGATCACGATTCCGGAACCATTGTCTGTGCCTGGGGGAGCTCGAGAGACAACTCCACGCAGCTCTCTTCATTCACAGGTGTTCTCTGCTTGGGGAAGTCCGAGAAATACCTTCCCTGACTTTTGATTAGGCAGCCTCTGTCACTGGGACTTCCTGCAAACCCCCCTAGCATTTCCTGGCACAAAGACATGAGGAAAACACTCAGGGGAGACGAGCACAGGCTTTCCGTTAGAACCCACGCGCTGCCGACCGTTGGTGGAACCTCCCCACGCTCAGGATACCGGAACCATTGTCTGTGCCTGGGGGAGCTCGAGAGACAACTCCACGCAGCTCTCTTCATTCACAGGTGTTCTCTGCTTGGGGAAGTCCGAGAAATACCTTCCCTGACTTTTGATTAGGCAGCCTCTGTCACTGGGACTTCCTGCAAACCCCCCTAGCATTTCCTGGCACAAAGACATGAGGAAAACACTCAGGGGAGACGAGCACAGGCTTTCCGTTAGAACCCACGCGCTGCCGACCGTTGGTGGAACCTCCCCACGATCACGATTCCGGAACCATTGTCTGTGCCTGGGGGAGCTCGAGAGACAACTCCACGCAGCTCTCTTCATTCACAGGTGTTCTCTGCTTGGGGAAGTCCGAGAAATACCTTCCCTGACTTTTGATTAGGCAGCCTCTGTCACTGGGACTTCCTGCAAACCCCCCTAGCATTCCCTGGCACAGAGACATTAGGAAAACCCTCAGGGGAGACGAGCTTAGGCATTCCGTTAGAACCCACGCGCTGCCGACCGTTGGTGGAACCTCCCCACGATCACGATTCCGGAACCATTGTCTGTGCCTGGGGGAGCTCGAGAGACAACTCCACGCAGCTCTCTTCATTCACAGGTGTTCTCTGCTTGGGGAAGTCCGAGAAATACCTTCCCTGACTTTTGATTAGGCAGCCTCTGTCACTGGGACTTCCTGCAAACCCCCCTAGCATTTCCTGGCACAAAGACATGAGGAAAACACTCAGGGGAGACGAGCACAGGCTTTCCGTTAGAACCCACGCGCTGCCGACCGTTGGTGGAACCTCCCCACGATCACGATTCCGGAACCATTGTCTGTGCCTGGGGGAGCTCGAGAGACAACTCCACGCAGCTCTCTTCATTCACAGGTGTTCTCTGCTTGGGGAAGTCCGAGAAATACCTTCCCTGACTTTTGATTAGGCAGCCTCTGTCACTGGGACTTCCTGCAAACCCCCCTAGCATTTCCTGGCACAAAGACATGAGGAAAACACTCAGGGGAGACGAGCACAGGCTTTCCGTTAGAACCCACGCGCTGCCGACCGTTGGTGGAACTTCCGCACGCTCAGGATACCGGAACCATTGTCTGTGCCTGGGGGAGCTCGAGAGACAACTCCACGCAGCTCTCTTCATTCACAGGTGTTCTCTGCTTGGGGAAGTCCGAGAAATACCTTCCCTGACTTTTGATTAGGCAGCCTCTGTCACTGGGACTTCCTGCAAACCCCCCTAGCATTTCCTGGCACAAAGACATGAGGAAAACCCTCAGGGGAGACGAGCACAGGCTTTCCGTTAGAACCCACGCGCTGCCGACCGTTGGTGGAACTTCCGCACGCTCAGGATACCGGAACCATTGTCTGTGCCTGGGGGAGCTCGAGAGACAACTCCACGCAGCTCTCTTCATTCACAGGTGTTCTCTGCTTGGGGAAGTCCGAGAAATACCTTCCCTGACTTTTGATTAGGCAGCCTCTGTCACTGGGACTTCCTGCAAACCCCCCTAGCATTCCCTGGCACAGAGACATTAGGAAAACCCTCAGGGGAGACGAGCTTAGGCATTCCGTTAGAACCCACGCGCTGCCGACCGTTGGTGGAACTTCCGCACGATCACGATTCCGGAACCATTGTCTGTGCCTGGGGGAGCTCGAGAGACAACTCCACGCAGCTCTCTTCATTCACAGGTGTTCTCTGCTTGGGGAAGTCCGAGAAATACCTTCCCTGACTTTTGATTAGGCAGCCTCTGTCACTGGGACTTCCTGCAAACCCCCCTAGCATATCCTGGCACAGAGACATGAGGAAAACACTCAGGGGAGACGAGCTTAGGCATTCCGTTAGAACCCACGCGCTGCCGACCGTTGGTGGAACCTCCCCACGATCACGATTCCGGAACCATTGTCTGTGCCTGGGGGAGCTCGAGAGACAACTCCACGCAGCTCTCTTCATTCACAGGTGTTCTCTGCTTGGGGAAGTCCGAGAAATACCTTCCCTGACTTTTGATTAGGCAGCCTCTGTCACTGGGACTTCCTGCAAACCCCCCTAGCATTTCCTGGCACAAAGACATGAGGAAAACACTCAGGGGAGACGAGCACAGGCTTTCCGTTAGAACCCACGCGCTGCCGACCGTTGGTGGAACCTCCCCACGATCACGATTCCGGAACCATTGTCTGTGCCTGGGGGAGCTCGAGAGACAACTCCACGCAGCTCTCTTCATTCACAGGTGTTCTCTGCTTGGGGAAGTCCGAGAAATACCTTCCCTGACTTTTGATTAGGCAGCCTCTGTCACTGGGACTTCCTGCAAACCCCCCTAGCATTTCCTGGCACAGAGACATTAGGAAAACCCTCAGGGGAGACGAGCTTAGGCATTCCGTTAGAACCCACGCGCTGCCGACCGTTGGTGGAACTTCCGCACGCTCAGGATACCGGAACCATTGTCTGTGCCTGGGGGAGCTCGAGAGACAACTCCACGCAGCTCTCTTCATTCACAGGTGTTCTCTGCTTGGGGAAGTCCGAGAAATACCTTCCCTGACTTTTGATTAGGCAGCCTCTGTCACTGGGACTTCCTGCAAACCCCCCTAGCATTTCCTGGCACAAAGACATGAGGAAAACACTCAGGGGAGACGAGCACAGGCTTTCCGTTAGAACCCACGCGCTGCCGACCGTTGGTGGAACTTCCGCACGCTCAGGATACCGGAACCATTGTCTGTGCCTGGGGGAGCTCGAGAGACAACTCCACGCAGCTCTCTTCATTCACAGGTGTTCTCTGCTTGGGGAAGTCCGAGAAATACCTTCCCTGACTTTTGATTAGGCAGCCTCTGTCACTGGGACTTCCTGCAAACCCCCCTAGCATTTCCTGGCACAAAGACATGAGGAAAACACTCAGGGGAGACGAGCACAGGCTTTCCGTTAGAACCCACGCGCTGCCGACCGTTGGTGGAACCTCCCCACGATCACGATTCCGGAACCATTGTCTGTGCCTGGGGGAGCTCGAGAGACAACTCCACGCAGCTCTCTTCATTCACAGGTGTTCTCTGCTTGGGGAAGTCCGAGAAATACCTTCCCTGACTTTTGATTAGGCAGCCTCTGTCACTGGGACTTCCTGCAAACCCCCCTAGCATTTCCTGGCACAGAGACATTAGGAAAACCCTCAGGGGAGACGAGCACAGGCTTTCCGTTAGAACCCACGCGCTGCCGACCGTTGGTGGAACCTCCCCACGATCACGATTCCGGAACCATTGTCTGTGCCTGGGGGAGCTCGAGAGACAACTCCACGCAGCTCTCTTCATTCACAGGTGTTCTCTGCTTGGGGAAGTCCGAGAAATACCTTCCCTGACTTTTGATTAGGCAGCCTCTGTCACTGGGACTTCCTGCAAACCCCCCTAGCATTCCCTGGCACAGAGACATTAGGAAAACCCTCAGGGGAGACGAGCTTAGGCATTCCGTTAGAACCCACGCGCTGCCGACCGTTGGTGGAACCTCCCCACGATCACGATTCCGGAACCATTGTCTGTGCCTGGGGGAGCTCGAGAGACAACTCCACGCAGCTCTCTTCATTCACAGGTGTTCTCTGCTTGGGGAAGTCCGAGAAATACCTTCCCTGACTTTTGATTAGGCAGCCTCTGTCACTGGGACTTCCTGCAAACCCCCCTAGCATTTCCTGGCACAAAGACATGAGGAAAACACTCAGGGGAGACGAGCACAGGCTTTCCGTTAGAACCCACGCGCTGCCGACCGTTGGTGGAACCTCCCCACGATCACGATTCCGGAACCATTGTCTGTGCCTGGGGGAGCTCGAGAGACAACTCCACGCAGCTCTCTTCATTCACAGGTGTTCTCTGCTTGGGGAAGTCCGAGAAATACCTTCCCTGACTTTTGATTAGGCAGCCTCTGTCACTGGGACTTCCTGCAAACCCCCCTAGCATTTCCTGGCACAGAGACATTAGGAAAACCCTCAGGGGAGACGAGCTTAGGCATTCCGTTAGAACCCACGCGCTGCCGACCGTTGGTGGAACCTCCCCACGATCACGATTCCGGAACCATTGTCTGTGCCTGGGGGAGCTCGAGAGACAACTCCACGCAGCTCTCTTCATTCACAGGTGTTCTCTGCTTGGGGAAGTCCGAGAAATACCTTCCCTGACTTTTGATTAGGCAGCCTCTGTCACTGGGACTTCCTGCAAACCCCCCTAGCATTCCCTGGCACAGAGACATTAGGAAAACCCTCAGGGGAGACGAGCTTAGGCATTCCGTTAGAACCCACGCGCTGCCGACCGTTGGTGGAACCTCCCCACGATCACGATTCCGGAACCATTGTCTGTGCCTGGGGGAGCTCGAGAGACAACTCCACGCAGCTCTCTTCATTCACAGGTGTTCTCTGCTTGGGGAAGTCCGAGAAATACCTTCCCTGACTTTTGATTAGGCAGCCTCTGTCACTGGGACTTCCTGCAAACCCCCCTAGCATTTCCTGGCACAAAGACATGAGGAAAACACTCAGGGGAGACGAGCTTAGGCATTCCGTTAGAACCCACGCGCTGCCGACCGTTGGTGGAACCTCCCCACGATCACGATTCCGGAACCATTGTCTGTGCCTGGGGGAGCTCGAGAGACAACTCCACGCAGCTCTCTTCATTCACAGGTGTTCTCTGCTTGGGGAAGTCCGAGAAATACCTTCCCTGACTTTTGATTAGGCAGCCTCTGTCACTGGGACTTCCTGCAAACCCCCCTAGCATTTCCTGGCACAAAGACATGAGGAAAACACTCAGGGGAGACGAGCACAGGCTTTCCGTTAGAACCCACGCGCTGCCGACCGTTGGTGGAACCTCCCCACGATCACGATTCCGGAACCATTGTCTGTGCCTGGGGGAGCTCGAGAGACAACTCCACGCAGCTCTCTTCATTCACAGGTGTTCTCTGCTTGGGGAAGTCCGAGAAATACCTTCCCTGACTTTTGATTAGGCAGCCTCTGTCACTGGGACTTCCTGCAAACCCCCCTAGCATTTCCTGGCACAGAGACATTAGGAAAACCCTCAGGGGAGACGAGCTTAGGCATTCCGTTAGAACCCACGCGCTGCCGACCGTTGGTGGAACTTCCGCACGATCACGATTCCGGAACCATTGTCTGTGCCTGGGGGAGCTCGAGAGACAACTCCACGCAGCTCTCTTCATTCACAGGTGTTCTCTGCTTGGGGAAGTCCGAGAAATACCTTCCCTGACTTTTGATTAGGCAGCCTCTGTCACTGGGACTTCCTGCAAACCCCCCTAGCATTTCCTGGCACAGAGACATTAGGAAAACACTCAGGGGAGACGAGCTTAGGCATTCCGTTAGAACCCACGCGCTGCCGACCGTTGGTGGAACCTCCCCACGATCACGATTCCGGAACCATTGTCTGTGCCTGGGGGAGCTCGAGAGACAACTCCACGCAGCTCTCTTCATTCACAGGTGTTCTCTGCTTGGGGAAGTCCGAGAAATACCTTCCCTGACTTTTGATTAGGCAGCCTCTGTCACTGGGACTTCCTGCAAACCCCCCTAGCATTTCCTGGCACAGAGACATTAGGAAAACCCTCAGGGGAGACGAGCTTAGGCATTCCGTTAGAACCCACGCGCTGCCGACCGTTGGTGGAACCTCCCCACGATCACGATTCCGGAACCATTGTCTGTGCCTGGGGGAGCTCGAGAGACAACTCCACGCAGCTCTCTTCATTCACAGGTGTTCTCTGCTTGGGGAAGTCCGAGAAATACCTTCCCTGACTTTTGATTAGGCAGCCTCTGTCACTGGGACTTCCTGCAAACCCCCCTAGCATTTCCTGGCACAGAGACATTAGGAAAACCCTCAGGGGAGACGAGCTTAGGCATTCCGTTAGAACCCACGCGCTGCCGACCGTTGGTGGAACCTCCCCACGATCACGATTCCGGAACCATTGTCTGTGCCTGGGGGAGCTCGAGAGACAACTCCACGCAGCTCTCTTCATTCACAGGTGTTCTCTGCTTGGGGAAGTCCGAGAAATACCTTCCCTGACTTTTGATTAGGCAGCCTCTGTCACTGGGACTTCCTGCAAACCCCCCTAGCATTTCCTGGCACAGAGACATTAGGAAAACCCTCAGGGGAGACGAGCTTAGGCATTCCGTTAGAACCCACGCGCTGCCGACCGTTGGTGGAACCTCCCCACGATCACGATTCCGGAACCATTGTCTGTGCCTGGGGGAGCTCGAGAGACAACTCCACGCAGCTCTCTTCATTCACAGGTGTTCTCTGCTTGGGGAAGTCCGAGAAATACCTTCCCTGACTTTTGATTAGGCAGCCTCTGTCACTGGGACTTCCTGCAAACCCCCCTAGCATTTCCTGGCACAGAGACATTAGGAAAACCCTCAGGGGAGACGAGCTTAGGCATTCCGTTAGAACCCACGCGCTGCCGACCGTTGGTGGAACCTCCCCACGATCACGATTCCGGAACCATTGTCTGTGCCTGGGGGAGCTCGAGAGACAACTCCACGCAGCTCTCTTCATTCACAGGTGTTCTCTGCTTGGGGAAGTCCGAGAAATACCTTCCCTGACTTTTGATTAGGCAGCCTCTGTCACTGGGACTTCCTGCAAACCCCCCTAGCATTTCCTGGCACAGAGACATTAGGAAAACCCTCAGGGGAGACGAGCTTAGGCATTCCGTTAGAACCCACGCGCTGCCGACCGTTGGTGGAACCTCCCCACGATCACGATTCCGGAACCATTGTCTGTGCCTGGGGGAGCTCGAGAGACAACTCCACGCAGCTCTCTTCATTCACAGGTGTTCTCTGCTTGGGGAAGTCCGAGAAATACCTTCCCTGACTTTTGATTAGGCAGCCTCTGTCACTGGGACTTCCTGCAAACCCCCCTAGCATTTCCTGGCACAGAGACATTAGGAAAACCCTCAGGGGAGACGAGCTTAGGCATTCCGTTAGAACCCACGCGCTGCCGACCGTTGGTGGAACCTCCCCACGATCACGATTCCGGAACCATTGTCTGTGCCTGGGGGAGCTCGAGAGACAACTCCACGCAGCTCTCTTCATTCACAGGTGTTCTCTGCTTGGGGAAGTCCGAGAAATACCTTCCCTGACTTTTGATTAGGCAGCCTCTGTCACTGGGACTTCCTGCAAACCCCCCTAGCATTTCCTGGCACAGAGACATTAGGAAAACCCTCAGGGGAGACGAGCTTAGGCATTCCGTTAGAACCCACGCGCTGCCGACCGTTGGTGGAACCTCCCCACGATCACGATTCCGGAACCATTGTCTGTGCCTGGGGGAGCTCGAGAGACAACTCCACGCAGCTCTCTTCATTCACAGGTGTTCTCTGCTTGGGGAAGTCCGAGAAATACCTTCCCTGACTTTTGATTAGGCAGCCTCTGTCACTGGGACTTCCTGCAAACCCCCCTAGCATTTCCTGGCACAGAGACATTAGGAAAACCCTCAGGGGAGACGAGCTTAGGCATTCCGTTAGAACCCACGCGCTGCCGACCGTTGGTGGAACCTCCCCACGATCACGATTCCGGAACCATTGTCTGTGCCTGGGGGAGCTCGAGAGACAACTCCACGCAGCTCTCTTCATTCACAGGTGTTCTCTGCTTGGGGAAGTCCGAGAAATACCTTCCCTGACTTTTGATTAGGCAGCCTCTGTCACTGGGACTTCCTGCAAACCCCCCTAGCATTTCCTGGCACAGAGACATTAGGAAAACCCTCAGGGGAGACGAGCTTAGGCATTCCGTTAGAACCCACGCGCTGCCGACCGTTGGTGGAACCTCCCCACGATCACGATTCCGGAACCATTGTCTGTGCCTGGGGGAGCTCGAGAGACAACTCCACGCAGCTCTCTTCATTCACAGGTGTTCTCTGCTTGGGGAAGTCCGAGAAATACCTTCCCTGACTTTTGATTAGGCAGCCTCTGTCACTGGGACTTCCTGCAAACCCCCCTAGCATTTCCTGGCACAGAGACATTAGGAAAACCCTCAGGGGAGACGAGCTTAGGCATTCCGTTAGAACCCACGCGCTGCCGACCGTTGGTGGAACCTCCCCACGATCACGATTCCGGAACCATTGTCTGTGCCTGGGGGAGCTCGAGAGACAACTCCACGCAGCTCTCTTCATTCACAGGTGTTCTCTGCTTGGGGAAGTCCGAGAAATACCTTCCCTGACTTTTGATTAGGCAGCCTCTGTCACTGGGACTTCCTGCAAACCCCCCTAGCATTCCCTGGCACAGAGACATTAGGAAAACCCTCAGGGGAGACGAGCTTAGGCATTCCGTTAGAACCCACGCGCTGCCGACCGTTGGTGGAACCTCCCCACGATCACGATTCCGGAACCATTGTCTGTGCCTGGGGGAGCTCGAGAGACAACTCCACGCAGCTCTCTTCATTCACAGGTGTTCTCTGCTTGGGGAAGTCCGAGAAATACCTTCCCTGACTTTTGATTAGGCAGCCTCTGTCACTGGGACTTCCTGCAAACCCCCCTAGCATTTCCTGGCACAAAGACATGAGGAAAACACTCAGGGGAGACGAGCACAGGCTTTCCGTTAGAACCCACGCGCTGCCGACCGTTGGTGGAACCTCCCCACGATCACGATTCCGGAACCATTGTCTGTGCCTGGGGGAGCTCGAGAGACAACTCCACGCAGCTCTCTTCATTCACAGGTGTTCTCTGCTTGGGGAAGTCCGAGAAATACCTTCCCTGACTTTTGATTAGGCAGCCTCTGTCACTGGGACTTCCTGCAAACCCCCCTAGCATTTCCTGGCACAGAGACATTAGGAAAACCCTCAGGGGAGACGAGCTTAGGCATTCCGTTAGAACCCACGCGCTGCCGACCGTTGGTGGAACCTCCCCACGATCACGATTCCGGAACCATTGTCTGTGCCT